>NC_046301.1:22071046-22430213 GCF_004115265.2 Rhinolophus ferrumequinum | reverse complement strand
TTTATTTGACCGTTAAACATCTTGTTTGTTTGGTTTAGGCAGTGCCAACATCAGCATGTTTCTGCAGAGACCTGTGATGGTCTAGCTACAGCCAGTCCTAAAAAGAGGAGGAGGACATTCAGGATGTCATTGGGATTTGTTTTGTTTGGGATTTCCAGTAGTCCATAACCTTCAGACTTGTCTAGGCTGTGCCTTCACCATCATTATCTTAGGGACATTTCGGAGAATAGCAGAGGGTCATCCTGAGGTGGGGGTGTGGTTGTAGTTACTATAAAATATGTACGTTTAAGCTTTAGTCTGAAAATGTCCCATATCCTTAAAAAAATGAGCCAAGTTATAGCAATTACTGTACTTGTTTTTGAAAAATGTCAATGTGTAAATTCCAGAAGAATAGCCAGGTTACATATTACAACATCCTGTTTTTACTTGATCATGGTTAAATAAACTTTTAATTATTAATTGAATTTGCTCTTGCAATGAAACACAAAAGTAAAAAAAAAGGAAATAAAATTTTAACTATTTAATACAAATAAGGTATTTTAAAAAGAAAATAGGCATATTTTAATTTGAGAGTCTTTTATATTTAAAATTAGAAGCCAATAAAATTGGGTACTCTTTGAACAGTGCTACAATAAGGTGATGAGTTGACAGAATACTTAAAAATGAAAATATTTCTAATTAAAGAATAATGGGCAGTTAAGCTAGAATGTTAATCTTACATTTTATTCTAAGATAATTCAGTACTTGATTTTCTGAAACTTTTTCTTGAAAAGAGATAGTAAAATTGTTGTCCTAGCTTGCATAAGAATTCAGTCATATTTCCCTTCAGCAATTGTAAACAACCTCAGCTTAAGTGCTTTGAGAAAGAACCCTGTCTGTCATTTACAGGAAAATAGTATGAGAGAAAAAAGAAAACGAATGCTCTTTGCCTGTCATTTTTATACATTCCTGCACCACTGATGAAGCTGGAACTGCTGCAGAGAATGTATGAATTTGAAAAGAAATGATTCAGTAGTTCACGTTGTGTTTCTCAGAAGCAAAACCGAACTAATGGCTGAAATCAGTGCTTCTATACATCTGACTGTTACAATCCCATTTACATTTCCAGACAATACAGAATCCTTAATATGTTTTATTTTTTTGCTGATCTTTACTTAGAAACGTGTTTACTGAGTTAAACTTGAGTGCTTTTTTTTGCTTTATCATATCACTGAGACTTAAAAAGATACCCGTTATTATCTGTAGAAATAGCATACATTATTTCAATAATCTTAGCTAAAGATGATTACAGATTTTAGAGCACATGATTTTATTTTTTAGGAAAACATTTTAGAAGGATTAAAAAATAATCTGATTATTGACTTTAAAAACGCAGCTTTCTGAAGGATTTGTACTTTTTTGGAAAACAGTGGACCTGACCACATGTT
Organism: Rhinolophus ferrumequinum; assembly: GCF_004115265.2. NCBI lineage: Eukaryota > Metazoa > Chordata > Mammalia > Chiroptera > Rhinolophidae > Rhinolophus > Rhinolophus ferrumequinum. Next base: position 22,428,786 of record NC_046301.1, on the reverse strand, counting down.
TACCTGTATCTATTCTTATCCTCTAAAATCTAACATTGAAATAGCTATGTTATTGCTAAATTTTTGATTCTCATATACTTAATGATTCAACATATTTATAAAAATGCTTGATTTAAGAAAACTCATCAATATATAAATGGAGAAATAAACAACTATTAAATTCTCAGAATTTAAAATTCCAGTAGAAACAGAAAAAGTAAATACCCCGGGCAATTTCTTAATGTCATTAGTTGATAAAATTCTATTGAAGTAATTATATTAAAATGCCTGTAAGAAGATTTAACAACTGTCAGGATTATACTATCCACATTGTATTAAAAGTCAAAGTAAAACTACTTTTTTTTTCATTCTCTGTCAAATGATATAATTTTCCCAAACTCCAAAATATCGTAGAGGTTGTTTCTAGGCTATTGATAATTATTATTCTGGAATCAATCTGGAGAATAATCAATAACTGAATATTTTCTTTGAACACATCACTGTAATGCCTGTTAATTTTAAATGGTCAAAAATGCTGTTGAAACAAGTTTTTGTTTGTTTGTTTGTTTTTCTTACAAAATAGCTTAAAAAAACAAAACAAAGCCTTGTAGCTCTCTTTGATTGGTAACCCAACGGTATCGCTCTCATTTGAACAGTTTGAATTTAAGATAATCTGTCAGGTAAAAGCAATAGCTGTAACTTTGCATAGTAAGCCTTTCAGACTGCACTGAGAAATAAATGCTTTTATATACTTTTGAATATTATACTGTGGGCCTCTTAAGTTTGTTTGGTCAATATATATGATGAGTGATGTTTATACCTATTAGATTTTTATAAGTCTAATTCTTGTATTATTTAGTATGAATCGAAAATTGAAAGTACAATATATGTTTTCCCCCCAAGTTGAGTAACGAATGTATACATATATGAGTACTTTATTAAGTTATACATAATTTGATGTTACCAAAGTATAAATGATGGAACAAAGAACTTGTAGTCAGGAAAATGGAAGTAAGCAGCCTTTAGACTGGCTGAAAATTAAATACTATTGTATTATTGAGCTAGGATATGGAATTTAAGAAAATCCAAGTTAATTCAGGAAATATTTCTCAAGAGGTGTTTCTTTGAACTTACTATATTCTCACTTGTGTTGGTATATGTCGTTTGCTCTTACCAAGAAATCATTTAGCTTTTTCTCATTGTAAGTATATACATTTTTGAGTTGTAGCAGTTACATTCTTTTATTTCTCTTATAGTTAAACAGTTCTGAAAAATTAGGCTCCTTCCTTCCTTCCTTCCTTCCTGCCTTCCTTTCTAACAATTCGAACTTATTAATATACTATGAAGTAAATATTAAAATTTACCTGTTAAATAACTTCGGCTTTCATAGCTTACTGTAATCTTCAATATATGTCAGGGTGCTTTTTGTAGAGCTAACTCTTAACCATCTAAGGAATGATTATACAATTTATGGATTATTATTTATTTTTCTTCCACCTAGAGAACCAAATTTTACTGGTCTTTTATATCACTTACAGAAGATAGGAAAATCAGGGTAGTCAATATTGAACTTGATGCTAAACAAATTAAAAAAAGCTCTTTTGATTTCACTTTGATTCAAGATATCAAATTTTATGGTTTAAATAAGGTACGATGTTCTTTGTTTAATATCGTACCGTACTCACATGTAGAACATGATTCTTGGGATCTTAGAGCCATCCCCATTACCATTTCTATTTTCCCTTGTGATCAGTGTCAGATATTTATGAAACTGATGATTGAGACTAGGGATATAGATTATGCCAGTACTAAGCTGCTCTTGGCTCAAAACATAAGACATTTTAAACACAGGTCACTTGAGACATTTTATGGACCTATGTTTAAAATGATCAGTTAAGCATATCATCTGGGTAATTTTTTGTTACATTGAAGAAAACTAGCCTTTTTAAACATCTTAGTTTATTTCAAAATATATTGATTCTTCAGCACTTCATCTATTTTAGTATTAGTAGTAATTTGGCATCAGTCTTCTGCTAAGATTTTAGGAAATTTTTAATAGACTTTTTGTTAGTTTTAATGGAAATGTTAACAATCTAACCTGTTCCTTTCTTTAAACATTGAATTAGAGTAAAAATGATTTGCTGAAAGATTTCTCTGATTTGTTGTAGGGGTTAAACAACAGCAACAAAAGTTCTTCACTGGCTCTAATCTATGTATAGAAGCATCATTGTAGAATAAATGATAGAATATTTGATGATATAAAGAATGGAAACTTTTCCTTTTACCATCTGAAATAAAGCTAGGATATAAACAGCTGTCTTGGCCTACAGATATCAAGGCTCTGCCAGTCTGTTTCTTTTCTGAAATTTTCCTTTCTATCTTTTCTTATTCTCTTTGGATCCTAAAGCGTCCTTCGCTTACTTTTTTTTTTTTTTTTTTTTTTTTTTTTTTAACAAAACCTGGGTTAGTAGGTTTAAATCAACCTAGATAGAGTGAAAAATCTTTGATCTATGGCTACGACTGTTTTCAAATGATTTGCTTGCTGGGACCAGACACTATCCATGCCCTTTCACTTTGCTATCAGATAGGTACATACACAAAGGACCTAAAAGGCTACCAGATGCATAGTTAATCATCATATTAGATAAGTAAAGGGTTCCAACTATCCTTAATTAGAACTTCTATTTCTAACAATTATTTGTTGTATAGTGCCTTGTTGGTTCCATCGTCTACAAATCTAACAATCTTTTCCACACAGTCAAAAATTTTACCATCAATTAAAAAAATAATATAAAGCTATGTATTTAAAAAAAAAATACAAGTTGTTATTGCTGTCATGGATCTTACCAGGATAAGTACAATAAAGAGAGAGAGTATGAGAGTATCTAAGGAGCATTAGTCTAGCGGGGGAAAAAAGCCCTGAATTTTTGTACTAGCTTGGCTACAAACTAAATGAACTTGATCAAGTCACTATTTCTACTGACTGTTTTCTCATTTGTTAAATGGGGATATGGATTGGGAGTTTTTTCTACCTCTTTCTATATATAAAAGTCTGCAAGTTCCTACCTTAACACGAGTAAAGTTCTTGCATCTTTCAGCAAAAATGCAGACTTTCAGTCTTGCTCTATTATAGGTGTATGGAAGTTTTCAACATAAAAAAAAAATCATAAAAAAGCTTTCAAATGGTTATATTCCATATTTTAGACTTAAGGAAAAAAATATTACAAATTATAGATTGGAGACACCTATGAGAGACAACCAAATTGGAATACTAAGAGTATTCTGATTATTGTTGATAGGAGGTGAATAAAAAATATGAAATCAAAACAGGCTGTCTATTTTTTATATGTAGAAAAAACATCATTGTTTAAAGGTGTCCACAAGGTTAGCAAGTGTGTTTTTTTTCCTTAAATATTGAATTGACTCTGTTTCTGGCATTTTCATTAAGATTAGTTATTCTGTAAATATTAGTTCATGAAGCTGAAGAAAGTTCAAGTTCATCATTAACTTTTTTGCAAAAAAATAGGATGATCAGTCTTCTCCATAGAGAAATGACATTGATCTAAGCAACTATAATATTACCATCCGTATATGTTGTGTTAAAAGATAGATCCAGGCAGGGAAATGGTGTTCAAAACATGAGTTGCTAAAGTCAGTAAAGTTTTATGCTACTTTCTCATGCTTTTCACTTGTTTTCATCAGAAGATCTGACAAGCATAAAAGTGTTAACATCTTTTATTTTACAGATGTTCTTAGTTTTCCCTCAAACTGTAAAAGATGCTGTATCAGAGTAGCATGGTAGGAAATAATTTCAACACCTCCCTTCACTGATGCAGTAACTTACTGTCTAAGCTCATGGATATTTTTGGAGGGTGAGAAGTGAGGCAGGAAGAGACATCATATTGAGATCTAATTGTTCTCATTTTGAGGTGTAGATCGGTCAGTCCATCTGCTGTATTATACATTCTCTCTAAAATAGCTTTTCAATTGGCATAGGTGAGTTAATTCTGTGTTGTGTTCCTTGAAAGTTCCTCATTAATGCAGCAGAAGTGCCAGGTGTGACCACTGAGAGAGTTGTTGATGGACACTCTGGAGGTTTGCAAAGTGCAAACCTAAAAGACTAAGAGATGAGAAATGCATTGCTATTTGTGAATTTATGTTTTATCTCACTTCACTTGAAAATTTATGAGTAGCGTGGCTTAAGGGTGCTGGAGTTGTGTGTTCCAGGGCTTGCCCCTACTGATAACACCCTTGTTGGCGTGAAAGTGCAATGCAAATTATGACAGTTACAACCTTCTGTTTTGTTTAACCTGTCAGTAGATTTCCTGGCTCAGTGCTGAGGGCAATGGTGTGTTCAGCTAGTCCATATTCACCTAAACTTAAAAGGTCAGGTTTCTACAGGCAAGCCTAGTCAAAGCCTAATTGATGAGGAGGGCAGGGAGACAGAATTTACTGTTCTGTTGGCTAGTTTCATATCGTTAGGTTGTCCTGAAAGCATCAGGCAGTCACAGCCCCTTTCATGTAAGTGCTGACCCTAGACAGGAGCTGACAATCAAAGGAGGCAGCCACAGGAACCAGTGCAAGTAGGGTATTGATTTTTCAGTTAGGTCTAAGTAGTTTGTAGTATGGGTAATGGGTGACAGAGGCAGGTATGTCATTATCAATGAGCTCCAGAACAGTAGCGACAACCCTCTCTCATATTTCCTTCAGCACTGACAGTCTGCATCCAGAGGCGGTCAATAAATCGTCCAACCTTTAACTGACAAGTGACTTGGAGGTTTAGGTTGAGGGCTGGAAGTTACAGTGCTAAACTTCTCTTCTTGAGCATGTACTGGATCTAGCAAGAGTCAGTAATTACACTGTAAGTTTTTGAAGTTTTGATTGGGATAAATCTGTGCAACTCTGAAAATCAGAGTTTACTTTTAAGCTTTGGAGAATTTAAGAAGCATATTTACTTAGTCGAGAAAGAAGTGAGTCAGTTATAAAGATACTCTGCAAGGATAATTAAGTTAGGTTCTTATGGTATAGTTTTGCTTTTATTTTAGACTAGATCCTTAATTTAATCGTAATATTTCTGTCATAAAAGTTCAGCAGTTAGAAATTACCTCTCAAAATCCGTTTTGAGTTCTAATCTCTTAAATGTTTTAACTGCAGACCAATTTTAAATAGAAAAAAAAAACAAAACACCTGAAACATTTGTAAGTTTGATGTATTAGCCACTAAGCAGTTGCTATTTGACCTTCAAATTCATTTTATATTACTTTTCACAGTAAAATAGTCAAGAATAGAACATTTAATGATTAAAGTTTGATGAATTATGGTTGCTTCTGAATTTAAAAAGAAGTGAGGCTGATTTTGTTTTAAAAGCATTTCATATGGATATTTACGTTTAAAGATAGATGCAATTTATGTTCACATAAACACAAAAGTGTAACAGGCTTCGACTAAAAGTACACATGTTTTAAAAGGATATAAAATAATTTAGAGACATTTTAAATTTAAACCAACCTCTATTTTGTTACAAAATGTAAGTAACATAAAGAGAAAATATTTATACCTAGAAGTGGGAGTTTTGGTTGTACCAGGTTCCTTGCAAACTATCACATGCTTACATTTTTTGAAAACTTTAAACAAATTGAAATAAAACAGAAAAGTAAATGTTTTTTAAAACTTCCTTAAATAACTTATCACCATGATATCTTGTTTAACACTGTGATATTGTACAGAACCAGAGTTTAGGTCTAGTATCATCGAGCTGCAGAGAGCCCTGCGTGACCACATGAATCATTTTCATTTGTCCAGTCCAACTGAAAATCACTCCGCCCACCCCACCCCCTTTTTCTAAAACTAACTAGCAGGTTAATGCACACTAACGGTATAGCTGCTTAAATATTTTCTTAAATTTGCAATGCTATGTCTGTGTGAATGCCCATCTTCTTTTTTAAGGAATAAAGAATACAAATTTGAAATGTAGTGATAAAGGGCTACTATTGAAATAGAGTAGTCTTGGTTTTCAGGATGCTTTGGGATTATGTCATTACTATTTAGAGAAATTTTATTCAAATTTCTTGAATTAATCACCCTTTTTGAGGTTTATAGATGCTGAAAGCCAGGCTTCTTTTAGAATCATTGTTTTCCCCCACCCCCCCCCCCCTTGTTTATTAATTATTCACTTAATCGGTGTTTTTCTGTTGGATAAGATAAAAGATTTAGCTGAGACCCTTGTAATCTTAATGTTGTTAGCTCTATTATAGGTACAGCTTCTTTTGCTGGATTTGCAGTCTTTCCTGAGTAGAGTATTTTTTCAGGAAGAAAAAAAAAAGCTGAAGAAAGGGGGACAAATTAAATTTTCATGAAAGAAAATCCTAATCAGCAGTGACAGTATAAGAGAAAGATGATTGCCACTTGGTCATTGTGGAGAGGCACTTAGATTTGGTGTCAGTGCTTCTGTTAATGATGACTAATGTCTTTCTTGGAGCAAGTGCATGCTCCAACATACTGCTACAGACTAGAGAGAGGGCTCGGAATAGGCGCCACTCAGCAAAAGCATTAGGTGTTCTAACACAAAGGCTTTTGAATGCAATCAGGTTGGCAGTCTGTAGTATTAGAAAAGTGCAAAGATAACTCTAAGGCATTTAACAACACATTGAAGTTATTTTATGTCTAGTAATAAGAGAGATTATTTTAAAATTCAAATGTAAAGAAATCAAGCAGTGTTAGTCAGATGTGCTCCCTACTTTGTTATTTAAAGGAATGGGCCCATACATATATCGCCACTAAGAAGGCTCACCTGTGTTAATAAAGTTTTAAGAGACAAACTCGCAGCATCGTGTTTTCATACTGCATTGCTGAATAAATGCTTTATCGTTACAAAAAGAGAATGAATGACTCAAAAGATCTACATAGATCTTTTAATCTCAAATATATTGGTTACCAAACGAATATGACATGTGTTATTTCTTCAGCTTTTCCCCAAAGTATAAGACCTTTTAGAAGGGCATTTGCAATGCTTGTCATATTTTTTCATATACATCTTACTGGCCTGACATGTCTTGAGAACCATGAGAACACAGATGTCATTGCAGTCAGACAACACTAATTACTCTGGGATTTTTGCAGCCTCAGTGCCTGCATGTAACTGTCGATTATGATTGTTCATGCAGCCTACAGTGGGGACACTTTGCACGTGAAAATAGTGAGAGACAAAAATAGTGAGACAGGCCTTTTAGTCCCCTATTGTTCTCCAATAGAACTTAGAAGAGATAAACTACTGACACATCAATTTCATTCAGCATTTTGCATTTGAACCATGTTTTGGCAACATTTCCTTTCTGAAGTAAGTGTGTTATCCTTTACTGTTCAGTGAAATCTATTATCCATCTGTTCTTTAACCTTCTTGAACAATCTTCTACATTACTTTGTCTTTAAGCTTCATGGGAAATTTCTTTATGGGGCTTATAGTTTGAGAGAAACACTAATTGTGGTATGAGTCTTCCGAAAGTGACAGTGCAAAACAATAAATATGTATGATGTGTTCTTCTGGTGTGCGATTTAATGTTTAATGAGAAGCTGCAGAAAATATGGTTAGTCTCAATTTAGATAAGTGCAATCATCTTACGCTTTTCACACAGGTCAGTTCTTTCCTTTGTTTAATTTTCTCTATAACATTCTGGATTTCAGTTGGTGATTCATGGTGTTTAGCTGCTTTTGAAATATCAGAGGTCAAACAGTGGTCAGATCTGGGCCTTCACTATTAAATGTGAAGACCAAATACATGTTTTGATAAAAAGCATAATCTGTGTTAATCACCGATTGAAATTATAAAAGTCCAATAATGTAACTTCACATGCTGATGAAGCAGGAATTGAAGCAGCTTGATCAAAGATGTATGATGAGATAAAACTGCAGTCTCTGCTGTACAGTTATAGTAATTATGACTAATGAACCGTCCAGTCTGGATGAAATGGCATGCCCACAGGGACTGTGTCCAATCAGTTGTGACTTATGCAAGCTGAACCAACCATTGTTGGGGTTCCAAATTCTGTATCACAAGAAGTATATCCTTTATTGTTAATATAACTTTTGTTAGGGTAATGCAATGCGATTTGAGGTTATCTAAATATTGTTAAATATAGAATATAATTGTTTTTCTCTTTTCATATATTTATTTAAAACTAAACACTTATTTTTTTATGACCTCTGTTTTACCTCTCCTATCTTAAACCCACTTAGGCCACTACTCTAATACAATTCTGTGACATCCTACGTGTTCTTCTATGGAGCTCCTTTCCAAAACTCCCTGTTTACTTTTGTCAGGGTATATTCTTCACTAACAGATATTGGAGAGATGCTTTTACAATAATATAGGACATATGAGTCATTTACTCTGTGCAACTCCTGTTCTAAGGCGTGACCTATATGGTCACAAATCCTCACAACAACCCTTTGAAGCAGGTGCTATGTATTATCACTATTTTATAGGTGAAGAAACTGAGATGTGGTAAGGTTGGGTAACTCGCCCAAGGTTACATGTTCTTACACATTTTGGATTGCCTTGTGGAGGTTAATTATATTCTACTGGTCCAAATCTATTTCTAAGTTATCCTCACTTTCCTTTTTTCCAACCAAGATCAATTTTTTGTTGTGATTGTTTTCTTGCATCTGGCAAAACTGCCAATATATTTTAAACTGAGGGTTCATGTGCAGTTCCAGAATAGTTTTTCATGTCCCTAAACTCTGGTTATACTTAGGTCCCTGAACCCCTTCACTTGGTATATTTTAAGTGACTAGAGCTCTCAGGTGGTGTTTAAGAATGCATGCTTTGGGTTGAATAAATATCTAAAGTGTCATAAATGTGTCCATTGATACACTCTTGAAACTGTAAAATCTTTCAGTTGTAATGAGAAAACAACCTACTCATTTAAAAGAAAATAAGTATGCTGGTAAAATAAGCTTGGGTAGTTTTCTTCTGAGGTTATTTATACTAAAATTTTTCTCATCAAACCAGGTATAGTCCCGTCTAAATCATTACTTATTCCCAGCACGTTACACACTACCATGTAGATAGTAGGTATTTAATACCTATTTGTGGAAAGGAGGGAAGGGAGAATTTCTAAGCAATTCAGTAATTCAATGATTCCACCAAATATACGTGCGTTTATTCTCTTCACAGGTTTTTACTTAGAGGAATAGAATAAACCAGGCTGTCATTATGTTATTATTCTTTAAAATCCTTAAAGCCCTACCTGATCAACTTCTGTTTCCCACTGTCTTTTATCTTTTCAGGCTATCTTCCACACATCTATCATGAAATGTGCCACAGAGAGCTCTCTTTTGATATTGCAGTTATCATCAATCTCAGTTTAATGTATGTTTTCGTTTTTGTTGTCTCCCCAGTGCCATTTTCCATGTATCCCTCTACCTTTATTTACTTACCAAGTGAAAAGTTATTGAAAGGCAGGTAATATCTTATTTATTTGATAGCATTACATGACTAGATACATAATACATGCTCAATAAATACATTTAGGTTGATTGATAATTTTGGTACTCTCCTGTTCCCGACAGATTTCTTCCTATTGCCAAGGTCAGATTTTTCAATGTGAGATTTCTAGAGGTAATGTTCGAGTGTTTTAAGATTCAATTGAAATGAGATTTGTACAAGAATAATATCGAGCTCTTATTCTGTGCCAGGCACTATGCTAAGCATTTTGTCTGAATCCTCTCAGCAAATCTATAATAAGTTATATTCCATTATTATCCCTATCTGTATAGAAACCAAGACACAGATAGATTAAATAACTTGGTTCATGCTAAAGCTATGAAGTAGCAAAGCATGACTTGCAAAGATGGTTGGCAGTTTATTTTAAAGCCATCAAAATTTTATTGGTATCCTGTCAGTGCCATGTTCTTTTGTTTTTTAATGCCCTCTCTGCAGTTGTCTGTGACAGTTCCTTAAATTCTGCTTTCCTACATCTTCAACGATATCCATGCGCACCTACTTATCCTTGTCTTCCCAAGGTTCTCCAGCGCTCTCATCTTTCCTGTGAATTTTCAGAAGAGGAAAATCCTTTGTATCCTGCTCTGAAATGTTGTGACATGATCTAATGCAGAGAGATAAAGAGATATCTGGCTCATATTTTGTTTTGTTTTGTTTTTTTAAATTCTTGGAGGACCAAATAACAGTTGTCACGACAGCATTTTATGAAAGTTTTCGGCAGTGATTGCAGTGGATACTATCGTGTTACCCCAAAAATAAGACCTAGCCGGACCATCAGCTCTAATGCATCTTTTGGAGCAAAAAATTAATATTAGATCCGGTCTTATTTTACTATAATATCAGACCGAGTCTTATATAATATAATATAATATAATATAATATAATATAATATAATATAATGTAATGTAATATATAATATGATATAATACTGGGTCTTATATTAATTTTTGCTCCAAAAGACGCATTAGAGCTGATGGCTGATGGTCCGGCTAGGTCTTATTTTCGGGGAAACACGGTACGTTAGATAGTCTGGTTAAGAAATTTCCAAAGTAATATGTAGTAAATCATAGGAAAACTACTTGAAATTTAAATCTCGTTTTAAAGTGATTGGTATGTATATATAGCCATGGCTGTTTATAGACCATAGAAATGAAGTTAATGAAATGCTGTGTATTTTATACTTAGGAAACACTGTGGCTTATAATGAGTCTTTCTGTAAAACTGTGTTATCAAAGAGGAAGCAGTGTACCAAATATAGTAAGCTCTCAGAAGTAAACTGACATCAATTTCAGTTTCTGTTTGGATTTCAGCTTTTCCATGGAAATTGATGACATACTATTTCATATGTGCTGTAATACTCTCTGTGTATTTTAAGAAGTCATGTCTATATTTTGATTGTAAGAATTTAGTTATTCATGTTCTTGCTTACTCAGTAAAGGTGAGTTCACATTTAGCTAAAAATTTCATCATGGTAAATATTGTTTGTATTAGTGAAAACAGTTTAGTCTGAAGTTAGTATCAGTTATTATCTTTTAAGATTTTTAAAATTAACTTTTAAAGATTAACCTTTAACTTTTTTGGATTAAAATTACTTTAAAGCTTTTCTTAGTTTGATTAGACATCTGTAATTAGAAGATAGGTCGTAAGATACTAAAAGGATAACTTGTTATGTTGAAATGAGTCTTAGTTTTATATTGTGTCTCATTGAATCACTTTACTCATTCATGAATTACACCTTTGACGATTTCAGATATAATTCAGATATTATAAATTAATATTCAAATCTTATACAGTACCATAAGTTTCTTCCTTTACAAGTTTCTTATAGAGGAATATAAATGGTATATTTATATAATTAGAACATTAATTATAGTTAAAGTATTTCAAAAGATATCATTTTAAATGAAAAGGGAACACAAAATTATCACTGCTATGATTTTACGTATATTAAAGTTATGTTATATTCATGGAGGAAGACATGAAGAGAATGGGCAAAAAATGAAAACAAAGCATATAAATAATGTTTAACTTTTTAGGGGTTTAATTTCCTTCATTGTTGCCTTAATATTCAGTAAATTTAAATATATGTCCATATGAATAAAAATATTTCAAAGTATAATATGTTTTTAAGTAACACTTGGGTGTATGGCTTTATTATATTTTTTTGTCTTTTCTGTATTAGAGAAATAAGCCAGGATTCCATTATGTGCAGTATATACTTTGCCATGGAAATTGTTAGCTGGAATTACCAGGAGAGTCATCATATAAAAAGTACCTATATCGTCATAGTACACATGCTACTACTACTCTACAGTGTTGTATGTGATCAATGTAACACATAGATTTTAAAGAGTATCACACTGTAATATTTTAGCCTTGTGAGAACGTGTTGCTAATATTGTACGCCTTGTTAGTGGCAGGGTCTGTGTATCTAGGCTTATACGTGAATTTCTCATAAGGTTAAAAAAAGATTATTTCAAACCAAGCTTAATTTTGGGCAACAGGGAAACAGGAATGAATAAGACATAAATTTGGACATCTAGTGGCTCTCAGTTTAATAATGTTTGTACTGTTTTAATATTTGAAGGCCTTTAATATATTGAATATGGATAAGTTTTAAGAAATGTTGATTATGTATTTTTATCTGTTCTGATACTACAAGTAAGTTCACTTCCTTTGCTTAGTTCTCTCTGCTTTCCATAACGTTCACACTAGAAAGTTGAGAGTTTATTTTCTCTCCTGTCATTTACACATTTACTGAGAACAGTCAGGGCAGGCGTGGGGAGGTTGCTTATGTGTGGAGAAAATGCATTTGCACTTCCGTTGCCATTGCCACAGCTGCCTATAGCAGTGAGAGTATGTGTCTGACTGGACTGTCATCTCTGCTGCTTCCCATTCAAGTTTGCACAGAGAGGAAATATACAGAGCCTTCTACAGAAAAAAACACACAACTAGATTCAGATTGCAAATATGGGGAGGAATATCCTTGGAAAACAACGAGTGAATAGTCATCAAGAATAAAAAGCGCTGAGGTGAGCTGAATATTATATGCTTATTTGTAGACAAGGAAAAAAGACATTGACTAGCTAGCCGTGTGCACTTAAGGCCATTCTTCACACAGGAGCCAGGAAACTCAGGAGATATTGTCTGAGCAAAAATAACAGGAAAGAATTAAACTGGGGACAAAGGGAGGAAAGACAATAGTAGAGATTCAGCAATATTAGTGATGTGGAGAATAATGACAGCAGAGCCATTCACAGGTGAAGTGTAGTAATGGATAGTAGAATATCTCGTTGTCAAAAGATCACACGGAAACTATATTCTAAGCATGGGTGTGAGACTCTTCTATGTATATTCTTGGAAGTTGGAGTAGGTATGTTGTTGCTCAAAACAGTAATTGATTCCCATAATGATTCTCTTTGATTTTAAATATTAAATTGTATTTATTACACTTTCTATAAGAGAAAGAAAATAGTGTATGTATTAGTTTTGCTGCTGTAATGAATTACCACTAACTTACTGGCTTGAACAATATAGGTTCATGGGGCTAAACTCAAGGTGTTGGCAGGACTGCATTCCTTCCGGAGGCTCTAGGGGAAAATTCATTCCCTTGCCTTTTCCAGCTTTTAGTGGCTTCCTACATTTTTTGGCTCTGATCCTTTTCCTCCATCTTCAAAACCAGCAACCGCATCTTACATCAGCAACCAGCTTCTTACATCACATTATTCTGACCTACTTTCCTGCAACCCTCTTTCACTTTGAAGGACGCTTGTAATTACATTGGGTACACTGAAGAATTCAGGTTTATCTTCTTATTTTAAGGTTAGCTTATCAGCAACCTTAATTCCATTTGCAACCCTAATTCCTCTTTGCCATGTAATGTACCATATTCATAGGTTCCAGAGATTAAGATGTGGACATCTTTGGAAGGGAGCGTTGCTCTTCCTACCACAGAATGTCATCATGGTTTAGAAATATTTCCACCTAAATTTGAGTACCGTGTTACACAACCTTCCATTATTCTCTTCTAGGATAGTTCTTACTGATTTCAAAATAATGTAGTTTTATCATATAGAGTAGATTAAAACGTATAAAAATTATGACGTAATTTTCAGGAAGAATTTTATTGTAATGTGAAGTAGAGGACTACTCTTTATCAACTGTTATTATAGTTTCAGATAGCAATTACTAATACTATCTCTTTCAATTGTCAATGATTTAAATTATGAATTTAGACCAAAATACTGTTTAAGTATCAATTTAGAGTTCTTAATGTTTGAATTGGGGAAACCCCTTAAAGAAGAGGCCAAATTTATGTTTGTGTATACTCTGTAAATTAGCTATTTTATTAGCACCAGCCAGGGTGCTAATAGAGGTCAGTTTCCATATTAGCCAGTTGACTTTACCCTTTTTCAAAGATAGCCTTGAGTTCTCGGTCATAGAGGACATCACAGGAGAAAGTAACTATTTCTGGAAAACATTTCAAAGTCCAAGCTTCATGATGTTGGCTCAGGCTTATCACATGTATGTCATATATTTATCATATATGAAATAATGAACAGGTTTTTTTTAAAAAAAACTTATTTGTATATGCCTACTATTAACATTTTGCCTCATTTGTTTTATCATTTGCTCATTCCTGCACATACGAGGTGCACGCTCTCGACACACACACACACACACACACACACACACATGATATGTACATATATATAAATACACACAAACTTTTTTCTGAACCATTTGTATATATCATGATCCTTTATCCCTAAATACTTCAATGTGTATTTCCTACGAATAGGAACATTTTCTTATTTATATAACCACAATAGTTATCAAAAATTAATGAAATTTAGCATTGGTATAATACTTTAGTTTACCATCCACATTTCACTTTAATCAGTTGACCAAATAATGTTCTTTGTAACATTTGTTCCCCCTCCAGTATAGGATCTAGTCTAGGACTAGGCATTACATTTAATTTCTTGTCTCCTTTAATCTGAAACATTTTCTCAGCCTTTCTTTGTCTTTTTGACATTGACAATTTTAAGGAATACAGTTCTCCCCCTCCCTTTTTAAATAGAATAGTCCTCATTTGAATTTATCTACTGTTTCTTTATGATAGATTTAGGTTATGCATCTAATTGGATAAGTACATAAGTGATGTGTCTTTCTCAGAGTTTTATGCCCAGAGAGACATGCTGTCTATCTTCCCTTCAGTACTGATACTGATTTTGATCAGCCAATAAGTGTGTGGTCCCATATCTCCAGTATATCTATTATTTTCTCCTTTGCAACTAATAAGCAATCTGTAGTGAGAGCATGAAAATTCGCTACTTCTCATCCAAATTCCTTCCTGAAAGGCTAGAATGTATCAAGTGGTACTGGGTTGCAGTCTGAGAGTTCAGCATGACTCCGTGTTTCGCTTAATATAGATATAAATTGATATATATATATAGAGAGAGAGAAAGTGTAAATATGAGTATGTGTGTATACGTGGGTTGGTATATATACATATATTTTTTTGCTTTGTTCGCTGAGAGGGTCTGGAAGCAATGACACCCTGATAGCAACGAGCATAGCCAGTGCCCAGATCTTAGTTTCGATTCCATTTTCCAATAAAAGGAACTACGTAGGACTCCTTAGGGAAATGGCTGATTCTGGGGCTGGGGCAGGAATTACAACATGATCCTGGAGCATATTGTAGTGCCAGGAATTAAAGGAGTGCTTCTGCATGGGGTTATGTCAAACGGACACAGCCAATTGAATGAACTCTCAATGTCCAAAGCTGCAACAATTTGAGAAAAAAATAAATAAATTAGTATCATATTATAACTCAAAGTATAAAACAAATATCCGTGGGGCCATATTGATATGGATACATTCTTGAAGAAATAAATAGCGCAGATGAGACTAATCTACGTTAAAAAAGAATACCAGCTGATTTCTGTAGATAACTTCCTCCAAAAGAAGGTAGAGTATAACTGTCCACCCATTAAGTGTGGGCTGTGCTTACTTTCTCCCAAAGAGGACAGTATGGAATGGAAAGCGAGGAAGTAATTATACAGTGGAGACCAGTCAAACACAGAGCTTAGTCAGGTGATCAAGGTTAAGTTGTCAATGATGTTATGTGGTATATAATGAGAATGGTACTATATCTTTTTAAAAAAAATTAGTTTCATGTGTACAAAACACTGTAATAGTTAGACATTTATCATTTATACCCCTCACAAAGTGATAACCCCCATCTACTGAGAATGGTACTATAACTTAGAGGTCTTCCTCCCCAAAACCCATAACCCCAGTCTAACCATGAGACCATCAGACAAACCCATCCTGCGGGACACGCTTCCAATGGCCTGATCGATACTCTTCAAAGCTGTCAAAGTCATTAAAAACAAGGAAGAACTTAGAAACTGTTACAGCCTGGAGGAGCCTAAGGAGACGTGAAGACTAAATGTAATGAAGTATCTTGAATGGGATCTTGGAACTGAAAAAGGACATTAGGGGAAAACTAATTGAATTTGAATAACCTTAGGAGTCCACTTAACATCTATAACAGTTCTTACCTGTATCTGTCTTTACGATGGTTACAAAATGATCCTTTTCCAGCATCAGCTCTTTTTTCCACATTGATCAGTTTGCATAACAATGCAACAGAGTTTTCTATGTCACTATTTATCTACTCATTATTAGTGTGAACTCATAAATTTCTTATTATTTTCAATGGTTAATAATTCATTAATGTTCATAATCATTTTGGTTCTTAAGCTATTCCAGTAAACTAAGCCAGGAGAAGTTCCTTCAAGCTTGTTTTTACTGTCCTTTTTGATAACGCCCCTTCATTTTCTTGGACACTTTCTGACTTAGTGGGATAGCAAGAGGTTCTAGGCTCAGGTTGTGTCTTCCTTCCTGCAGCCCTGGACTCACCTATTCCTCTGAAGAGCCTCAATGCCTGTCAGGGAGGATACTGTTACAAACCAAGATGTGGGCACTGGGTACAACATGGCCAATGAGACATGTTCTTTCAATTGTTTCTCTTTAATATTGGTGGGACCTCTGTTTTTTGACATCTTGTCATTTAGCTTCATATTCAAAAAAAGGTTGTATATTACTTTTAGATCTTAATTTGTGTGTGGGTTTTGATGCCACATTGATAAGACATTGATAAAACGTCGCAAGACCACTTAGGAAGTAGGTTGCAATTTATATACCACAACAATTGTAAATTTGATGACAACTTGCATTTGTATGGTGACAAAGATGTCTTTTAAAATATTTAAACTGCTTTATGTGTTTGCCGCTTTACAGTGTTTCTATAATGTATAAGTAATGCAACATTTATTTTATAGGAAAAATCATGGTGTTAGAAGGTTCAAGTTTAACATAAATGTCAACAGTGAACTTTTACGTAAATATAGAGGCGAATAACCTATTGAAATCCTTTATAATATATATATATATAAAATCCTTCATTCCACAAAAATTTTTGAATATGTACCAATGTGCCAGCTGTGTTGAATGCTGAAAATACAATAATAATTTTAAAACTGGCATGATCTGATTCCTTATGGAGCTTTAAATATTTATCATATAATAAAAGTTTTGGACATATTTAATCATCAAATATAGTAGCCATTTAAAATACCTTACATTTATTTTCAAGCAAAAATATTTTTTGATTATCATTTAGAGATAATGAGTTTTTGATTTAATTTATTGGATATTTAGAACAAATTTTGAAAAATAACTATTGAATATATTAGAGTGAATATTTAATTTTGAGGTCTCATAAAATTGTATTTTATTTAATATTTAAGATATTAAGATAATATTTAAGATAAAAATATTTAAGAATATTTTTAGATCCCGTTTGTATATTAAGATACAGTTGCTGTAACTGTTAATATTTGATGAGCTAGTTAGGTATTAGTTTAGTTTATGATTATAAATTAGCTAAAACTGGGTTATCTTTGCTAAAACCTGAGTACAGATTTGAATTGTTATGGGTTGGTTCTGATATTAGTCTTAAGTAGAATATCAGAAGATTCTACGATTTGGGGTGAGTAGTGGCATTGTGTTAGTGTGTGTGTGTGTGTGTGTAAGTAATTATAGGGGATACAGTTATCAAAGTAGAAACTGGTATGATATCCTTAACTTTCTGACTTCATTTCTTTGCATCTTGGCACAAACTGCTTTTGCCTTCTGTCTTCTAAGGGGTAAACATGATATTAAAAATATATATTTAATACAAACTTTTCTGTGGTCCTTAAAACTCATTTTTGTAGTGATTTAACGTGTCACTCTAATGTGTAACTTAGGAGATTCTTATATTTGAATCTGACTTTGCCCCCAAAGCTTTATTGGTCTTCTTTTATCTTGCTCTGGTTGAATATGTTTATCCATATACATGTTTTATATATTTAGATGTTTATTTACATACGTATTTTGTATTAAATAGTTTATAACACAACATAGGACCCAATGTTTGACAAAATCTGGGTAATCTCATTGTAGGAAGCCAAGATAATGATAAAGTGTTTCAGATAAAGAACTGTTTTCCATGTAAGATTCATTGCCTCTTACTTTATTTGAGCAGCAAATAAAGTCTTGAAGTTATTATTGAATGTTATAAAAACAGTAATTTATTGTGAATGAACACCCAAATGGAAGATAATTTCTAACTCATCATAGTTTTTGGCCAACCATTTGAAACTAAACTATGATGTGTAGAAACTTAGCTGATTGTAAAGAAGAATTAATACACATGGGATATGGTTAAATACATACATTTTACTAGGATATTTACATACTTACAACTGAGATTTACATACTAATCTATTAGTAAAATGGCATAGAGGAAAAGAGTAGTTGGATTTTTTTAATTTTAACGCACTTCCAAAATAGTGAATACTTTAATATTCCTACTTTTTATTTTCAATATGCTTTAACAAGTAAGTCATTTTATTGGACACACTTGCTCTCGATTCTAATTTTTCTGAATTCTTTTCTGGTTCTTTCCCCATAGTTGCTTTTTTTAAAAAAGTAAGTCAACAGTCCTTCAGAATTAAGATGTTTTGGGGTGACCTAAATGAAACAATTCAGCTACCCCTAAAATGGAACTTGTACTCTTATTATTTTAAAATATATAATTTATATCAAACATTTTATCCAATTAAAGGTTGTTTTTGAAATTAAGAATATGGTAAAGTTATATAAAATTTTAATAAAGTTATTCAGCGTATGTTAAGCCCCTATTAATAATATCCATGCCATTGTACTAGAAACTTAGCTCAGTTTACTGAAAAATAATTCTACTGTACTAAATTACCCCAAACTAGTTTGCTTATTCTTTGTTTATACGCTCTGTGTTCTATAGGTTGAGAGAGCCTAATAAGTGTGTGATGGCCAGAATGCCCTGTTCCTTTCTCTTTTTTCTGTGACTGTGCCTTTTAGTACTTTTGACCCCTCTTTCTTACTGCTCTCAAGAATCAGAATCTCTCCCTGGAATATGTGCTGACGTTCTTTTCTATCTTTTTTCCAGAAATGGCTTCCTTCAGTTTCAACAGTAGAGATCTGGGACAGACAAATGGATGTTCCTAAAACGTGGTTATGAAAACTGGTCAATTAAAATTTCACACCTTTTTAAAGCTATTAAACCATTTTTCAACCAATATAATACTTTTTAACTAGGTAAAAGTGACAAAATTATCCTAAATATGATAAAATGTTGTTAAAATAGTTGACTTTGAAAATAATTGGAAATTAGTATAAACTGAAAAATTTACATATGAAACACTAAAATTTTAGTTTTATTTGTGATAGGATAGGACAACTGTATTAGCTTAGTTTTGAAAAACTGAATAGTTATTGAAAGGCTATTAACCACAATTACTTTTGCACCAACCTAAATAATAAGAATATAATTATTAACTATGCTTTAAAGTTATATACTTATTAGAAGAATATACTCATTAGAAGAATTTAATATATTCAAGAAGAATATTCTTTAAATATTTATAATTGGTAAATCGGTAATTTAGGCAAGTTTATTTTTTGGCAGATAGACTTTTGGAAAATTGACCTCCTATCCTGTGCAAAACCTTTCCAATACAATAATGAAATAGCTTTCACAGAGCTTTTTTTGTTTTTTGGAGCTCTGTAACCTTGAAAGTTTAATTGAACTTTTTATGATTTATTTTCTTCATATGTGTAGAAGAAATAATAGCATCTACCTTGTAGGGTTATTGAGAAAATAAAATGAGACAATTCATGTAATAGTTTTAGTGCAATACCAGTGTCTTAGAAAGGGTTCCATAAATGTGCAGTTATTATTAAGTTGTGATAAGGTTTCCAAAACAAAGAGGATAGTTTATATGGGTGTTCTTGAAATAAACTGAATTTCTTAAACTTTTCAAAAGTACCATCAATTAAATCACTAATACTTAGTTTTATTTTCTTTTAGTGAAGATTACTAGCCTACATGGTGTCAAACTTCATTGAAATCTTTGATCTCTCCTTCATTGAACTCTCCTAACATTTATCTTCTACAATTCCCCATTGTTTTTGACAAATTAAAGTTAGTAGGTATAGTGTTGGTATAGTCTGGATTTCATTTTACTTTTGATATCAGGTTTGCAACTTTAGGTACCTTTGCTTCAGTGGGAGAATGACTAAGTATGAACTATAGCGTTATCTCACCATTGAAGACACTGCATGTGGTTAGATGTGCAACCGTAGAAGGGGCATTAGAAGGAGGTACACAGACTAACAGGATATTTGGAGGTGAGGTGTGTATGAAAGAAGCCAAGAAGGTAGCTGGTTAAGGGAAGAAGAGAGGTGACTGATTATTTTGCATCTGGCCCCATGTAAGAACAAAATGTGTCTTTGCTGGGAAACAAGCTTGTCTTATAGCAGTGCTTCCAGAACATGTGCAGGAATTAAATACTTTTTTTGTTGTCGTTGCTTTTCTTCTTAGACATTTAATAGGGAAAATACATGTATGCATATGTATGCAGAGTAGGGAGAATATAAATAACTATATTTAAGGCATTCCACTTGCTCCATGGCAGAGTAGTTGTGAACTGAAGAAGAAGAAGTGTAAGTTATTTCTACAGCCAAAAATTATTAGTGTACATGCATTATTCTTCTTAGAGTACAATTTAATTTTAATTTCAGTTTTGTTCTGCCATTTACTTGGAAAGTTACCTGTTTATGGAAGCAATTCATTTGTGTTCTGGAGTGGATGAATTTCAGAAAGCCACATTGTAACCCTTGATTCCCTGAGCATTTTCTTTCACAAAACCTTTCTCCTTTAAGTCCCTAAAACTACAGTCCTTTTGACTGAATAGGGGCTATTTTACACACCACCCTGCTCCCAATCCAATTAAAGGTTCCATAATAGATGGATTAGGGAAAGTTTACTGCTTAGCAGAAATAACGCTTTAGAAAAGTGGTGCCCAGATAGCAAGAGGGAATGTGAGGGAAAGCGGAGAAAATTAAGGAGATAATGGTCAGTAATCTTAACTTGTCTGATGTTTGCGCTGTTCATAATATAGCGGACTTTTAAAATAAGGGGAACAATGCGTCAGATTCTTTAACCATTTTGTTGCTGAAGTTTGGCTGTCTCTTCAATTTTCTTCACTTTTGCTTTTGTTATCTGCATCTTGGGCAAATATGTCTAATCCTTTACTTCAAGTGTCTGTGTGTTTTGTCGCATTTTCCTTTTTTTTTTCTGTGTGTGATAGTGTTGAAAGGAGGTAAGGAGATGGAAGAGTTAATCTGGATAACAATCTGCTTGCATAATTATATAAAAAATAGTCATGAGTATACTTTAGATTTCATTTTTAAATGTGTATTTATATATATATATATATTTCAGAAATTATAGAAATATTTTTTTAAAATACAAGTATAGTAAATTTTGTTTTTTGTCTGTTAGCCTCTAACAGACACATATATTTGAGTATGATGATTTACTTGGGCAAAATGAAAATCAACAAAATTAAAATCCCAGAATTAATTATTTTTGGTTTTAAAATAAATATTACCTGTCATTGCAGATCAGTTGAGTTTTTAACATCAAATCTCTCAACGTAAACTTGGAAGGTTTTGCCTTATAGTTGCTTTAGAAAATCTGATCATTTTAATCTATGATTAACTTATATTAAAACCAAAATAATGAGTTGACCAGCCAGAGAAATTACTTTGTTCTATTATATTGCCTTTGGAACAGTTAAATGAAGTATTTCCAAGTCTATAAAACAAACAGTAGACATTACAACAACTATTTTACTATGTTATTATTTCTAAAGTGGCTCTAGAATTTTCTTTTCCAAGGATAGTGGATTTTGGTAAGGCTAAATGTTTAATGAGTCTCTATGTTAAAGGCTGCACTTATCTTCCAATTAACCCCAAGACCACTCTGGCATTTTTGTAAATCCACAGAAGTATTTTGAGTGAGGCCTAAAGGGTAAGCTGCAGGCAGCCTGTGAAAAATGTAAAAAGACTAACCTGCTAACAAACCCTGTGCAATGGGACAAAGAAAGTTTAATCCGTATTATGGTAAATGCAGGCTTAGTGTCCCAAAAGGGCTTTGCAGCGTGGAGCAAAACAAAGAGGGGGCGGCACTAATAAAAATCCAGTGCTTTTATTTTTATACACAAAATTGTTGCAAAAGAAAAACTGATAATAGCATTAAGAAAAGGTTTGAATGGTGGTTTTAAATATGATACTAAACATTGTATTTGTTCACCAATTGAATGCAGTTTGTTGTACATAAAGAAGCTAAAAGTAACATGTGCAGCGTGGCCATGTTAATATTGCTGAAGAAACCTTTAGTTGAATAGTACGATTTTAGAGCTTTAGTTCAAAGTCATAAGATAGCAACAGCATCCCTTTTGCAAAATATACAACTACTAGTGTATGAAAAATGGGGATTAAAAAAGATTGCTTGTATAAGTTTTAACTACAATAATTTGTTACATGCTTTCAGAGCTTTTGGAGAAAAACATAATGTTTATGATTAGATCTATAATTTGAGAATCATATGGCCCAAATGGATAGGAAAAAAGAAAAGAAAAATTCCTGTACAAATTAACTATTCCCTCAAAAGAATTATCACTGAACTTTGCAAAGCTTAAATTTTATAACACTCAGAAATGAAGGATCAGGATTAGTTTTATTCTAGTAAGGAATATAATCAAAAGTAACTATCCTATAGTAAGTTAAAAGAATGTTTCATTACTTAGTCACATTTTAATATGACTACCTTGGTGAAGCCTTAATGAATTCTAATCTGACTTTTTATTTCTTTAAATTCTTAACCCCAAATTTGAAATAAAATATTTACTATCTTAGCCACTATTTAGAACATATATACCCATTTAAAGAGCATAAAATGATTTTAGAGATTTATAGAATTCACAGTTTTGTTCACCGTCTAACACAGAGTTAGGCTGCAAATTCTTTTTTTAAAGTAAATTCTTTTTATTTTAGGAAAGATTATGATTATAGTCTCAGAATAATAGCAGCATCCATGTATAGAATTTTAAAGTGTAATAAGTAAATCAAAAGTATTTATGATGAACTTAACATTATCACATATACTACAAAGGACAAGGAATTTCAGGAGATGTTCTGAGATTATAGTGTGGAGATCTTAGAATATTGTGGTTTATTTCAAGATCGGTTCGTAACATTCTTTTGGCTACAAACTTTCACAATTATTTTTAAATAGTATATTTTAGTTCACATATGAGACAATTTTTTTTTCTGAAATGTTTAGTAAGCATTCTTTTTAGCTGAGATTACCTTAATTATGGAACTAATAAATATATTGATTTCTTCTGTTATGAAGTGCTTTACTGTTTTTGAGGGCTTTCACCAGCTTAATTTCAAAAAGACGTTGCAACTCTGAGATTAGCATTCCTTATTTCACAGATGAGGAAATAGAGGCTTTGTGATTTTAAGCAACTTTCACAGCATCACATAGATAACAGGTGTTGCAATTTGAACTCAAATCTAGGATACTGATTCCAAATTCACTACTTTTTTCCCCCATTGCACCAAATTGAATGCCATGTCCAGGCATGTCAGTTTCTTCTTCCTTCTCCCCCGCTTGTGTTTCTCCTTCTCCTCCTGCTTCTCCTTCTCCCTATTCCCCCTCCCCCTCCCTTTCTCTCTCTTCCCTCCCTTACCCCTTTTTCTCCTTCTTCTGATTATCTGAACATTTTACACACATAGAAAGGGATTTGTAATGACTGGACGATAGTATAATGTTTAAAATGGATATTAGAATGTGTATGAGCTTTTCTTTAACTTGCTATATATATGTATGTGTGTGTGTGTGTGTGTGTGTGTGTGTGTGTGTATGTATTAGAAATCAAATATTGAGGATCCGGCCCATATATGTAGACCTTGGGAATCTAACAGTGGACAAGACAGACGTGGTTTTTCTTAATGATACTCATGGAACTTATATTCCAGCAGAGGGTGATCACCAAGCGATTCCAATACATTACAGTGAATATTGCAGTGGGGACTCTGGGTGGTATGGAAATGTATATCCCAACATCTAATATATTTGGGGAGGGTTGGAAGAGGGAGTTCATGGAAGCCTTTATTGATGAAATGACATTTAAATGGTGAACTGAAGGATGAGCAGGAATCTACTGGATAAAAGAAAATGGGGTGGTGAAGGGGAAGAGTGTATTCCAGACTCAGGGAAAGATGCCAATTTGTGGGAGAGCTTGCTGAGCTGGAGGAATAGAGGGACTCGCAGTATGGTTGGAGCTTAGGGTATAAGGAGAAGGTTGCAGATGAAGCTGGACTGGTTTTATGCCAATTAAAGGAACTGAAACTGTTCTAAGCACAGTGAGTGACCATTGAAGAGTTTTAAGCCAGTAACTAACCCAAACAGATTTGTTTATTTAAAAGGTTAAATGAGAATGATGTTTGTATTTTCAGAGGTCTCTTTGCTTTACACAGTGCCTTTCATATTACCTTTAAAATGTGTATATATTAATATAGGTATATGATATATTTTAGTTACCCTTTTATTATATAAGTGGCTGGTATTTATTGAGGTACTTTGGTAATAAAAATGCTACACTTCAAAAGATTAGGAAAGGTTTGAACACTTTCAAGTGATGATTATCTGGTATACTTACTAAATTTGAAATTATTTCTAGTGTTTCCATTACTGGAAGCCCTTTCTAGGGAAATAATTATATATATAATGACCATATATATTTATTTTTCTAGGATCCATCAATTTGAAATAGTTTTTCTTGTAGTTAGATGATTTGTCAAATGATATTTCCCCAATTTCTAGTTCAGAAAATAGGTTTACTTAAAAGTTCCTATAATTATCCTGAATTTTTAAAAAGATAAGTGAGGATTATTTTTTACATTTCATGCTTTAAGAAAACATTTTTTTGTTAAAACAGATAAATGAATAAGTGAATCATTTTCTAAACTACGAATTTGAACAAAATTAGAAGGAGGGGAGCATGGCAAATTTCGCTCACATCACAGGCAGTGGATAGTATCTCCTTTCTAGGTGTGAAATGTTATTCCTGGACATTAAACAAATTCAGGATGTATTCCCTAGTGCAAGCTGCCTGCTGGCAACAAGATATAGGAGTTCAATGTGTATACAGAGATAAGAATGACATGTAATTTGTGTTAGAATTTGACTGTTAATTGTGTATAAAGCTTTGGCCTTTCCAAGTCCAAACATTTGGCTGGGTTGTTAATTGGGGAAAAGAGAGGAAGTTTGAATGAAATTACATGTAGAAAGATAGACATTTACATAATTAGCAAAGCCCTTTGAGTTAATAAATATTTGCCCAGTTTTTTGGGGGTGGGGTCAGGCAGGACAGATTACTAGTATTTCTGCTTATGTTTTTAGTAATATGGGTGTCAATTTATTTGCATTTTCATGTTTTGGTGGCAAAACAATATAAAATTACTATTTTGGTCTCACTTTTCAATACCGTTTAAGTATCTTGAATATTCTTAAGGTTTTCTATGAAACTTTAAAATTTTCTTTTTTATATGATTATGGCTATGTTATTACCAATTTCATAATTATATGGAATAGAAATTCTGAAAAGATTGGGTGACTTTAAGTCATTTTTATTCGATTCTGGATTTGTCTTTTAAGGACATTCTTAGTTGGGTGTTTGTTACAGAAATCAGGAACTTTTCTATAATCTTCAGTCCCTTATAAATGTTTTCGTTACTTTATAATAACTCTGTTTTACTGTGCTTTTTTTTTCTATGTAGCTGTGGAAAAGAAACTGAATACTCACTTTTTGTAGTAATAAAAAGATTGTAAAAATCATGTTTATAATGGGGTTCATGTATGATTTAGTCAGAACTTGCATTTCTAGTGTTTAGCACAGTGTCTAGTATGTAGTGAAGGGCTTAATGACTGTATCTCAAACTAAGACAAAGGTGATAACAGTAACAAGAAATAATACTTAGAACTCATGATGTGCTAAGCATTTTATATACATTAACTCATTGAATTCCTACAATTCTTATTTTACAGTTGAGGAAAGTAAGGTCCACAGAAATTAAGTGATTTGCCTCAAATCGCCAGAGCTAGGTTTTGAATTCAGGCAGTCGGATCCCAGAATTCACACTCACCTCTTGATTATAGTGCCTCTGGGGAACGGGGGTGGGTGGGAGAGGAGGAAATATCTCCTCTTGGTGGCAATTTTGTGAGGAAGTCAGTGAACTCATTTATTTGAGATTTATTTCAAAACTAAAAAATTGGTTCAAAAGTACTACACATTGTGAAATGCCATTCTAAAGTACAATGCATGACTCAGACATAATATCATTCATGTTTTGATTGATTTTAAAGAATGGCAGTAGAAACCCTGAAAAATTTATTTAAATGTCTGAAATTGATACCTTTTGCCCAATAATTTATTCATTCTCTGATATATTTTTCCTCTTTAGATTGTTTTTTTTTTTTTTGAAGAGAGGCCATGACTATATTTGGCATTATCTGATGCATTGCTACAGAAGAAATTGTTTGGAGGAAAGTAATTTCAGAGACATATTTTAAGAAACCATTTAAGAAATGGACAGGATTCTGAATTTTGGAAGGCAGTAATATTCCCAGCTTCCCACACACAAACACTTTTCCTAACTTTCCTTGAAGGTGGGACTAGCAGTGAGATATAGTTTTGCCTAATAACTTGTCATTGGAAGTTGAAGGGTTGGAGTTCTGGGAAACCTTTTTGTAGGTGGAACTGTCTCAGCTCAGGCTTACGTTTTGCTCTTTATCCTTGTCCTTTCTCTTATTCCTTCCTGGAACTTAAACATAATACTTGGAACAAGTCAAGAAATCAGAGACATCAGACTCTGTGTTCTTGAGCCACTGATCAAATAACCTTTGTTATTTGACAAGAAAGAAAAAGTTCCGAATTTGCTTAAAACATTGTTAGTTAGATTTTAACTCATAGCCAAATGTACCATATTTGATAGAGCCGCCATTAAACAATATATCATTATGATTTCTATCCACTGCCCTGTGTTAGCAATTGTAAAATTCATTCTGAAAATCCGAAAAGTTACTTTATTTAGGTTTAATGCTATCTAGTTTCAAAGCAGGATGCGGTGTAAAGTTGATGCTGCTAATATAATAGATCCCCTCTTCCTAGGATCTGTGGCTCTATCTTCTGTTAGACAATTGCACTAACTCATATACCTCTTTTGAGTATCACTGAGTTGCAATAATAGTAACATTTAAAAAGTCGTAAAGGAAAAACATTTTTAGGAAAGCATAAGTTGCTATTGTAATAAGGAATGTATTACAAACAGTCTTATAATTATTTGCTGTTGAGCCACTTTGAAACTACAAAATTAACCCAGCCTGTTCTGTAAAACTTGATGGCATGCCTTAGAATCTTCAGTTTTATTGCTTTTCAAAATGTTGCTCAGCATACTATCTACAACGTTATAGTATGATTTTGAGAATACAAAAATAATTCTCAGTTATATTATTAAAACATCCATTAAACATGGAATATTTGATACTCATTTTCAAGGGACAGGAAATGTAATAGAAAATATGTAGGAATAATTTAGCAGTGATTTAATTTAAAACTAATATGCTTCAAATGACATCAAAACCGTAACAATTAAAGTATAAAATACCAAGCAGTAGAGAAATTATTTAAAATATTAAAGCAATATTTCTAAAGTACCTAAACGTTTTTATTCCCTTATTGATATTGTTAGATGGACTAATACTCTAAAAGATATCCCTGAAGTTCCAATTCTGATAAAATTCCAGTAATGATAAAGTAATCATGAATAGGCTTCTTACAACACCTTCTTCCTTTTTACTTTATGGACTCTTAAGATATATGTGTATCTCAGTTTCTATTCTCTAGATCATTTAACGTGGTAAGTGGAGTTCAGGTCAAATTAATGTATGATATTCTTAGGTGTTACTTTGGACTAGAGTTGCACCATGGAATCACTGCCATTTCCAAGTAACTAGCGAGAGCAGACATGTCCTTTAAGGCAGACTGAAAATTAAATTGGTATTGTGAATTTTCTTTCAACTTTTTAAGACAGCAGGCACTTACTTCAGTTCAAAACTCCTGTTCTAGATTAATTTCAGAACGTTTTCAATTTGTAGATGTAAGGATTGGAATTCTGTTTTGAGCAGAATAAGGAAAGTAGTCTAAACACAAAAAATGGCAAATAAACAGAAGTTACCTTAAAAATTGGGGTTATTATGTAAAAGAATATTTATTTATGGCTCATATTTAGTGAAGAAATAGAGGTATAGAGATGTTAGGAACTTTCTCAAGGTCAGAGGTAGTACATGGTACATTGAAACCTAGGCAGTTTGCTCCAGAGCCCGTGCATTTTTAAATTAATTCACTTAATTATTTTTTACTGATGAGCAATTTTAGGCTTTATATCGAATTATATTGTCTATGGAACACTGCCCACAATTGTGCCACTTGATGACATTTTGTAGCCTGGACAGTTCACAGAACAAGTGAGCAGAGTACCAGTATGAGAAGCCCCCTCAGGCCCCCCTTTCTGTCACTGTCACAGTGAAAATGCTGAAGGATTTTAAAGTGTATTGGATGCCCAACTATCCCTCCCTAAATACTTTATTGTTTCTCTAAAAGAGTATAATTTCCTACATAGACCAAAATGACATCATTACCTAACAAAATTAATAATATTCCTTAATGTTACCTCCTGATTTATATTTAAATGTATCCTCTTGTTTCCACAAAATATTCCTTACTATTTGCTGGCCCAAACCATTATCTAACCTAGGACTAGGCTTTGTTATCTGGTTGTTTTGTCCCTTGAGTCTTTTTTATTCTAAAATAATCCCTTATTCATGAGACTTGTTGAAGAGACTAGGCCATTTGTCCTGTAGAAAATTTCTTACCTTCTGCATTTATCTGTTTGCATTTTGATAGTAATTATGTAGCTTGTACTTCTGTTCTTTGTAATTCCTGTAAATTGGAAGTTAAATGTAAATGCTTGATTAAAGTATGTATTTTTAGATAAACTACTATAACATAGGTGATGGTACCTCATATTAGAACCCACAAGGAGACACGTAATATCTCATGACTCACCATTAGTCATGTAAAACTTCCTCTCATACCACCTTGGTGAATTGGGAGGTATAATACTAGCACTCTTGTCTTAAGAATGAAAGTATTTTATGCCACAAAGAGTCTCTTTCTCACTGGCCATTTAGGTTATTTAGCAAATGTTAACATAGGAAAATATAGAATGTTAAAATAGATTTTCTATCTTCAGTTTAGAATATTCTTAACTTTGCATTTAAAGTAGATCTTCAAATTGTGGGACAAAGCATTACCCAGCTAAGAAGAAAGGTTTAAATAACGTGTGTGTGTGTGTGTGTGTGTGTGTGTGTGTATTTAAATCAACAAGTTGGGAATATTGTTTGCAAAAACAGCAATTAAAATTTGTCCTGTCCATATGGTAACATTCTATGTATATTTCAATGCAGAAAAAGAACCAACAAGGAAAGAGAAAATTTAGAGAAATGAGTTAAACAGTAAGGATAGATAAAGAGAAAGGTCAGGAATATAAAAAATTGAAACCATTATACCTGAATACAAGAACATATTAAAATATAAAACGTATAAATAAAAATGTTTCAAATTATATTTTGCTATTTGCCATTTTACATGAAATGTTGATTTTAAAAAGAAATAGGCTTCCATCAGTTCGCCACAGTTTTATCACACTGCTTTTGTCAGCATTTCACCAAAACCTCTGCCACATTAGCTAGAGCTCTCATTAAGCAGCTGATTTGCCTGAATCCTCGTTAAATTGATGAACTCATTTACTTACAGGCATTGGCATCTGATATTGTTCAAGGATGTTTAGAGATTGAAATCAAAACTGTTGCATACATGGGATTATTTATTCATTCCTTTCCAATTTTCACATGCTAAACAATATAAAAATGTTAATTTCTCCTCCTTGAAAGGAAAATACATATTCACTATACACACACACACACACACACACACACATATGCATAAAATACAAACTTAGTAATATGTTCTCATAGGTTCTTTATAGGAAAGAAGTATTTAATAATTTTAGCCCATTATTCTTTTGTGTAGTTTATAGAAAACAGGATTATTCATGGAAAACATGTAATTATGATGTATAATTCATGCCT
Source organism: Rhinolophus ferrumequinum (assembly GCF_004115265.2). Classification (NCBI taxonomy): domain Eukaryota; kingdom Metazoa; phylum Chordata; class Mammalia; order Chiroptera; family Rhinolophidae; genus Rhinolophus; species Rhinolophus ferrumequinum. Next base: position 22,398,586 of record NC_046301.1, on the reverse strand, counting down.
AACATGACGGGTATCTTAAAAAATCTTCTATTAACACAAGAAGTATGAAATCATGCAAAAGGAGAGTAGATTTATTCATCCGGAATACTTGATGATGTTTTACGTTTTTGATGTTTTACATTTTAAAACGTGTAAATAAAATTTGATACCTGTTCTTAATTCTGGAATGCCAAGAAATTAGTAAACAATGTTATAAAATGTAATAATTTTGTAATTATATATCATTTTGAGTATATTTTAGAGTCAAACAATCTAGTGGATAAAAGGCAACAGTGTGAGAAAATAGGTTTACAAGTATATTACAAGTATTTTTTTCACAATAAACATGAATATTATTCTCAACAAGTGGTACAGTTAGGGGGCTCAAATATTGCTACTAAGTCAGTGACTAAATTTTTTTCTAGAGTCAGAACATTTTTTTAGGATGTTAGGAAGATGATATCCAATGAGCCTTGATTATATAAGCTTTTTTAACATTTTCTGTAAGAGTAGTTTTTAGTCAGTTGGTTAGCATGCCCATTTACAAATAGATAGAAGATACCCATCCAAATTAGTAGAAAATCTTTTCTCCACAAAAAGATAGCTGTTTTCTCCCTGATACCTAGTTTCGGACTATTTAAACTCACTACAAGTATTTGTTGTAATATATATTAAAAATGTATGGTTTTAGTAGTCTTTTTTTCTTTTATCGTTTGAAAACCATAGTTTAATTATATATTAAATTTATTCCATTCAAAAGGTTAGTTTTAAAATCTTAAATCATTGTGTCTTACTATTTTATGTATATATCCATTCTTTCTCTTCTATATGACAGTTATAGACTTCCTCACTAATAGGGCTTGCATTTGAAGATAAGGCTGCGTGTAAACAAATTAACTTTTAAAAATAGAGAGCAATTTCATCTATAATAATGTACCAATTCATAAATTATCACTGGTATTTGTTTCTTAAAGATAAATGACACTTCATATAACACATACTATTAGATAGCCTAGATGTCTTTGTGTTCTGGGAGATAAGGCTCTTGTATTATTATACCCTAATAAAATGAGTTAATGTTTTAGTATTATCGATAAAAGAGCACTTGGATATATTTAATAACCGAACTGAGAAACACTTAATTTTAGTTGTCTGTAGCAATATAACACAAATTCTCCTGTAAAACAAATTGCACTTTTGGAATATATTTTAATGTGTATCCAACAAAGGAGAAAATGAGGTGATTGAAGTTCAATTTGTAGCATGTTATTAACCATTTCCGCTTGACTAGATGAGTAAAAGGATAATGGATGAGGGTTTTATTATTACCTTTCTGCTAAAATGAAGTGGTATAAAAGATAAGGTGATGAGATTAATGAACATAAGGAAAAGGAGTAATCAATCAAGCTCCAAGAGGGAGGTGAGAATGACAGTATCCTGTAAGAACTAAGAGCACGCCATACAAAAAGTAGAGTTTATCATTCAGTGTTCACTAAGCTGTTAAAAGCTAACAGTTGTGGCTGGAAGACAGAAGTAAAACTAATAAGATGATATTTAATCAAACATGCATGAGGTTTGCATTTAGGTTTCAGTGGTACACATGGTAGACATCTAGTACAACAGCTGAATTTCTTACATCTTTTGAGTCTATGTGCTATGTCTTTAATCACTAGCATCTAAGCACAAGCCTTCTGTTGGACTGCCGTTACAATTACACAGAGTGCCACTTGTCTCTTTAGTTTTGTATTTATTTTTGATATTTTTGAAAAAGATTTCATAAACCAAAGAAATTTTGTGGAGATTGTTGATTTCATACCACAATTAATTTAGATTGTGCCCATCCATTCATTCACCAAAGTTTGTTGAGTGCTTACTATGTGCCAGGAACTCTATTTTAAATGCCGAGACGATACCAGCGCAGAAATGTAGACAACATACTTCTCGCATTGAGCTTATAGTTTGGTGGGGATGGATGTAGAAACAAGTATGTATGCCCTTTGGTAATAATTACCAAAAAGAAAAATAAAGCAGTAGTGCCCCTCTAATAACGTGGTGTTTCAGAAGAATGAAGTGAGGGAATAAGCCATGAGGGCTAAGGAAAGTACATTCCAGGCAGAGAGAACAGTAAGTGCAAAGGCCTAGAGGCAGAAGTTTGATTGGAATAGCAAGGAAGCCTGGTGTTTCTGGGAAGTTAGCAAAGTGGGATTGAAAAAACGAAGAGTTATGAAATACTGGCCAAAATATTTTGTTTAATTATAAGGATAAGTTACTCATTCTACAAATAAATATTCATTGAGTGCGTAAATCTACCCCAAGCTCTGAGGATATACTGAGGACAGAAGCCCTTGCTCTTATGTAGCTTCCATTCTAAACGGATGAGGAAGGAAAAAAATAAGTAAATAAATAGATGAACAAGATAATTTCAGATAATACAGTGAGGACACAAAACTGCGTGAGATTGGCTTGAGAAAGGGGCGTATGGAGATTCAAGTTTAAATAATTCAAGTTGCTAGTACTTGTCCCAGTCATTTCTTATTCCTGAATTCAAATCCCAACAGTGAGACCATGGACACAACTTTGAGCTGTTCTATCTGTATAATTTTCACCTCACTTTTTTATCAGGATTTAATGAGACTCAATGTATGTAAAACATCTAGCACAGACACTCTCCTTGCTCATCTAAAATCCAAAAGAACATATTTTCCACAGTACAAAAAGTAAGGGAAATATATGGAATTAGAGGCTAACGTAACCAATAGAAACCCATTTATTTTTAATAATGTGAAAGTACAGGAATTGCACGTGAACCACAGTTCCTAATATCAGTTGTCTTTGGCATCTGAAAGCCACTGCTGCTGCCTTCAGGTGTCCCTGGAGAGTAATGGCTTCTAAGTTTCTTCTGCCATCTAAATCTTGCACAAATTCTTTCATCGTGCACTCTAAACTAAAATCTGGCAAAGGATGGAGGAAATACAGTTTATAAGTTTTCAGTTCCTACTATACGGGATAGAGTTTGGAAGAGCAGGGATGGTGCATTTTCTAGCATATTTTAGTTGTCTTCCATTTTTCGGCTCCAGCCTCCTGGATTGTATGCCTTTCAGGCATGGCTCATACCTCTCATTTTAGAATTTTGCTGCATGGGATTCTATTTCCTAGATTCCATTCTTCTTTTCCTTGACTTATCACTTCCTCACTTTGCTAATGCTCTTCCTCTAATGCTTCCTAAAAGTACATAGGATATAGTGTTTGAATATCTGAAATAGTCTTTGGTCTTCCTTCATGCTTGACTGGTAGCTTGGCCATAGAACTACAGGTTGACTATCACTTCCTTCAGAATTTTGAAATCTGCCTCTCTCTTCTGTATTCCACTGGTGCTGTTGACATGTTAGTTTATTTTAATGTTTGTTTGAATATGATTTTTTTTTCTTTCTGGAAAAATCTTAGGACCTTTATTTTAATGTTCAAGTTATTTATTATTAATAGGGGTCTTATTTCATTCATTGTCCTGGGCACTGGGTAGACCCTTTACATCTTGAGATTTGTAACCTTCAGTTTTGAAATTTTTCTTCTCTCTCTTTTCTGGAATGCATATTCTGGATTCATCTTTAATCTCTGTGTATTTTCTTTCCTGTTCCTGTCTTTTTACACCTCTTCTGTTTCTGTGAGATTTTTCTCAACTTTATCTTTTAGTCTTTTCACTGCAGTTTTTATTTTTTAACTTAAAATTTTAATTGCAAAGAGTTCTTTTGTTTTGCTTTGTTCTTTTTTTTTTTTTTTTTTTTTTTTTGAAAGAAGGATAGCATCCTACCTTGTAAGATCTTCTATTAGGTATTATTTTTTAAAGTTTCATTCCGTTCTCTGAATTTTATTTCTTCCTTCCGAGTTTTTTTCTTCTTTTTTGTCATTCGTTTTGATCTTTATCATATTGAAGGCTTTTCTCAAATTGCTTGGCTGTCGAGTGCAGCCCTTCCATTTCAAACCTATTTGGAAGCTCTGTGTTTATAGCAGGTGTGTTTCTTGGGCTTTTTCTGTATTGTACATTCGTAGACCCAGTCAAATATGAGCATCTGGATGCTTTTTCTTTGGGACCGTTCAGTTTCTCCAAATAAGAATCCTTCTTTTACCTGTCTGAGGATTGTGTGTGATGGGGATGGGAGGTATAAGGAGCCTGCTGGTAGTCTGCGAACAAATAGCGAAGAGTGGAAAGTATGTTGACTTTCTCTTTCCTGCTTTGTTGTGTGCACCTTGTCCCTATTTTCCACTGTGGCGAGGGTCCCTAATTTCTCATCAAATGAATCTCAGGTTTCCCATGGGTGAGGAGACAGGAAAGAAAAAGAGTTAACTGCCTCTTCAACTTGAGGGAAAGGCTTGGGGTCCAGTTAGTCTCTTTAGAGTTGTAACCCATCTTCCTCTTTTGATAAATTCATGCTCTGTGTTCCCTAGTACAATTTAAAGGTTGAGAACCTTAGGAAGTCTGAAGAGTGAAGTAGACTTCTTACCACAGTCCTCTTGGTGACTATTTAGGTTTGCCCTCGTTCTTTTTGCTAAATTAACGACCACTGGTATGTATCTTTACGTCTTGAAATGTCATTGAAATCTCTTTGCTGCTGTCTCCCTTTTAATACTCCTTTTGTTCTTTGGGTTGATGCCTTCTTTATTCCTTCCTACCCATCTTGTTTAGGTTTAGATGGTTTAACAGATGTATAGGCATTTGGCTACATGTATCTAAAACCCTAACTAGAAGTATTTTATAGAAATAGGAATTGTATTTCTCACCTAACAGATAGTTATTGATATGGTTCAGCTGTTCAGTCTTCCTCTCAGTTGTCTGAGTCTTATTTTGTTTCTATATCTGAGTCTGTATGATTAGTGAGTAAAATCTGGACTCTGTTGAATTTACCAAGGTAATTTTACCCTGTGAGGAGCTGTCTAGTTACCAGCACCTCCGTCTCTAAATGCTGTTTACTTCTTTCTTCTAAAAGCAAGACAAGTGGGAAGAGAAAAGAGGTCAGAAATTTGAGAACAAAATAAAGTTTATTTGAATATGGAAAGAGATGTATGCTTGTAATGACTTTTCTTGTCTGCAACCTTAGCATATGTAGTTTGTGTACTTTTATTCAGACTGAAATACCAGAGATTCAGATGTCCTGGTATAAAAGTAGAAGTCAGATACAGGTACATATTGAGCAATTGGTGGTTTATACAACATGAAATGTCTTATCATTATATTACTGAATCTTGGTTTTTCAAACCTATGCCATAATACTTTGATGACATGTAACTATCTAAAAGGAAGAATCTACACTAAGAAGCATCAGCTAAAGTGAACCTGTGTTTCCTAGTATTTGTCGGCGAGATCTGTGGTTAGTTTGAATGATGACCTAATCTATGTCAGAGGCAGGTAGGCCATTTATCTAGGACACAGCCCATTTTCACACACACAGTCACTGAGGCTGAATTATTTGCTATCTCAGTGGGTATTATAGATTGAACTTGAATCTCTGATAAATGGTCATCAAAGTAATGAATCTTTGGAACTATGGGAAAAAAAGAACATAACTGAAAAACTATGAAACTGAAATGTGTTCTCTTAGAAGGGGAGAAAAAGCCTGAGTATGTCATCTGCCTAAAACAACATAAAATAATATTTTGTTCGGTTTTTCAAATTAGGTACAATAGGAACAATGTCTACTGAACCTCACTTTATAGCTGATACTTTACAGATACATATTAACAGAAAAAAAGTATATGTCTATTTTCAGTAATACAGATTTTAAATCTACTTATAAAGAAATTTATCCTTAATAGAATTTCACATATGCAATTGGACAATATATTAAGGAGATCCTGAATTTTCTGAACAAGTATCAAGATAGGCTACTCTTTACTTAGAAAATTTGAATTATTGACCTCCATAAAAAGGATTGTTTCTGTCAGGTTTTGGAGTTGAGAGGGGAAGAAGGTAAGAGGACTTTCGGCCTTTGATGATTAGAATTCAGTGGCTTTATATAATTCCATCACTTTGGGGGCAAAATAGCACTTTGTGAGCTAACCTAGGAATCCAACCAATATTTACAACATTATTTTAATAGAACTAATTGCTAGTATATAGACTATGTTTTAAAATGCACCACATATGTAGGTTTAAGGGACTATCTGCCATTAGCCTACATACAAAACTAAAGTAGCATATTTTTGCTCATAATGCTACTTACAATATTTTTTCATCAGTCAAATGTGTACCTACAACTATAGGATCCCTTAATAAATAAAACATCAAATTTAAGAAAAAGGTCTATATTATTGATAAATGTACAAAATACCTGAATTGTGTATTTAAGTTAGTTTATTTTCCATTGAGTAGAGTAAAATCAGTGTTTATGTGTGTTGATCTTGGGTTATTGCTTAGAAATTTTAGGATTCAGATTAGCCCGAGAGTACCACCCCATTGCCCACTCCTCCCTTTATGTTTATTTAGGTAAAATTGTGTTGAAATAAACAAAGAAAGATGCCTGTGAATTAATTCTGTGGGGGAAAGTATGGAGGGTATTCATTTGCCTTGGTGAAAAGTGGTGTCAGGAAGGAAGACAATATGGATTGTTAGTGACCCAAGTGGAAGATAAAAATCAATCTCTGCTACTAGTGTCCGGTTTCAATTATTCCGTTTTATGACTGAGTATAAGAAGTGCTTATAGGAGACTGCTCTGCTGTGCTTGGGTAATAAATACTACTCCATACTTATTTAACAAATCTTCAAACAGCCCTGTAAATGGATCATCTAACCCACAAGTAAATTAGCTGTCTGCCAGAGCAAAACTTAATCCTGCTCTGAAGGAAGAAAACAACATCTGAGCAAAATAATTGTGAGTGTATAATATTCAATACAGAAAAAGTTACTAAACATGCCAAGAAACAGGAAAATGTGATTCTGGGAGGAAAATTACTCAATAGCAAGAGTCCCGGAAGTGACAGAGATCATGGCATTTAAAACTCTAGTATTTATATGTACACAGGTAGATACTCATTCCCCATTGCAGAAGGTAGAACTTAATTTCACTCTACCCACCTCCCTCCAAGGGTAGGCTAGATTAAAGCACAACTTCCAAATTATAGAGTAAGGAAAGAAAATAACAATAACTTCACAATGGAAAAATCTTGCAAACTCTACTTTAATCAAGTGATGGACGTTACCATTACAGTGATGTTACGTGTATATTATGTAACTCTCATACGAAGTGAGTAAACGAACACTTCACCTCTCTGGTATTAATGAAAACCCATAAGCATATTCTAGTGATGAGAAAAACAACAGATAAACTCAGATTCGGAACAGTTTATAAGATTCCTGGCCAGTTTTCTTTCAGATTGTTAAAGTTATGAAAAGAAAAACAAGGCAAGACTGAGAAACTGTCATAGACCAGATGAGACTGAAGGGACATGAAAAATAATTACAGTGTGGTATGCTTTTTTTTTTTAATTGCATCCTCAAATAGAGAGAGGGCATTAAGGGAAAAATCTGTGAAATCTGGAGTTTAGTTAATGGTAAAAATAAATAAACAAAGAAAATAAAACTATTATGGAAAAATACTATTATAAATCTATTCAAAGATTTAATGGAATACATGAAAAAAGGAAACCTGTAGGGAACCTCAATACAAAAATGGAAATTATAAAAAAGAGCCAAATAGAAGTTATAAAACTGAAAATTACAGTATTTAAACTGAAAACTTTGCTAGATGTGTTTAAGAGCATTAGACAGTGCAAAGGAAAAGATCAGTGAAACTAAAGACAGAGCAATAGAAACTATCTAAATGGAAACACAAAGTCAAAAAGAAACCTCATACAAAATGAACAGATCATGATTCAGCTATGGGATGTCAGGTGCTCTAACATACATGTAATGGAAATACCAGAAGAATGTGGGGGTTAAATATTTATATTTAAAAAAATTTAAATAATTTTTTTCTTATTAATTTCTTAAAAGATTCTGACTCTTTACATTGGATATAACAATATATTGCAGAATTTACAACCTATGCGGAATGACAATAGCTCAAAAAACAGGAGGAAAGAGTACAAAGGATGGGGGAGAAGTATACTGTGTTAGGATTCTTCCATTGTGTGTCAAGGAGATACATCAATTGAAGGTAAACTGTTGTAAGAAATATACATAGCCACTAAAAATATAAAACAAACTTATACAAATAATAAAGCAATATAGGATATTAAACGGAATACTAAAAACTCAATCCAAAAGAAGGTAGAAAGAAATAATGAATTAGCGAACAAATTACAAAATGGTGAATTTAAACCCAACCATGTCAATAATTACCTTGAATGTAAATGGTCTAACTGAAAATTGAACATTTAAAAATTTTAAAACACAAAAGTCTTTAAATTTATTTAAAGTATTATAAGGCATAAGTATGTACTGTTTACAATGATGAAATTAAATCTAAAGACATGATCATATATATATACCGGGGTGCCAAAAAAATGTATACAAGTGGACACTTTGGTCAACATTGCTCAGGCAGTAGTTTGCCGTAATCAGAAGTGTTTGGACGCTGATGGTAACCACTTTGAGCACCTCTTGTAATTGCAGAAGTCAAACATAACTTCTATTTGTCTTTTGTTATTGGTGTCTATTGAGTATTACAATTTTAATACAGTTTTTCTTTCTTAAAATGTGTATACATTGTTTGGCACCGTGTGTGTGTGTGTGTGTGTGCGCGCGCATCAGACAAACACTAATCATAAGAAACCTGAAATTCCAGTATTAAATATTAGATAAAATAGATTTCAGGAGTATTAACAGAGTTAAAAAAGGACATTTTCATAATAAGAGGTCTAGTTTATCAAGAAGATACAACAATCCTACATTTATATGTATCTGTAGTAAACAGAATAAGGGTTCCGCCATGTCCATGTTTCAATCCCCAGAACTTATGATTATGTACCTTCTGTGGTAAAGGGGCTTTGCAGAAGTACTTAAGTTAAGAATCTGGAGGTGGGAAGGTTTTCCTGGTTTATGTGGGTGGGCTCAATATAAATACAGGGGTTTTTATACGAGAAAGAAGAGGTAGGAGAGTTCAGAGAATGAAATGTGATGTCAGAGCATGGGTCAGAGTCAGAGAGAGAGATTTAAAGATTCTGTGCTGCTGGCTTTGAAGATGGAGTAAGGGGCTGTTGGCCGAGGAGGGGCTGTTGGCAGATGATCTCTAGAAAGTAGAAAAGGCAGGGATATGGATTGTCCCCACAAGCCTCCAAAAGGAACTCAGACTTGTTTCAGCCCATTAAATCCGACTGCAGACTTCTAACATCCAGAACTGTAAGATAACTTTGCATTTTTTTAAGCCACTAAGTTAGTGGTAATTTGTTACAGCAGCAATAGGAAACTGATACAGCATCAAATAATAGAGATTGTAAAATAAGAAGCAAAAATTGAAGAAAATGGAAAGGAGAATAATTTAAATTTCCAATTACAGTTGGAGATTTCAAAATTTGTGTCTCAGTATTTGGTAGAGCACTTGGCATAAAGTCAGTAACTATATAGAAGACTTGAAAACACTGTCCACCGATTTGACCTAATTGACGTTGGTGGAACATTACACTTAATACTCCAGAATTCCTAATATTTGTAGGTACAAAAGCAAAATTACTGTAAAGATCATTTGTTGGATCCTAAAAGAAAAAAAAAAGTTGTATTAATTTAACATAATTTAAATTAGAGAGATTGTGTTCTCTATTCACAGTGCAATTAAACCATAAATCAAAAACATATTTGGAAAGTCCCCAAATATTTCAAATTAAACATTCTTTTCTTTTTTTCTTTATTTTTTCTTAGCTTTTCTTTTCTCTTTTTTTAAAGAAGATACTGTAAGGGACATTAGGAAATTTTTAAATTATAATGAAAACAAACATCAAAATTTGTGACATATAGGTAAAACAGTAGTTAGAGGGAAATCTATAATTATAAAACTCGTAAGTTTATAAGTACATGAAAGAAACATAAGTTTGAAATCACAGATCTAAGTTTTGCCACTAAGAAGGCAGAAGAAGAACAAATTAAACCCAGAGTAAACATCAGGAAGGACATGATTTTAGAAAGTAGGCAATCAATGAAAAAGGAAACAAAAGACTATAGAAAAAAACAGTGGAACAAAAAGCTGGTTATTTGTCCAGTTTAATAAGATTAATAAACGTCTAACCAGATTGACAAAGGAGAGAAGACAGAATTACCAGTATCAGGAATGAAAGTGACGACATCATTATAGATTTTATAGATTTTAAAAGGATGAATTTGAAATCTTCAGAAAAATGAATGAATTTGTTTAAAGTCTGAAACTCCCAAAGCTTATTTTAATGGAAATAGATAACCTCAACAGTTCTCTATTAAAAAAAGGAAAGAAAGAAAAAGAAAAAGAATACATTGTTAAGCCATTGTACAAACTAAAACCCAAGTTCAGATAACTTTTTTGGTGAATTCTATCAAATATTTAAGGAAGACATAATGTAAATTGTACCAAAATTCTTTCGAAGTATAGAAGAGGTGGGACACTTACCAACTCATTTAATGAGGGCTCCATAACTGTAACGACAAAACTACTAAAGCTTCAGACTAATATTCATCATGAATACAGGTGAGAAAATCTTTAACAAAATACAGTTGAACCTTCAACAACATGGGTTTGAACTGCTTGGGTCTACTTCTATGTGGATTTTTTCAGTAAATACTGTACATGTATTTTCTCATGATTTTTCTTAGCATTGTTTCTAGCTTTATTGTAATAAGATATACAATATATATAACAAAATATGTGTTAACCTGCAGTTTATATTATCAGTAAGGCTTCTGGTCAGCAACAATAGGTTATTAAGAGTAAGCTTTTTGGGAGTCAAAGTTTACTTGGATTTTTGACTGTGCAGAGGGTCAGCGCCCCTCATCCCCACATCGTTTAAGGATCCACTGTGATAATAAATCAAATTCAGCAGTACTTAAGGATAATATCATGATAAATAGACTTTTTTCCCCTCAAGAATACGTGTTTAACATTTGAATAACCAATAACTGTAGTTCACACTAATAAAGGAGAAACATAGTACTCGGATGATCTCCATAGGTGTGGGAATAAAATTTGACAGAATTCAATACCCATTAAATGACAAAACGTTAAGCAAAAGAGGAATAGTTTCTCACTCCATAAAAAGACATCCTGGAGAAAAACTACAGGTAACTTTTTATTGGATGATAAAAACTGAATGCCCATTCCTTTAAAATTCAGACCAAGGCAAGAACATCCACTTTCCCTACTTGTAAGTCAACACTCTAGCCAGTGCAGTAGTACAAGGAAAATAAATAATAGCCATGTGAATTGGAAATAAAATACAAAACTGTCGTTACTGGTAAACAACTTGATTGTATGTGGAAAAACTGATAAGGAATTTACAAAATATTTCAAAAAAAGGGATTTTAGCAATGTCGCAGGATACAAAATCAAAGAAACAAAATCTATTGCTTTTCCATATAGGAATAATGAACAATTTGATAATGGAAATTTAAAAATATCATTTATAGCAACATTAAAAATGTAGTAAAATATGTGTAAGACCTACTGAAAACTACAAAATATTGCTGGGACAAATTTAAACCTAAAGAAATGGAGAGAAATAACATGTTCACATAGTAAAGGACAGTATTGTGAATGTGTCATTTCTCAAATTACAGATTCAATTCAATTCCATTTGCATAATATTTCTTTTTAATACCCAGAAATCATTTAGCATTTATAAAAAATATAGACTTCAACAAAATTAAATCTTCTCGTGTTAATATATTATTATCAAAATGAATAAACAAGCCTCAGCTAGAAGAAAATATCCTCAATACATTTATCTCACAGAGAACGTGTGAGATAAAAAAAGGAAAAAAAAGTTGCTAAATATTAGCTAAATATTAGCAAATCAATAACAAAAAGATGGCTCAGTAAAACAAATGGGCTCAGTCAAACCACAGATTTGATTAGGAGCTTCATAGAGGAATGCATACGAATGGCCAATAAGCACCTGAAAGAGTGTTCAACATCATTTGACATCTTGAAAATGTGCAGTGAGACACAACTACATGCTAGAATGGCTGAAATTAAGAAGACAACATGAAATGTTGACACCGATGTGTAGGAAGTAGAACCAAATCCATTGCAGATGGGAGTATAAAATAGTGAATCACATTGAAAATTTTTCCGGCAGTTTCCCTCAAGTTAAATATACCACCTAACCTATGAAACAGCAATGCCAATCGTAAGTATTTATCCAAGAGATGAACATAAAGGTCTACCAAAAGACTACTACAAAAATGTTCGTATCATCTTTGTTCTTATTAAACTAATTGAACGTCCATCAATAGAAGGGGGGATACACCAATTGTATTACGTTTATACAATGGAATACATTCCAGCAATAAAAAGAAACGAATCACTGATACACAAAACAACATGGATGGACCTCAGAAACATTATCGTGAGTGAAAGAAGCCAGAAACAAAAGAGTACACACTGTACCATTCCATGTATATGATGCTCTAGAATAGGTAAAACTAATCAGTGGTGAGAGAAATCCTAACAGTGATTGTTTGGAGGCAGGCTGTTGACTGTGACGGGGTGTGAGGAATCTTACTGGGATGATGAAAATGTTTTATATCATGATAGGGTGGTGATAATATAGATGTATGACTTGATTGAAACTCATCAGCTATACATCTATTATCTGTGTATTTTACAATATGTAAGTAATACCTTAATAAAACTGTAAGTAAAAAATAGTGATGCCACCCCAATGAATTTAATTTAAAAAAATTTAAATGAAAAGTAATGATGGATTTCAACCTGTAGGATTTCTCTTGTTCTAATTCTTATGTGTGAGAAGCTTTGAAAGTTGATGGTTATATTCTAAGGAATTAGTTTGCTTTCATTTAAGGGTTTCTATTTTTGATATAAATTATGAATGAAATATAATAAACCAAAGAAAAAATGTAGTCCAGGAAAAGCTTACGTTCATATCAATATAGAAATGCATTAACAAATGTGAACAAATGGGACTATTAATGCTTGTGGCAGAAGCCACAGAGACAGATTGGTATTTAAGGCCATCAGTCCTCAGAAATAAAATCTACGCTCTAAACCCCAGGAAATTCCTATTCTGCTCTCACTGTTATATCAGGCTTACAGAGGTCAGAGATAGGTGGGTAAGAAAAGAGGTTTGGTGAACTCTGACATGATAACAGAAGTCCCTGTTGGTATTCAGTTACCCTCTCTGTGTCAAGTCCCCAGTCATGACTCTGAAGGCCTGTGATCCGAACCTTAAGTTACTGACAGAAAGGAGTTGTATTCTTATTTGTAGACATTGAGAAGGAAAGCAGGCTCGTCCTGGGTGAAGAAGAACTCACTCTAAGAGTCTATAGAAAGAATGTTGGAAACATGAAAGGAGAAAAAAGGGAAACAAATTGAACTCTGAAAATTACTGAAAGAAAAATAAGGTGCCTTTTATCCTCCATGACAATATATAAAAACTACTAAGATAACAGTCAAAATATTTAGAACATAATGACATACGCTCTCTCATTCAGATTTTAATAATTTTTTATACACACATACATGAATAGTTTTATTATTTCATCAGCTAAATATAATCAACTCATTGGTTGTTTTTTGTTGTGCGCGTGTGTTTCATTTTTGTGACATGCATGTGGCGTTCCCCTTTTTTTGGTTCTCTCTGTTCCTCCTCACCCCCATCTCATACCTCCCAGGTCCTCTGCTCTCATACCTAACATATATTAACAATGTATCCTTTCATATTTTTCTCCATTTTGATATAAACTTACGTGCTGTTGGGGCATTTTTCATTGACTTACAAAAATGAAATCCTGTAATATATACTTGGTATGTTGCTTTTCTCACTCTGCTGTGTATTGATGGTGGATATCCACCCAAGTCAACCGAAGCGGCCTTAATTCATTCTTTTCAATGTCTGACTGAAGAAGACATGTCACAATTTTTCAACCATTTTCTTAATGACATGCATTGGATTTCACAGTCTTGTTTTCCATTTTTGTTTTTGTCACTATGAAAAATGTGGCTGTTTTAATTTTTAATAAATAATGTAAGATTACTTTCCAAAGGGGTTTTACATTTCATGTTTTCATCAGCAGTATACACTTTTCTTTGCATTTCTGTCAGCAAAGTGTGTTAACAGCTCTTTTAATTTTTGCTAGTCTGTTGGATAGAATGCCATTCCTGTTTTGTTCTTTACTACTAATAAATTAGAGCATTTCAAAAATGCTGGATATTTGAATTAGTTCTAGGAAATTCCTTTTTAAGTTCTTTAAACATTTTCTGTTCATTTTCTTTATTGTTTGTTTATGAATTTATAAATGTTCATTGTATATTGTGGTAACCCTTTGTCCGTCATGAAATGGTTTTTCCCGGTCTATCTTTTGCCATTTGAATTTTTTAATCATCTATGCCAGTAATTGCTTTTACATTTTTATAAAGTGATAGGTATAAATATTTCTTTTATAAATTCTGATTTCCAGTTATGGTTTAAAAGTTCTCTTGACTTTGTAGAACAATTGAGAGCCAACTATGTGCCTGCTATTATACAATCTAGGTGATTAACTGACCTGTTTATCACATTGTGCTATCGGTTTTGTGCATTACAGCTGACACTTAAAAAAAAAATGAAATAGGAAATATCAGATTGTGTTATGCTCTAATGTTCTTTAAATGTATTTATTTAAATCTCTATTCCATCTGCATAATGTTTAAAGTAAGATACTTTTGCTAGTCTGTTTTCATCCTTTTTATTTGGCTCTTTTCACGTCTATATTCTGTCATGTAAACTTTAAATAATTTTATGAAGCTTAAAAGCTCCATTAGCATTCTAATTGCAAATGCATAAAAGATATATTGGTTTTTAGTAAATTTATATTTTAGTGATATTATATCTTATTAAAAACTTTTTTAATTTCTGATGGTAGTTTTTGTTCCCTTAGTATATATTTTTGTTCTATAGCTGCTGTCTGCCTTTCTTGTTAAAATTATTCCAATGTGTTTCAAGTTTTTTGTGTCAGTTGATGAACCAAAAAACAGATACTAAGTTTCCATGTTTATCTTATATATTTTTATCTTTTATTTTTTAAATTAAAGTTTATTGGGGTGACAATTGTTAGTAAAGTTACATAGGTTTCAGGTGTACGATTCTGTAATACATCATCTATGTGTCACATTGTGTGTTCACCACCCAGAGTCAGTTCTCCTTCCATCACCATATATTGGATCCCCTTTACCCTCATTTACCACCCCTTCCCCCCTTACCCTCTGGTAACCACTGAACTATTGTCTGTGTCTATGAGCTTTTGATTTTTTCATTTGTCTTGTTCTTTTGTTGTTTTCAGTTTTATATACCACATATCAGTGAAGTCATATGGGTCTTGAGACTTTTTCTGTCTGACATTTCATTTAGCTTGATCTCAAGATCTGTCCATGTTGTTGCAAGTGGTACTATTTCATCTTTTCTTATTGGCAGAATAGCATTCCATTGTGTATATATACTACAACCTCTTTATCCAATCATCTATCGAAGCACACTTTGGTTGTTTCCATGTCTTGGCCACCGTAACTAAAGCTGCAATGAACATTGGAGCACATATATCTTTACAGATAAATGTTTTCAGATTTTTGGGATAGATTATATGGTCATATGGTAATTGTATTCTTAATTTTTTTGAGCAACCTCCACACTGCCTTCCATAGCAGCTGCACCAGTCTGCATTCCCATCAACAGTGTATGAGGGTTCCTTTTTCTCCACAGCCTTTCCGACACTTGTTACTATTTGTCTTGTTGATGATAGCTGTTCTAAACTGGTGTGAGGTGGTATCTCATTGTGGTTTTTATTTGCATTTCTCTGATGACTAGTGATGTTGAACATCTTTTCATGTGTCTATTGGCCATCGTATGTCCTCTTGGAGAAATGTCTCTTCAGGTCCTCTGCCCATTTTTTAATTGGATTGTTGTTTTTTGTTGTTGTTGAGTTGTATGAGTTCCTTATATGTTTTGGATATTGTTTGGAGTTGTTCGCAAAAATCTTCTACCTTTCGGTTGGTTGCCTCTTTATTTTGTCATTGGTTTTTTTGTGTGTGTTTTTTTTTTTTTGCTGTGCAGAAGCTTTTTAGTTGATATAGCCCCATTCATTTATTGTACCTTTTACTTCCCTTGCCATTGGGGTCAAATTCATAAAATACTCTTTGAATCCAAGGTCCGTAAGTTTAGTACGTATGTTTTCTTCTATGCAGTTTATTGTTTTTTTGTGTTTAGGTCTTTGATTCATTTTGAGTTAATTTTTGTATATGGTGACAGATAGCAGTCTAGTTTCATTCTTTTGCACGTGGCTTTCCAATTCTCCCAGCACCATTTATTGAAGAGGCTGTCTTTTCTCCATTGTATGTTTTTGGCTTCTTTGTCGAAAATTGTCTGTCCATATTTATGTGGGTTTATTTCTGGGTTCTCAATTCTAGTCCATTGGTCTGTGTGTCTTTTTCTGCCAGTACCATACTGTTTTGATTATTGTTGCCTATTTTTTTAATCATTTTAATTATGGTGTTTTGGTTATATTAAAAGTTTCATCTCTTAAATGTTTATACCAGATTTTCAATTTTATTGTATTTCTTTACTACTTTTGCCATTTGGTGGTTTTGCTAACATACTTAGTACTTCTATGTGACAGGCACTGTGTTACTAGCTATACATATCTTATTCTAATTTTCAAAAGAAGAAAAATAAGAAAGATAGTCAGTATTCAGTATTTCAATAAGAAAAATATTCAGAGTTTCAAGCAATCTTTACCAAAGAACAACAACAAAAAAAGATTCATTGTAGACAGAAGAGCACAAAGTTCAACGCTAAAAAAATTAGTATATGAGATGAATGTTATTTAGTACAGAGTTTACATGTGTAGCTCCAGGTCACATGGCTAATACTTGTCTTCTGGTAAAAAGCCACATATAATTTTTTCCATTCCTATTTTACTAGCTTTTTTTTCCTTTAAGAATGCTTTTTGAATTTGATCAAATACCTTTTCCATATCTATTAAATTACTATAAAATGTTTCTCTTTTAACTTGTTGATAAAATGATTATGCTATGGATTTTCTGATATTGAATCACTCTTGCAATCCAAGAAAATACCCTCTTTGGTGAATATTTTTATACTACGTTGTTGGATTCTTTTTACTTACGGATTATTTAGAAGTTTTGTGTGTTCAGTGCTAACATTGCTCCTCAATTTTCCTTATTAAGAGTCTCCCTTTAAATTTTCAGTATTAAAATTGTGCTGACTTTGTAAATGAACTATGGAACTTCCTATTTTTTCCCTTTGGCCTAAAATAATTTTTTAAATTTTAATTTAGGTTTAGATAAGCCTTAGCTGTGAACCTGTTCTTTGAGAAATTACGTTGCTGCAATGGTAGCCTCCAGGCAAATCATCCAAGAGATCACAGTCCCACAGAAGGAGACCCACAGATTAAATTATGATTCTCACATCACATGATTTATTAAATCAATATAAAACACAGGGTGAGAAGATAGGGAAGTGAAATGAGGTAAGTTAATGTACTTAAAATAGAATGCAAGCAGGCAGAAGACCTGAGTAGTACTTAAATCCTGGTTATGCAGCATTTACATGTCCTTGATCTTTCTCTGCCTCATCAGCCTTTTTCCTGTTGACAGTGTTAATGAGTACCAGTACTGAGGTTTGAGGAAGGGAATCTACAGATGGAAATGGCCCTAGGCTAGTGAACTACCCTTGCTCTTTTGAGGAGTTGCAGTTACAAGTGTCCCTGACTACAGCTAGAGCCTGCTGACTAGTTAGTGTAAGCTAATAGTTTATCCTTCCAAAAGTTCGTGGATGCTGGCAGAAGACACGAGACTCCTGGGTCAGAGACAAAGACCCTTCTTACAGCCTGACAAACAGAATAAGCATCATGTTAGTTTTGGTGAGCCTTGACCCCAAGTTTCAAGAAGTGACACGGAGGGGTGCTATGGGCTGAATTGTACAGCCCCTTTTTCCCCTTCCCCAAGTTCATATGTTGAATCCTTAATCCCCACTGCAACTGTATATGGAGATAGGGATTTTAAGAGGTGATTAAGGTTTAATGAGGTCATGAGGTTGGCACCTAACCCAGTCAGACTGCCTTATAAGAAGAAGAAAGATCTGCCTCTCTCCCCATCACGTGCCGATTCTGTAAGCACACAGCTGTCTGCACCTTGGCCTTGGACTGCCCAGCTTGCAGATCTGTGAGACATGTATCTCTGTGGCTTAGGCCGCCCAGTTAGTGCTGTTTTGTATGGCAGTCTGAACAGACGAAATCAAGAGGCCTAGTTAGATGCTATGCACCCAGTTAGTTTACATCCCAGTTGAGCCACCTCAATCTTCAAAAACCCCAAATGTTTACAATGGGCAGTGAAGTCTGGCCTTTGCCCCAAAGGGCATCATTATCTTTATTATACGGAGCAATAAACAAACCAGCCCTTTTCTCTAAGGGAGGCATTACCTGTCTCTTCCAAGGCTGTTTGCTATACAAACACCCTTAAAAAGAGTGTCCGGAACAAAAGCATAATTTGCCTATTATATCTAATCACTTGATCTTTTCACCTCTTTCTATCTTTAAGTAGTATTCCTTTTTATTCCGTCATACATTGTATTCTATCTTTAACAGGTCTAAACAGATTTATAACTTTAAATTCACTGTACATATTTAGCACCTTTTGAATTTTGTCTCTCACAGGCTACGTCCTTTCTCATAATCTCTACTTAATATAGCCTATGAATTTTGCCTATAAGATACTTTCTCACTATCAATGTTTAATGCTTCTTTTGGTTTTCATCTATCCTGTTTCTTGTCTTCTATATTAGAATTGGGTATTCTTAGATAATACAAAAAATTCTCATGACCTGATATATTCATAATTTTTGAAGAGAGGGGGTGAGGTGTTGGGAAACGTTTTCTTTTTTAGGTGCTACTGTGCACAGGGCAGTGCTGCTTCGTAGGATATGTTTCTTTTCAATTCCTAGAAAAGCGTTTACTTTTTGTTCTTGTAAGGTCTTCTTACAGTGAACCAAATAATAAGTTCCCAGTTCCTTGGTATTTATGAGACATCATTTTGACTACTCTCTCTAGGATCCGTAAATTTTGCTAATCTATGTCATGGCCCCACTAAATGTCCTTATCAGGAGCTGAGACATAAAGTTCACTATTTTAGCAAGTCTAGAGATCTCTTTTCTGTTTAGTTTTGAAACTATTGTAGAAGCAAGGAATAGGAGATGAATTAGTTTCAACTAATTCAACTGAAATAGTTAATCTCATAATTTCTTCATTGAGTACAAATTCATTGAGTTCTATTATATGGCAAGTACTCCAGTTTTACAAAAATAGGTAGATAGATAGATAGATAGATAGATAGATAGATAGATAGATAATCTACTTAAATCATTGTCTAGTAAGTGAGACATGTACAAATAAGTGGAATTTGTACTAGGCCTGTGATAGCAGAAAGCAGAGACTGGTTCAACCTGCTTGGGAAGTCAGAGCTTTTATGAAATCTTGGCTTGGCCTGTAAGGAGGTTTACCATGGAGGAAGTATCATGTAGTATCTCAGAGTATAATGTTAGAAGAATGATAGACTTGGGTACACCACTTACTAGTTAGTGATTTCAACTAAGTCATTTAACCTCTCCAAGACAGTTTCCTCATTTATTAGGTGGTGAAAATGACACCTACTGTCTAGTAGTACCATTTTGAGAATTCATCTAAATAAAGAACTTGAAGGAGATGCTGGCATATAATGCACGCTAATTAAATTGTATTTGTTGTTGCTGTTGTTATTATTGTCTGCTACTTAGGCTAATGCAACCACCCCCAGCACTTCCTCTACCAAGCTCATTAAAAGAAGTTGCTTTCCAGACCAACACATTTGAAAGCATGTAAACATGAAATAACATAGCATGGTTGAAGGATGTTTTGTGACATGGTTGGAACATGAGCTGTGTCTATGAAAATATTCAAGTATCATGAGGACCAGTTCTATAGTAGATTTTAGTACCTATGGCCAAGAACAGAGGATGTAAGTGCTGATTGAGAGTGAATCTATCGAACTTGTTGATTGAGATCAAAAGGAATGAGTTGTGCGATGCAGAATGACTCACGTTCCTGTGTGGTTTATGTCCTGTGTGGTTCATGTCTCCGTTTACCAAAATAGTCTCTCATGGACTAATGGCAACTCTTGAGGGGACGACGAGTTCATTTTTGCATGTGTGAAATCTGAGAATTGAGAGGACATTGTGGTGGGCTATCTAGTAAGTGATTGGATATAGGGGTACAATGCTGCCCTCTCTGAGTAGAGGTAATCACCTCTAATATCAGGTCACTAGCTTTTGGCACTCTTGTGTGGCTTGGCATTATTAGAAACAGTGGTTTTGGATGAAATGACACAGTGCAAAATGAAAAGACTGAAAATTCAGTCACCCTACTAAAATCCAAAGGAAATCAAGTTGGAATATGCGACGAAAGGAAACTGGTGTAGACATTTTGAGAAATGTAAGGGACAGGTGGGTGCATTCAGAGACAATTTGTGAAAGTGTAGGAGACAGAAAACTTCTCTTGGTAGTTTGAAAACACATAATCTATTTTACAGTGTATCTACTATAAGTCTCGAGACAAAGAAATTAACATAAATATTTAAATGGAAACTGTCCCTTGGATTTTGTCACATATTGCTTTTGTCTGGTTTTAACATATGGGTAAGACTGGCCTCATAGGAAGTGTTGGCAAATATTCCCTCTTCTTTAACATTCTAGAAGAATTTGTGTAGAATTGGTGCTATTTCTTACTTAAATATTTGGTAGAATTCACCAGTAGAGCCATATTGGCCTGGAGTTTATTTTATGGGAAGATTTAAACCAGAAATTCAATTTCTTTAATAGAATAGTGCTATTCATGTTATCTGTTTCTTCTTGAGGGTGCTCTCATTTTCTGTGGTAGTTTGTGTCTTATAAGAAATTTGTCCATTGATCAAAGTTGTTAATTTAGTGGTATAAAAGTTGTGTATATTCCCTAATTTTTCTTTTAGTGTCTATATAATCTGTAGGGATTTTTCCCTCTCTCCTTATAATATTCCTAATAATTTGATACACATTCCACAAGTGTTTATTCTCTTTTCTATGATTAGTCTGGTTAGAAATTACAAATTTTATTTTCAAAGAATCAGTTTTGGTTTCATTGATATTTTTTTCCCCACCCTCTATTATTGTCTTTCTATTTCATTGATATTTCACTTTGATTTTTATTTCTTTTCTGTAAGTGACTTTGGGTTTAATTTGCTCTCATTTTCTCTAGGTTTTTTTTTTTGTGTGTGGGTTTTTTTTTTTGTTTGTTTGTTTGTTTTTAAGATGGATGCTGAATAATTGATAAGGCCTTCTTTCTTTCCCATTTATATAGGTGTTTGTGTTAGAAATTTCCCTCTAAACACTGCTTTAGCTGCATTCCACAAATTTTTATATGCTGTGTTTTCATTTTTATTCAGTATAAAATGCCTTCTAATTTCCTTTTTGTTTTCTCTTAGACCCATGGGTTATTTAGAAATGCACTCTTTAGTTTTCAAATTTGGTGAATTTTTTAGATTTTCTTTCTGTTGCTTTCTAATTTAATTCTGTTGTGGTTAGAGAGTATACTTTATATTATTTGTATTAGCTAATTTTATTTCAAGTTGGGTTTTGACCCAAAATACGCTCTATGTTTGTAAATGTATAATCTCGGCTATTATTAGGTGGAGATGGAGTGTTTGATAAATGTCAGTTAGGTCATGGTCTATGATCTTGTTGAAGTCTTTTGTATCCTGCTGACTTTCCATCTACTTGTTTTATCAGGTTTCGAGAGAGGAATGTTGAAGTCTGTAATTGTGGATTTGTGTACTTCTCATTTTAGTTCTCTGTTTTTGCTTCACATATTTTAAAGCTCTTTCAGTTCATAAACAATTAGGATAGTTACGGCCCCTTGATCACACGTTGTCATTGTGAAATGACCTTATTTATCTCTAGTAATGTTTTTTGCTCGAAAATCTACTTTGATTTGATGTCCTTCTCTAATAATTCTGTCATCTGTGTCATTTCTGGTTCAGTTTTGATTAATTAATTTCTCTCCTCATTCTGAGTCATGTTATCCTGACAGTTTGCAGGCCTGGTAATTTTGAATTGAATACCAGCTGTGGCGAATTTTACCCTGTTGTGTGGTGAATATTTTTGTATTCTGTAAATATTTTAGTGCATTGTTCTAGAACACAGTTAAGTTTCTTGGAAATAGTTTGATCCATCCATCTCTTGCTTTTAAGGTTTGTTAGGCAGGACCAAAGCAATGTTTAATCTAGGGCTAATTTTTCCCAACTACTGAGGCAAAATCGTTCTGAGTACTCTACGGAATGTTCCATGAATTAGGATTTTATTTTTGCTATAGCTGTGTAAGTTCTGGGTATTGTGTCCTGTAATCTGGGGGGATGAATCTGTTCTGGTCTCAGGTTGTTTTCTGAAACAGACCTCTGTTACTGTCCAGTTCTCTCCAGTCTGTTACTCTGCCCTGCAAACATAGCCACCTTCATCTCACTTTACTCCAAGCTTTTTTCTCTACTCCAGGAGACCACTGTGTTCTAACTAGGCTTCTCCTGCCTGCTCGGGGGCCAGCCAAGTCTCTCCAGGCAGTGAGGTGGGCAGTAGTTGGTGTGACCACTTTCCCCCACCCCCCCATCCCATCTCTCAGGGATCACTGTCTTTCATTCTTTGATGGTCAGTGTTTTGAAAACAAAATTTTCATATGTTATATCTATTTTCAACATTATTTATATATAAGGGTAAATCCAATCCCTGTTATTCCATCGTGGTCAGAAGTTAAAGTACTCTGACTCTTGAATTCAAGATTTTAAAATGCTATGTGGTAGTTTTCCATTTCATTTTTCTACCCTTTTTTGCTTTCTGCTGTTTGTGTTTAGGTGGTCCCAGAATCTCAGAGTGTATGTAGTTTGTGAGGTTGGGCTGGCGCTCTATGCAAAAGTCAGTGTCATCTCCGATCCTGGTACCACATTAGATATGGTGAATAGGGAGATCGACACCTAGGACCAGTGGCCGCGCCTCAAAGAACTGCAGTCAAGTAGGAACTCCATCTAGTGAGAGGTGTGCAGTGGTGCAGGGTTATGCGCTGAAATCAGATTGACCCCCGAATCTTATTTAAATTATATTTATAATATTCTGTGCCATACAGGTCCTTTAAGAAAATAGTTTTTTGGAAGATAATATCTGAAGCTCAGTGCAAGGACAATACATATTTAGTTTCATGCTCTATTATGGAAACAAATAGGAACGTATACTACTCATTTATAACTGACTCTAGCTAAACAAGTTGAGTTATTAATAGAAGGAAGAAAGATAAAAAATAAAAAATAAAGTGGAAAAGTATTTCCCTCTAATTAGGAAAAAAGTGCCCTGGGGATTTTAGGCTCTTAGGATGGAGTTCTATGTTAACTTTTTTCTTTTCATTTTATTTTTTATTTCTGTTCTCTGCTATGTTTGAACAAAAGCAAATGCCTTAAAGATACACAAAGGTTTTCACTTTATTTAGTTTTAATAGCTTAGCCACCAGAGAAACTTCCAGTCATATTGAATTTGCTACAAAAGGTAAGTAGTTTCTCCATAGGCTGATACTACTCTAAGTTAAAGCTTTAGTTCATATGTCTAAGGAAGGCTTTTGATACCAATCTGAGACTGTGCTTGAGTTCAGAAGGTAAGAACTGGCATTGAGAAGAAAGATAGTTTGTGTTCCTTGGTTGTTTTAAAAGTATATATTATAGTATATTCCAATATATTTAATATTGGATAGTTTTTATTAATGCTGATTTAAATTTAACTCTGTTAAGGAATGGAAAGCTCATGACTTTAGAGAGTCAATATGTAGAATAATAGGCAAAAATACTTTATAGCTTGAATTCAGTGATACTAGCATGTTGTTCTCATAAGCTTTTAAGAAGTGACTAAGAATTTTTCCAATCAAAATAGAAAAATTATAACACATAATTTATTTTACTGTTTTTGCCCCATATCAAACCTGTAAGGAAAAATTAAATATAAATATTTTTGAAGGAAAACAATTACAATATTGTTAGCATAAAAAATGCAAAAGTGATTTTGAGGATAGAAAGTTAGGCAGAATAGTGTTAAATCATTTTGGGGAGAAAATAGCTAATTTAAGGAAGTGTCTTTCTTGGCCTTTTTTTACTTTTAAGAGTATAGATTAATAAATTTATGCATGTTTATGCTTTACTTACTATGTTAATAAACAGAAAGAGCGTTGATGTAATGATTATCTTCTCAAGGCAT
This sequence comes from Rhinolophus ferrumequinum, assembly GCF_004115265.2. Taxonomy (NCBI): domain Eukaryota; kingdom Metazoa; phylum Chordata; class Mammalia; order Chiroptera; family Rhinolophidae; genus Rhinolophus; species Rhinolophus ferrumequinum. The sequence goes on along the minus strand of NC_046301.1, from coordinate 22,374,139 downwards.
TTCTTCATTTAGACAATACTCTACTGGATAAAGGCACCAGACTGTATCTTTTAGCAACATTTTTACTACTTCAAAATATTGAAATTTTTCTTTCTTTTCTACTGATGCAAATTAATTTCTTTATCTCTTATACTAAAATCAGATGATAAAATTGACATTGTGACTTTGTTTTATTATGTTTGTGTCTTAAAAGGCACCTCCAAACCCATATTATCTCTTTTAATTCATGTATTTATCTAAGCTCATTCTATTCTTTTTATGAAAATTTAATACCTAGCTTTTTACTTCATATGCTCTATGAAAAATAAAGTAAAATACATTCATGTTCTTTAATATTGTTCCTTAATATTCATTTGTGGTGTATATTAGATGCTTTAAAAAAAAAATCAGACCAGGTATAGTTTAAGTTAAAAAAAAGAAACTAAATTAAAAATTAGTTGAATGTTGGATAAATCACTTCTTGGTCATTACCATATTTGGCTTTTGACTCATTAAAATATGTATTAAATGTTAGTTCAATAAGAGATGGCTTTTATGATGCATCATTTAGAATGCCAATTATTTTTAAGCTGAAGAATATTAAAAATAAAACAGAACCAACTAAAGAGCCTGAATTATTTACAGGCCAAGGGCTTAAAGGTGCCTCACTCCACAAATATTAAATTATGAAATGGGAATTTCAGTTTGCCATAAATCTGTCTGCCATAGCAGCTTAAAATAAAATAGTTTTACCCATCTAAAGCAACATCGATTTGCCAGTCAGTGCTTCATGTATCAAAGAGCGTTCTGTGAAAATATCAATATCATTGGTTAATATAAATGAAATTAATTTTTAAAGCTGGGCTAAAGGTTGACATCTGAAAAATTGCATTACTTTGCAGAAGAGAAATTTCTGTCTTCTAGTGAAATTTCAGGTCATGAGGGCAAGTAATTTTCACAATCTTCAATGGGAGCCAGTGAAATATGAACTTCATTGTCACCTAGCCCCAAAGCGATAAGATAAAATGAGCTGATACATCATTTGCTGTGGTTTTATCATCTGCCTCAGTAATTGGAAGAGAAAACATAAGAGGGTATGTGTTTGTATGCTCCCCACTTGTCCCTCCCAGCTGCCCCATCATCCACACCCAGGCTAATACCATTTTAGGCCAATCAATACAGAGGTCACATCGCATTTTATTTATATATTTTTAATTTTTCATACTGACTAAACTGCCAAGTAGAACATTAGAGTAATGAATATGTTTAATTGAATTTGTCACCCATGAAAATACTAAGGAGAATACTACATCATAGTACTAGGAGGTAGAAGGAGGACATTTACTATATAGATGGGAAAAAAACACACCTCATAAGTAATTTAAAAGTTAATTTTTTTTTGTACTCATAATTCATATGTTTGTTATCATTGTTCCATTCTTTTCAAAGTTTGGAGGCATTGTATGTGTTCGTGGGTATATCTTGAATAACAAAATTACTGTGTTCTAGTTTCTACCAGAGTCAACTATGTCATATTCAAATTCAAAAAGACCTCTAAGTTTTCCTTTAAGGATATATCTAGGAAAACTTAAACCCAAAAGTTAAATGGTTGGTGATGAAATAAATCCTAAACTAAGCAGAATTCAATATTACTGGAATAAAATTAGGTGCTGTGCTCTGATATCAAGTTTCAGAGGAAATTGTATGCAGCAGAATTCAAAGACTATATTAATAACAGAGTGGTGAAACTTTACAATACTTGGTGAAAAGTACTTTCCACTAATCTGTTAAAATTGTAATTATTATAAATAAAACATATTTGCATGTATATTAGTGGTGAGTTGATATTAGAATCTTTTTCAACATGTTTTCATTTTAAATATTTGCTGTTTTCCCATAATATATTAATCCTGTGACTAATTCATAATTATGTGCCATAAAAATGGGATATCAATATTTTCAAGATTTTCTTACCAGTGGTATTATCACTTAATTGATGGCGTAATTAGTTTGTATTTTGTATACTAAGTTTAAATTTTTTTGTTAATGTTAGATATATCCTATCAATATGGAATTGTCTGAAGGAGTAAAACCTCTCCAAAAACTGGCTAGTATTTGGGACTAGGATATGCAATGCTAGTGTAAACATTGAGAATAGTATCTTTAAAATATGCACACTCCCTTGTAAATATTTCTTATTTTAGAGGCAAAACATTTATCACTTTTTAATATATTTCCCTTGAAACAGAATTTTAAAACATTTAGCAATTTATATTTATTGAGAAGAATTTTTATGGTTTTTTTAAAAACAAAATCTTTACCTAAGTGAGACAAATATTGCTTTATTTTCAGAGACTATTTTAGATCTTTTTTTTAAATTTCTGATAATAAGAGTATCATGCAGTTGGGCAATAAAGACATGTTTCTATTTTTGTTCTTTTGTGAGGATGAGAAAACAGAGGGAGGTTTTTATTTGGATAAATTGATAAGCTATTCAAAATGAATGGTTGAAGCAAAACTCAAAAATGCTTTAGCTTCAAGTCAACAAATGCAACAGGGTGAAGAAGTTTAATATATATTCACAGTATACTATTTGAAGGGTAGAAGAAAGAAATGTGTGTATTTTTTGGGAAACATAATACAAAGGGTGCCAAAAATATGTATACACATTTTAAGAAAGGAAAAAAACTGTATTAAAGTTGTAATACTCAATATATACTGATAACAAAAGATGACTACAAGTCATGTGTATACATTTTTTTGGCACCCCCTATATTCTTTTCAGAAGGCACTATTTTCAGATAAAAATTTTAAAGAAGATATGGTTATTTTTACTGTAAGAAGAAGTTATTTTTAATGTAAACAAATTGTGTGTGTGTGTGTATTTAAAATTAAATACTGATTTCTTTCTTTCTTCTCTAATTCAACCCCAAGTTGAAACAAGATTGTTTCAACTATCTTGTTGAAACAAATTATTAAAAAATAAAAGTTGAATTTCCCACTAATAATAATTACTAACAATATTAAAACAAGGTGGTAAACATTCAAAGAGAGTGCTGTGGGCTTAAGCTTTTAAGCTATTCTAGACTTGGGGTCATAACTGCAGAGCAATGGTAATGATACGGTTTCCATAGCAACGGATTCATTGGAGGGCTAGACCTCTGTCTAGGGTGCTGTCAGTGTATGTAGAGTTTCAGTGAACAGAAAGTCCCAAAGAAGGGTCTGCTTCTACCTAATCCAGTTTTAATTGAACTCTAGAGACTTTGAAGTGAAGCCTCGGACCAGGAATATACTATTCCAATAAGAAATAAACCTCTTGCTTAGCTAGACCTCAGCTGCTTTTCAGTACTGACACCTTTTCCTAATGAATACTTTAAATAAATATTATTATATCAATTTCAGCTAGTAATTCTGTTAATTAAGAGATTCTTTGTTTCTATTTTAAATCCTAGTTATCTTGACCATAACTATAGCTTTTCACTTAAATTTTTTTAGGTCAGGCTAGTTGTTTTGTGTGTGTGTAAGATTTGAATTTTTGATACCTCTGGCGAATTTAAATAAATTTCTGTCTCTCCTCCTGCTTCTCTCTTTCTCTGAGTTTAAAACATTGCAAGACCTGCTTATATTTACTTTGGAAGCACACTGTCATATTCAGTATGATGCCATTTATATCAGCTTTGAAAACATACAAAACAATGCTGGATATTATTTATGGTTGTATATGTACTAATAGTTTAAAAATTTATGGAAATGATAAAACCCAAAACAGGAATAGTGATTGTTTGACCAAGGATGAAAATTGGATCAGGAAGAGTTATACATGAGAATTTCAACACAACTTGAATTGTTTTAATAGTTTTTTAAATATATACAATAATGTGGTAAAATGTTAGGATTTTATAAGGTTGAGTAGTGGGTACATGAAGATTATGTCATTTTCTGTAGTTTTTAGTATGTTTGACATTGGGTAATAAAGTAAAATTTAAAGAAGGCCATGTGGTTTGCTGTATTTTAAGTATATGTTTTAATAACTATACTACTTAAAGAAATGATATATAAATTGAATTTTTTAATAATTGGAAAATTATTTCAATATATTAGCCTTATAGCAATATTTTAGGATACTTATTTCTGTTGGTAATTGGAGTAGCCTAGAATATAATTAAATCGTTCGTTGCTTGACCACGATCTTGCAATGGCTGACGTCACCATTATGAGCAACAGGTCTTATTATATAGCTCTATAGTTAGAAAAGGTGGAATTTTCAGACCGGTGTGTGATAATTTTAAAATATCACAGAACTTAAAGGATACTTTGTTGTTTGTTTTCTTTTGATTTGTCCTCTTTCACCTGTAACTCAAATGCAGGTAAACAAATGTAATTGATTTCAATTTCTGATGTCCTGAGTTCTAGTTTAACAAACATTTACCTCCTTTTAAAAAAGATAACAATATGCTATATGTGTAAACTCTGGATTTTTGGGTTAGGAAACCTGGGAGTAGGCCAGATTCTGCCACTAACTTCCCAAGGGGCTTTGTATGAATTATTTAACATGAGTGGGTCTCATTTTCCTTATTAATTGTGGGATAGATTGGAGTATAATTGTTGCAGAACATATATTAGATTCCTTACCACTTGGTAAGTCCAGGGTGGCAAATTCCAATGCCAGTGGAAACTGGGGAGATAATAGTAAATGATGGAATGAATGGAGAGTGCCAAAATGGAGAGTGTACTCCATTTGTTATTCTGTGGTAGATAGATCTAGGTTTGACAGATATTACAGTTTTTCCTGAGAAACCAGAAATCTGAAGGTTTACATAAATACATCCATTTTCTCACGTATTTTCAACTACTTTAAATTTTGTTAAAATATATGGCCCAAACAAAATGAACACGGGCCAAATATGGAATTTAGATTACCATGTATTGATTTATTCAATCATTCACAAACATCTACTTTATGTCTGACATTGTTCTAGAAAAGGAAATGGAGTGTGTTCAGAGTCTTTGCTCTAGTACAACTTAGGTTCGAGTATTCTAGTGCCAAATAAGAGGCAATAGATAAGTACATATTATAATTTAAGGTAATAATAAGTGTTATGAAGGCAATCTGATGGGTTTGGGATGAGGTGGTAATGGAGGAAGTGGGACTTAAATCCTGCAGCTTCTCTGAAGAAGGGACATTTGAGCAGAAATCTAAATGTGAGAATGAATGAGCCAGCCCCGTGAAGATTTGGAAGAACCTTCCAAGCAGAGTATGAAACAAATACAAAGGCCTTGAGGAAGAATGAATTGGGCTCATCAGAGAGTCCCAGATGTAAGGCTTTTATAAACGATTACAAAGAGCTTCAGAGTTTATGAAACAAACTACCCTGTTTCCCCGAAAATATGACCTAGTGGGACAATCAGCTCCAATGTGTCTTCTGGAGCAAAAATTAATGTCAGACCCGGTCTTATTTTACTGTAATATAAGACATAATGGAGATTATGTCGTTTACATATTCAACATATTGTTATCTTTTTTAAAAGGATGTAAATGTTCGTTAAACTAGAACTCAGGACATCAGAAATTGAAATCAACTACACTTGTTTTCCTGCACTTGAGTTACAAGTGAAAGAGGAAAATCAAAAGAAAACAAACAACAAAGGATCCTTTAAGTTCTGTGATATTTAAAAAATATCACACACCGGTCTGAAAATTCCACCTTTTCTAACTATAGAGCTATATAATAAGACCTGTTGCTCGTAATGTTGATGTCAGCCATTGCAAGATCGTGGTCAAGCAACGAAAGATTTAGTTGTATTCTAGGCTACTCCAATTACCAACAGAAATAAGTATCCTAAAATATTGTTGTAAAGGCTAATGTATTGAAATAATTTATTTAAAAAATTCGATTTATGTGTCATTCCTTTAAGTAGTATAGTTACTAAAAAACATACTTAAAATACAGCAAATCACATGCTCTTCTTTAAATTTTGCTTTATTACCAAATGTCAAACATATTAAAAACTACAGAAAATGACGTTATCTCCGTTATATCTTATATTACAGTAGAATAAGACCGGAGCTTATATGAATCTTTGCTCTGAAAGACGCATTAGAGCTGATTGTCCGGCTAGGTCTTATTTTCAGGGAAACACGGTACATGTGATGAAGCCACTGGATGGTATTAAATACACGAGTAATGTGATCTGACTTATAGTTAATATTGTTTTTTCTTTGGCTCCTCTGGTCATAGTAGACTCTAGAGGTAAGACTAGGAGGGAGACTAAGTAGGAGCCACTGTAATCTCTGAAGTCTTGGACGTACTGGTCGTGGTAAGAGTAAGAGTACATGCAACCTATGCTTTGAAAAAAATCTTGCTTCTAAAAAATCTTGTGATGAATACCCATATTTTTGTTGTCTCTTTTCCTGTTCATTTTTTTATTGCTAAATTTATTGGGTGACATTGTTTAGCAAAATTATATAGGTTTCAAGTGTACAATTCTGTAATACATCATCTATATATCACATTATGTGTTCACCACCCAGAATCAGTTCTCCTTCCATCACCATATATTTGATGCTTTTTACCCTCATCTACCAACCGCCTCCCCCCTTACCCTCTGGCAACCACTAAATATTGTGTGTCTGTGAGTTGTTGTTTGTTTGTTTTCTTTGTTTGTTGCTTTCAGTTTTATGCCCTACATATGAGTGAAGTCATATGGTTCTCGACTTTTTCTGTCTGACTTATTTTGCTTAGCATGATGATCTGAAGATCCATCCATTTTGTCACAAATGGCAGCATTTCATCTTTTCTTATAACTGAGTAATATTCCATTGTGTATATTCCACATCTTTATCCAATCATCTATCGAAGGATACTTTGGTTGTTTCCATGTGTTGGCTATTGTAAATAAAGCTGCAATGAACATTGTAGCACATATGTCTTTATGGATAAATGTTTTCAGATTTTTTGAATAGATACCCATGAGAGGGATAGCCAGGTCATATGGTAATTCTATCCTTAATTTTTTGAGGAATCTCCATACTGTTTTCCATAGCCGCTGCACCAGTTTACATTCCCACCAGCAGTGTAAGAGAGTTGTGTACTGGCCGTTTGTATGTCTTCTTGGGAGTAGTGTCTTTCAGGTCTTCTGCCCATTATTTAATTGGATTGTTTGGTTATTTTTGTTGTTGAGTTGTATGAGTTCTTTATATATTTTGGATATCAGTCCCTTACCAGAGGTGTTGCTTGCAAATATCTTTTCCCATTCGATATGTTGCCTCTTTGTTTTGTTGATGGTTTCTTATGCTATGTAGAAGCTTTTTTGTTTGATATAGTCCCATTCATTTATTTTTGCTTTTATTTCCCTTGCCCTTGAGTCAAATTCTGTTCATTTCTTTCGATCATATTCACATAGGTATCGGTTATATGAAAGAATTAGTATAATTTGTCTATCACCAATTTTAAAACTGAAAGTATGATTAGTTGTTTGGTTCTTTGAATTTTTGTTTTGTTTTTCAAAAACACTGAGCTGTAGAATTTTACCCATCTTTCTTTCCAGATTCTCTGGTGACAGAAATAGAATCATTTCTGTAGTAAAATCTAAATACGTACGTAGTGAATTAAATAGTTTAGCTGTTTTTCTTTTCCCGAAGGAAACTGCATTTTGCATTGCAGAATGTAGATTTGTTTGCAGTTTAAACGATCTAGAAAATGGAAATGAGTAAACAAAAGAAAGTTTTATAGGATAAATTCTTACTATTCATTACTTTTCCTCTCTTTGCTTATCCCATCTTTGTCCCTACAATGCAATATCATAATCAAACGTCGTTTTATTTGTATTTTTTTATAGTGGTTACTTTTGAGAGATCTAAAATGTTTAATTTAATTAGGATTTTTATTGATTTTCATTAGGCTTTGATAGCAAACACATCTTGTTTTCTTTATTAATATTATGTGAAGTGCTGGTGTGGAGAAATTCCATGTCTGTTTTTCCTTTAACACCTTCATAATTAAGCTTTTGAAATGAACTTTTTAAAAAACAAAAATTGAATAACAAATCTACAAAGTGATTTAGGACTAAAGACAGGATTACTTTTAGTTGGCAAAGCATTGTAAACTACTGCGTCTGTCACATGGGATGACAAGAATTCTAACAAGTTACTTTGACAACCACCTACTCTATAGAGAGATTATGCTAAGTTCATTTGCAGGTTTGTGTTTAGCCTAGCTGACAAAATGATACTTAACCTCTTATACAGTCAGTCTTTATGCTTTCTGAATGAGTGACTGTTGCCTAACAGTGACCTTAAAAGTGTGATTTTTTAAAGTTATGAACTTAAATATATTTTTAAAGTATGTAAAGAGTACTTCTGGGTCCATTGAAATCATAGTATATGAAACTGAATTGTATATGTGATCTATAAGCATGTAGGACATTCTTTTCAGGTGTTCCTTCCTTTTTAAGGTTTTATCTAAAAGTTTACTTATAATATGACTCAAAAAACAGGCACTAAATAATCCAAGACATTTCTTCACAAACAGTAAATTATATCACCGCTTTAGAAAGCTCCCAAATATATTTATAAATAGATGTTTTATAATTTTACTCTGCTTTTTTATTTAAGCTTCCTTTCCATTAAGTTGCAATTTATTTTTTTAGTCCCCTTCCAGTTTTTTTTTTTAAATAACTATTTATTTGGTTCTGAGAAATTATTTTTCTTAATAGTGTCTTTTCTGTTTTAATTGGGGAGGGGGCAAAAAAAAAATCTATTGTTACTTACTTAAGATTGTTTCTTTCCTCTCTAGATCCTGGCATATACAGAAGGGCTTCATGGAAAATGGCTGTTCTCAGAGATAAGATCAATCTTTTCTCGTCGTTATCTTCTGCAAAATACAGCCCTGGAGATCTTTATGGCAAACAGAGGTAATATGTTGCAGAAGTATATTGTTACAAAGCTAACCTCAATCTCTTTAAGATTTCATTTTTGAATATACCATATTGTTTCCATTTAGACACTGTTCTGTAGTCTACCCTCTGCCTTACTGACGTCTTTTTTAATCTACATGCATCTTCCTGCCCCCCTGCCCCTCGTCCGGGTGATTCTTATAATTATTTGTAGTAGTTTTATTTTTCTGGCATATCACAAATTAGGTCAAGGCTTTATTAATATGGGGAACAACCAGCCATTTAATCAGCTGTGGAATTTTGATGTCCTCTATATTTCTCTGATGCTTAAATTCCTTCTGCAAGGTGGCTGCATTTGGAGAGGAGAAAAGGATAATCAAATGATTCATACATTTATTTAATCTTTTGTCGAATCAATTGCCATTTATAAAGGGACCACCAGAAAATGGTACTGAACTGTCCTGGTTGCTTTGTATTACGTCATTCTTGAAAGAACTGAAATTCAATTTGTGGGTTTAAAATGGAACTTGGTGAAATTCATTAAGACAAGAAGGAGAGACAAGGTGAATGTGAAGAAAAAGAATCGGTCGGTGTGAGTGGAGGCATAAAAGGGAGAATATATAAAACTTAGTGACCCGTTGTACATACTCCTTATACATACGTAGGATGAAGTTTTTTTATTTTCTCTTTCCGTAATCTACAAGTTGTCATTTCAAAAATCTGCACATAATACATAGTACATGCATACATTTTTATTTCATTTTAATTTTTACCTTTATGAAATCATGTCTTGTGGGAATACAGATTTCTTTAGGTAAAGATGTTTTGTCCTTTTCTATTTGGTCTCCTCCCCCACCTATACCTCTTTTTCCTAGTGTAAGCATTGTTCTTACAGGCAAATCATCAAGTGAATGTTTCACAGTTTAGTTCAGTCTGCATTCTTGTTGTCCCAAAGGAGTTTAAACGTTATGATATTTATTGCTTGTTCGTTCTCATTCTTTTTTCTTCTTTGATGTTTCTTATGGATCCTCGCTTTTTTAAGTGTGTTTTTCTGTTGCCTTTTCTGCATGATCTTGGTCATCTGCCATAGTCTGTGGTAGTTTTTCTTTTATTTTTTTTCCTTTTCCTTGTATTCAATGTAATAATGGATACATAAGAAAGGCTTATTAAAAAGGTGTGTAGGGCACTTAGTGAATGATCATGTACTTTTTGTACATGTACATTACATGTTGCTAATGCCAGGATTTAAAAGCCACACCAAATTGATAAGAGTTTTTTAGGCTAGAAATATTTTTTCAGGCTAGGTGAACATTCAGAGCTTATATCTGGTTCTGATAATTGAAATTAATATAATTGAAAATTAAAATTAATTAAAATTAATTTTATTTTCTCAAATTAATTAAATTCTCTCATGATTTTATGACTGTTATTTTCATATTTTAAGGATAAAAATTTATAGATGACTATAAATAAATTAACATTTATATACTGAATATGTTTATATATTGGCGTGTTTTTTGATATTCTCAAAATGTGTACTTACTAAAATGAAAATGATTAGAAAGCATTTAAATTTAATTACTAACCATAGAGGAAAAATTTTCCTTCAGTTCACACATTGTTCTAGATTATATGAACATATAAAGTATAAACATAGAATCATTATAAAGGGAATGTATTTTAAACTGTTTATGATTGGGAATAAATATAACACAATTTTGTAGTTGTATTTGTCATCCTTTTGGTATTAGATTATTAACTTAAAAAAGCTTAAAATTTCAAATAGTTTTTAATTAAGTTTATTGAGGTGACATTGGTTAGTAAAATTATATAGGTTTCAAGTGTACATTTCTCTAATACATCATCTGTATATTACATTGTGTGTTCTTAATAGAAATTCAAAGATATATATTAACTTGCCAAAATTTTGTAAGTTCACCTTGTGGCTAGATAATCTGAGTTACATGTCACATTAATGCAACAACAGTTACTATAATTCCAACAGTATTTAGTTAAGGAACTGTCTATGGTATAGGAGTTTATAAGTGAAATGAATATTACCTCCAACATATTAATACGAAAAGTTGACATGCACTATAATAAATGTAATATAATAACAATTATATTCAATAAATACCTGAAGTAAGAGTAAATGTTTTATTGGACCAAGAAGTCAATTTTCCAGAAAAGAAATCATATTGTGTTCTAACTTTTAAAACTATTTTCCACAGTTGCTGTAATGTTCAACTTCCCAGACCCTGCAACAGTAAAGAAAGTGGTGAATTACCTACCTCGTGTTGGTATTGGAACTTGTTTTGGATTGCCTCAAACCAGGTACTGTTTTCTATGAGAAAAATATGGAAAGTCATATTAATATCTGTTCTTAATTGTTTTGAAATGCATGACCTTCTGTTTTATATTTCATAATAAATGATTATTAGTGTATTGTTTTGAGTCAACTGAACTTTTGTGTTAGGAAACTAGAGAAAGAGGAGCAAATGTAAACCAAAGTAAACCAAAACAAGAAAATAATAAGCATAAAGGCAGAACATCAATGAAAAAGTAAACAAACCAATAGAAAAATGTCAATGTAATGAGTTTTTTCTCTGTAAAGATTAATAAACATCTATACAAGACTTACAAAAAAAAAAAAAAGATACAAATCACCAATATCAAAGATGAAAGAAAGGACATCACTACAGACCCTTCACATATTAAAAGGAAAATAAGGATATATTATGAATAAACTTATACTACTTAACCAGACAATTTAGATGAAATGGACAGATTCCTTCAAAGACACAATTTATCAAATCTCCCTAATGAGGAATGATTAACCTTAATAGATGCACAGAGGAAACTGAATTTGTAGTTAAAGATCTTCTAACAGAGAAAATTCATAGCTCAAATGGTTTTATTGCTAAATTCTATCATATATTTAATGAAGAAATAATACTATTTCTAAGCAAACTCACACAGAAAATAGAAAAGAAGGACAAGTTTCCAAAGTCATCGTATGAGGCCAGCATTACATGAATTCCAAAGTCACAAAACGGCATTACCATGAAAGGAAACTACTGACCGTCTTGTTTGGAAAGAAAGAAATAATACAGTTTTTATTCGAAGATATACATGGCTTATACATGCTTTTATGTGGAAATTCCTGGGAACCTACCAAAAAACAAACAAACAAACAAACAAACAAACAAAAAACAGATATTAGAACAAATAAATGATCTTAGCTGTATTGTAACATACAGAGTTAATATACAAAATTTAATTCTTTTCTGTATGCTAGCAATGAAATTAAAATTAAATGTACCATCTAAATATTATTTTAAAACTAAGTAACTATAGATAAATTTGTAAGACTTGTTCACTGAAAATTGAACAAGTTCAGAGATATTAAAGAAACCTAAAAATGAAAAGTTATACTATACCATATTCATGAATTGGAAGACTCAGTATTATTTAGATGTCAGTTTTCTCTGAAACTGATCCATAGGTTCAAATCAGTTCTACCCAAAATCATAGGAGGCTTTTTTGGAGAATTTGACAAGCTGATACTAAAATTTAAGTGGAAATACAAATATCCATAGTAGCTCAAACAATTTTGAAAAAGAAAAACAAGGTTTGGAGGACTTCCACTATCTGATGTCAAGACAATATAAAATTACATTAATTCGTATATTTGCTATTTGTGTGAATAGACATATAGATGAATAGAATATAATAACTTCCAGAAATAAATCCATACATAAATTGTCAACTTGATTTTCACCGAGGTACATTCATAGGGAAAGAGTTTTTTTCAACAAATGATGGTCAATAATTGGATATCCATATGCAAAAAAAAAAAAAAAAACAAAATCAAATAAGTCCCCTCACCCCTTACTTCACAAAATGTAAAACTCAAAGTGTAACAGAAAGAAAAAGTAACATACCCTAATCATAAATGCTAAATTAAAATGTCCTAAAGAAAACAAAATGTCCTAAAGAAAACCTCGAGTTAAGCACAGATTTCTTAAGTGAGACTCAAAATTATTCATTAACTGGCCTTCACAATTAAAAACATTTATTTTTGAAAGTCACTCTTAAAAAAATGTAAGGATATGGTACAGACTGGCTTAAAATATTTGCACAACTTTGTGATAAACATATAAACAAACCTGGTTAAAAAAAAATAGGTCGAAGATTTGAACAGATACTTCAACAAAGAATAGACAGCAAATATTTAAACTCATGAGAAGATGCCGACCATCACTGGTCATTTGAGAAATGCCAATTAAAAACCATAGTGTGAAAATGGCACACCTTTTAGAATGGCACACCTTTTAAAAACTGACAATACCAAGAGCTAATAATGATGCAGAGTAACTAGAATTTCACATGTTGCTAACGGGAAAGTAAAGAGGCATGGCTGCTTTGGAAAAAGTTTTGCAGTTTCATATAAAATTAACCATATACTCACCATCCACTCTTTTAAGTCTCATTTGAAGGCATTTACCTTAGAGAAATGAAAATACATATTCATTCAGTGACCTGTTCACAAATATAACAGCTGTAGTCACAAAAAATTGGAAATAGCCAAGATGATCATCAACTAGTGAATAAATTGTAGTACATCCACACAATAAAATCTATTACTCAGCAATAGAAAGGAATGACCTACTGATATATGGAACAACATGGATGAATTTGAAAAATATTATGCCAGGTGAAAGAAGCCAATACAAAGGACTACATACTGTATGATTCCATTCATAAAACATTTTGGAAAAAAATAAAACTGTTTGGATAGAAATCAGGTCAGTGGTTGCGAGGGGCTGGAGTGTGAAGGGGCGGAGTAGTTATAATGGAAGTTCTGAGGGAAACTTGATGTCATGGAAGTATTTCATATCTTGATTCTTATGGTATTACACAACTGTATTTGTTTGGCAAAGCTCATTGCATTGTATATTTTTAAAAGGATGGATTTTATGCTATGTAATTTATTCTTCAACAAACTTGATTTTCAAAAACAGAAAAAGATAAAGAATGTGAAATATTAATAAGGATACACACAAAATCAGGAACTCTAGAACCATGCTAGTAGGAATATAAACGAGTATAATCACTATGGAACACAACTTGCCAGCTTTGTTACAAAGTTAAATATGCACTTAATTTATGTCCTATAAGTTTCACTCCTAAGTTTTTACCAAGAGTGATGAAAATACACACATTCACTTGTAAGCAAATATAATAGCAGTGTTACTCATAATAGTCCCTAATGTCTATAATATGTAAATGGATCAAGAGATTGTAGTGCATCCGCACAGTGAAATACTACTCAGAAATAAAAAGGAATTTACTGCCAATACATGCAACAATATGGGTGAATTTCAAAAGCATTATGCTAAATCAAAGAAGTTAGGCAGCATGGGCTCTAGTCATCATAGCCATGGGCTTTGATTCTATTTATGTGAAATTATTGAAAAAACAATACTGTAGAGTGACAGATAGCAGATCTTTGGTTATCAAGGACCAGGAACTCTGGGACAAAGGCATTAGCTGCAAAGGGAAGTGAGGGGGCTTTTTGGAGTATATCTTCACTGTGATGATGGTTACAGAAATATGTATATTCAAACCTTATTCAAGTCTACACTTAAGGTTGGTAAATGTGATATTAAATTTTGTGTCAAAAAAGATCATGGAAATAATAAACTCTCTGTATTTAAAATAAGTTGCAAAATTGTTTATTACCTACACATTATCATGTGCTGTTATTTAGCATGTATGAAAAATCAGAGTAACATTTTTTATCACTTTGTTAATAAATACTTCATTATGTTGTTGGTTGTATTTTTTCTTTGTTGATATAAACATGAAATCCGTATATTAAGGATTTTGTCACTATAATTAATTGAAACTTTCACCTTTGACCTCTGGTAAATCAGAGTTCAAATATTAATTTTGTGTGTATATGTATATGTATAGTCTTAATAAGTAGTATTTATATTTTTCAAGTAACTACCTGAGAGAAATATTAAAATGTCAAAGCATCTTTCATGGTATAGGGAACTGGGACAGTGGGGATAGCGTCTCTTTACTGTGTACTTGTCAGTTGGCTGTATTTAAATAGCACCGTCATTAATTATTGTAGGTATTGATTCATCATCAATACAGTTTTTTAACTAATTTAAGGACTGGGAAGAGAATGAACACTGGAATTTTTCCTTTGAAATCTTGAAATATATTAGCTGTAGAAACTTCAAGTTTCCTTTTGCGTACCTAATTTTGTGTTGTTTTGAGTAGTTTTTGATTAGTGTTATTTCAGTTTTGTTAGGTAATATCTTGTTACAGATGCAATTGAAGTAGAATGAACAGACAACAGTCAGAGCTGTAGAAGCTACAGTCATCCTAAGATTGGAGAACTTTCCGAGAAGCACGCATATGCCCGTTGGCAGTAATCCTTGGTTCCTCACCAAGCCAGCTCCTCCATGCACTGCTTGAGGGTCTTCATGACCTGGGAGCTGACTTTCCCCCGGAGCAAGTGCTCCAAGAGAGAATGAGGCAGAAGCCCCAATGTCTTTTTGTGATCTACCCTTGATAGTCACATGCCATCATTTCTGCTGCTGATATTTGTTACAAGTGAGTTGTTAAATACAGCCCAAGCTTGCTGGGAGGGCATTCAAGTTCAGAAAGTATCAAAGAATTTGTGGACATATTTTAAAACTACCACAGATCACAACTTTTATGTGCCCTTCTGGATTATAAGCAGTAGCTAGTTACGTTACAATGCAAATCCTGGTTTTGGTAAGGTTATTTTACAATTTAATGAGGAATTTCAGTGTTCAGAAGGAAGCAGCTCAGAAATGCATAGATTTCCTTATCTTAATAAAAAGTCTTATTTTCCTACTCATTAGCTCTATTAAAAAACTTTTATTCATTACCTAAAATGTGTTATCGTACTTGGGAACGCTTTGTAATGGTTTCTTACAGTTAAACCTAAAAGTCTTAATTCAGTAAATTAGTGGCTTAAATAGATCTTCAGCACTTACACTGGTATATTTTGTATTCATACAATGGTATACTATTCAGCAGTCAAAATAAATGAACTACTAATACATGCTACACATTGATGCACCTCAAAAACATTACGGTTAGTGAAAGAGCCTGATGCAAAAGATTAGACTATTCGTACATGATGTCTAATTCCATTTATTCAAAATGTCAAAAAAAAGGTAAGTTTATAGAGACAAAGCTCTATAAACTTAAAAGCTCTATAAAGCTCTATTGATAGCCGCCTAGAGTTGAGATAGGAATGGTGATTAACTATAAACAGGCATAAGGCAAGGTTTTGTGGTAATAAAAATGTTCTCAAGTGATAATTGTACAACTCTAGAAATTTCCTTACAAAGAAACATCAATAGTACACTTAATGAGTAAATTTTGTGGTATATAAATTATGCTTTTGCAAATAAAACTTTTAAAAACATAGTTACCTTGTTCTTAGTGGAAGGAAGAACTGGAGAGTATAGTTACCTGAGTTTCTAGGCTCTGAATGGAATAATTGATCTTGTTGCTGAGTTCCTACAGCTACTTAACAACTGATCAGTGGTATCCTTTGTAACTTACCTTGTATTAGGAAAACATAAAAATAGGTCTCCCATTGAGCTGTATGAAAAAATTAATAGTGTCTCTCATCTTTAACCTACCTCCCGAATAGACAACTAAAGAGTTTACAATCATTGATTTTTTTTGAAAAGAATAAATTATAAAGGTGTTGGCAAGTAACAATTTTCTAAAAAAATAAGATTGTATGAATTGAGATATAAAATCTTCCCGGAGAAAATGCTACAGACACTTGTGAAAATGAACTCTAGGTAAAAAATATGAATAAATTGTGAACTTAGAGTAAATTGTGTTAATTCTGAAGCAAGTTTGACTTTCATTTTTTTTTCCTAATCATTACATTTAAAAACAAAGGGCAATATATGTTATACATAATTCCACTGTATTTTCTATTGTATAATTCTAATACATAAACTGAGGTTAATAACAATAAACTGAGCTTAAAAGAAAAAAGAGTTTACAGTTCTTTTTCCCTTGTTACAAAGTGTATGCAAACATAATATTTAAATATATAATGTACAAGTGTGTTCTCTTTAAGTGATGACTATTAAAATTGATAAAGATGTGAGTACAGTGTTATATGTATTTCTCAGTTATTATATCAGTAAAGCAGTGAATTATTAATCATACTATTATCAGTCAACCTTATGACAACTACATATTATAATGGCATTGTCACGACAGCTTACCTTAATGAACAGAACATGTACAGTACACCTGTGGCTAGTCCACATCATTTTTTAAAATTAATTGTAGATTGAAACGTCTCTAGTATTCATTAGTATAACACGAATATAACTTCAGAATATACAGATATCATTTTGAATAAGCATAGATATTCATGATTTATTGTGATATAATTAGTCTTACATTTAAATTGATTCTACATCAATTTCTTTTTATTGCAGGCGTATATCATTAGCTAGTCCTCGTCAACTTTTTAAAGCTTCTAATATGACCCAGCGATGGCAACACAGAGAGATTTCAAATTTTGAGTACTTGATGTTTCTCAACACAATAGCAGGTAATCTAAGCTCACATGTTGACTTGTTTCAAACAATAAACTGTTGTGATATGATCAGATTATTTTGAATGCTGGTATAGGTAGCTTATTACTACACAAATACCTCATCAAGAGTATATGGACAATTGGCTACTTGACGGAAATTAAAAATGGGTATACATAATATTTTCCAAAGATATAAAATGAAAATTTACAACTATTTAATGTAGTAAGAATGGACTCTGTGGAATAGTAGGAATAAATTAACCACATAAAATATTAAGAATCTATTAATAACTTAATTGAAATACTGGGGGGTGCCAAAAGAATGTACACGTTAAGAGATGTTATCTATGTATTACTTTTCTAAGTTGAATTAAATTACGGTAGCAATGTATAGTATAACGTTTGCTCAAAAGATGGCGTTAATCAAATGAACGCTAGCGTCATTCATTGTATTACAATTTTAATACAGTTTTTCCCTCTCTTAAAATGTATGCATTTTTTGGCACCCTCTGTATATGATGAAACAATGAAATATAATACAGAAAAAAGAAAACTGTATAAAATAAAGGAATATTTATATTATGACCCATACATGAAAATCGAAAGACTAAAAGGTCCTGTACAAGTTCTGTAGTTATTTAATATCATTGACAATCACCCATTAAACCTGTTCACTTTGGAAGAGAGTTAAAAATAGAACTCTGTCATAACTTTTCATTTGTGCTAATTGGAGTAAAAAAAACAGAATGTAATCATGAGACATTTGAGATTCAGGTTAATAAATGCCCATGGCTTATAGTTGAGGCACAAATAAGATACAAAGAGAATAAGGCATGTTGCTTACTCTGAGCACTTATGTGATTCTAAAGTAGAGTGATATTGATTCAATAAAAAAATACAAAGTACTATGGGGATTAAAAGCACAGAGAGGAAAAATATATTCATTCAGTTGGTGGGAGTAAGGAAATAGCAGGAGAGATTTTATGTTTGTGTAAAGATGGATGTAACCTTAACTAGCATAGGAGGTAGTTGGGAGATTAGAAGTCATTTTATGTAAAACTGAAGGTTTAAGTAAACTTATAAAGATGGGAAAATATGAAGTATAGTTAGAAAATGATTGATTAATGGTGTAGTTTTATACACACACAAGATAACGTGTATACAATAGTCCCCTCCATCCACAGGGTATATGTCCCGAGACCCACAGTGGATGCCTGAAACGAAGACTAGTACCGAACCCTGTGTATACTGTGTTTTTTTCCTATACTTGTATATACTTTGCAGCTTCTCCTTGGCATATCCTAATTGCCAGCATCACTACTCTTGTGCTTTGGGGGCATTGTTAAGTAAAATAAGGGTTACTTAAACACAGCACTGCGATGCCTCCAGAGTCCATCTGATAACCGAGATGGCCACTAAGCGACTAACAGTCGTGGTCGGGAAGTTTATACAGTGTGGAGACTCTGGACAAAGGGCTGATTCACATCCAGGTGGGATGGAGCAGGACAGTGGGAGATTGCATCACACTACTCAGAATGGTGTGCAATTTAAAACTTATGAATTATTTGCTTTTAGAACTTTCTATGTAATATTTTCGGACCGCAGTTGAGCGAGAGTAACTGAAACTGTAGAAAGCAAAACCATGGATACGGGGGACTACTGTATATATGCATACAATGTGTATGTGCACATATGTTTGTGTGTATGTGTGTGTGTGTGTGTGTGTGTGTGTGTGTGTGCGTGCATAAAAACATAATGAGAAAGAGAACTGGAAAGGTTGTGTGGAAATGTGGAAGATTTTCTGTCAGTTTGAGGAGTTAACAGTCAGTTCTTTGGGAAAGTTCTGAGAGTTTTTGAACAAATGAATGATATTAGAACTAAGTTGGAGGCAGAATGAAGAACAAATTGGAGTGTAGAGAGTCTAGGCAGAGAGCAAAGTTAGGAAGCAATTGTATAAAAAGTAATGAGAGTCTGCATTAGAGAAATGACAGCGGGAATTAAAAGATAATATTAAATAACAAGAATTTCCAAGGTCCAAACCATTGGACAACCAGTTAACTGTGTCATTGAATATCATTATTTAGAAGAAGTGTAGAAAAGTATGTGGCAGCATTTAGGAGTGGGGGAACAACACTGATGATGCTGAGCATGATATTCAGAGGATCTTAGAATTTGAACGCGGTCACAGAAATTTCAGTGCAACTCCCATATTTTATAGATGACTAATGAATGCTCCCAGGGGTTAAATCACCTAAACTTGGTTGGTGGCTTGGTTGGTTGGTTGGTTGGTTGGTTGGTTCGTTAATTAATGGCAGGGAAAGGAATCTGGTTTTGAAAAACTCTTAATTAACAGCAGGGAAAGGAATCTGGTTTGGAAACACTCTTACGAAAATTGCAAATTATTTTTTAAAGTCTTAATACAGAATATTTTATTTGGTATAGGTTTTCAAGTAATAAAAACAGTCAAGGGTAGTTTACGAGAACATAAACTTGGAGGTCAGAGTACCTGGTTATGAATATGGTACACCATTACAAGTTACATCATTTTGGAAAAGTTACCAAGCCTTTTGTGCCTCAATTTTTGTCATCTATAAAATGGGGATGATCATTAATTTCATAGGGTTATTGTGAGAATTAAATGAAATAATACATTGATAGCACTATCTGAGAACACTATCTGGCACTCCAAAAACTGTCAGTTGTCATTGTTAGTAAATTACACTTCTGAATCTGCTTACCATTTCATTATTATAGATTAAATGACGTTTTTTACCCCCCTCTATCCCAGGACGGACTTACAATGACTTAAATCAGTATCCAGTGTTTCCATGGGTCATCACTAATTATGAATCAGAAGAATTGGACCTTACCTTGCCAAGTAACTTCAGAGATTTATCCAAGGTAATTTCTCACCTGAAATATAATTGTCTTGCATTTCAAAATATATTTGATTATTTTTAATTTTCACATTTGTTTTTACTAATCTTTTAAATATAATTGTAGCTTTACTATATTTATCTTTCAAATGAATTTTCAGGTTTTGAAAATTGAAAATTGAAAAATGTACTGTGCATGAAAACTTGATGGCAATTAAAAATATTGTTATATATTTTTTTCCCGCATACATTTAAGAAGACATTATTCTCAAATATCAACGCAACTTCTAAGGGTGTTAGTATTTGATAAAACCTATAAAGGAGGTTTTATAGGTTAGGGAAACTTCTCAGCAATACTCTTATAAACAGATAAGTAACCCTACTCCAGGTCTCCTAACTGACCTCCCTATTACCTCTTGCCCGTATTTCATCCATTGTTCACTACAACAAAGTGAATCTTTTGAAATCTAATTTTGAATCACGTAAATCCAGTGCTTAAAGTTTTCTTGTCTTATTACTGAATAGAGAATAAATCTTTCCCAATTCAAAGCTTTGCTTCCTCTGCCTTTAATGTTTGTCTCCCTATTTTGTGAGTGGCTGACTCTTTGCTGTAGGTCACCTCTTCAGAGACCATTACTAACTACCTTCCTTCCCTGCTTATCCTGCTCTCTGTTTCTTTCAGAGCACCTGAAATATCCTGCATTTTACATGTGCTGCTACTTACTTGTTGGGTTCTTCTTCTCTCCCCAACTAAGCTCCATATGATAGAGTTCTTGTTCACTTTTTCTCCCATGCCTAGCACAGGACCTGCCATGCAATAAGTGTTAAATGAATTAAGTAAAATATATGTGACATTTTCGCCAAGTTATAAAATATTAATATTAACTGTATTAGATTTTTAAGTGTAAAACTTAAATAAGAAAACAAAAATTACTGTTAATTTACCACATATCAATAAGGAATAATTACACTTTAGATATGTGTGCACACATGCACATGCATGCGCTCATGTGCACGCACACGTAAACACACACACACATACATACACACACACACACAGTTTTTTTTTAACTTTCTGTAAGTATTTTCCCATGTCTTCCGCTGTTCTTCAAGACTTTTCCTTTTCCATCCTGGATTATCAATAAAGAGAATTTCCTGAATCATCATTTTGTGATATACAATAAAGTTTATATCTTTTTTCTTTGTAGCTCTTTATTATGGAAATTTCAAGTCTACATAAAAGTAGACAAAATAGCATAATAAATTCCCATCTACCAATCAGCCTGCTTCAGTAATTAACAGCTCATGGTTACTCATATTTTATCTTTGCTCTCATTTTCTTGCCTCCTTCCCGTATTACTTTGAAGCAGATCCTAGATATCATTATATTCATAAATATTTCAACATATTCTTCTATAAACTGAGGTCTCTTTTTAAAGCACAACTATAGTACCATTAGTAAGCCTAAAATATTAACAATAATTTCTTAATTTTTCAAATATCAAATTCCCAGTAGGTATCACATTTTCAATTAAATTACAACTTTC
Organism: Rhinolophus ferrumequinum; assembly: GCF_004115265.2. Taxonomy (NCBI): domain Eukaryota; kingdom Metazoa; phylum Chordata; class Mammalia; order Chiroptera; family Rhinolophidae; genus Rhinolophus; species Rhinolophus ferrumequinum. The sequence goes on along the minus strand of NC_046301.1, from coordinate 22,352,216 downwards.
AAAATTCTTTTTAATTTGTTTATTCAAGTGAGGATGCAACTAAGGACCACATATTGTGATCGGCTGATATATCTCTTAAGTCTTTATTCTATAAGGTTTCTCTTCCATCTTTTTTTCTGTCTAATTTATTGAAGAAACATATTATGTGGAGTTTGCTTATTGCATCCCTGTGTATAGTCTAACAGGTTCCTTTGTCATCTATATTTCTTATAAGTTGGTAGTTGGTTCCAAAGGTTGATACAATTCAAATTAGATATTTTGGGCAAGACTGCTTTGTAGGAAGTTTTTTATGTTCTTCTGTCAAGGGCATGTAGTATCTGCCTTACTTTCTTTTGTGATGTTAGCAGACATTGATATTGAATGCCTAGATTAGTTTGGTAAGGATTGCAAAATGGTGGTATTTAAATTGTCACTTCTATTTCATTTATTATTGGGAATCATTCTATAATGAGACACTTCCCTTCATCTACTATTAGGTTAGCTGCAGATCAGAATTTCCCAGGTGATTATGAGGAATAACAAATGGATAAATATTTGTTTTGTCTTTGTTTCTACTTTTGCTTTTTCTTTTTTTTTTTTTAAAGGAAATCCTTACTTACTTTTAGGTACATTAGTTCTAAGACCCTGCAGTATTTCACTCGAATGTATAGAATTCTCTGGTCTCATAAATGAGGACTATAATAAATTAGTTTGACTTGTGTAGTAAGCCATGCAATAGGTCAGTAACAAAAAACTGGACAGCTATTTAATTCTCAGGCTATTGTATTCTACTCTCTCCATAATTTGAATTTTAGGTATATAAAAGTTTTTTTTAAAATCTAACTTTTCATTTATTTGTTAAAATGTAAAGTTTGCTTCACGAAGTAAATTCGATTTAAATAAATCTTCTAGAATTCTATAACTGCCTTTCCCCCCCCCCCTTAACTGAGTCCTTCAGTTTGGACTTCTGTTTAAGCACATACTAGTTTATTAAGACTTTTTTTGTGCTTCAGAGGATTTCTTTTGTAGGCTCTTCAAGATGCAGTGGGTAGTAAGATACATTGTGGACAGCATACATGTTTCTGTCTTGATGGAACAGTTACTAATGGTGATAAGTGGGAGGCCATTTGGATATTTCTGCTGAGGCCGTATTTCTGTCTTCTGCCATCATGTCTCTGAGCAAGAGCTCCCGTAAGCCTCTTAACCTCCTCACACCACTGTTCCTTGCCAACTGTCACCATTCTCTGACCCTCGTTTTTGTTCTCTATCCCACTAAATATCTTACCTGACTAGAGGAAAGCCTCCAAAACATTTTTTAATGTAGTTTATATGATATTTTCTTTATGAGATTTCATAGAAAGAATATTAGCAAAATGCTGTTAAAGACTATTTGCCAGCTAAACAATCCTTTATGAAAACTGAACTTATTTATTACAGATGTTTGTAAGGAACTTGCGAAATACTTTTGTTGGGTGGGTAAAATACTGTTTTAACTAATGCCTTTACAACTTATCTTCTATATATGATAAACAAGGCTATTGTTTTATGCCCCACTAGATGACCAATAGTACTTTTTTGTTAGATTAAAAAGAAAAAGGGGGAAAGCCTGGCTTCAAAACCAAAACAAGAGTTACTTATATTAATCTGTATCCATGTATGTTCATATCCGCTGTACAAAGACATAAAAATATCTTTTTGTGATTTAGTGTCTTTAATTGTATCCATTTTTATACTGTGAAAGACTTGTACTTTTGGCTGAGGAAGGAGAGTGCTGTTAACAAAAACTGAAGGGTACACACTTGAATAGTGAACAGTAGTGTAATTAGCAGGGCCCCGAAGAAGTGGGGAGCTCTAACACTCAACCACGAAACGCTTAGCTAATATCTCCTTTCTTACAAAGCAGCAGTAGCTCAAATGCTACAAAATTCATTCAGGTTCACAAAAATGGAATTTTCCTAATGCTAATTGTTTTCATTGAATATTGATGGAAATAAGTGAGTTTGGAATTAACTACATTATTTTTAGTGAAATAATCAAATATATCAAATACTCGAAAATTGCACTTTGCACATATAAAATAGTGCTGTTTACCATACAAAAGTATCTGATTCCTGTTGGTATTAAAGTCTGCATAATGTTTACAGTGTGATTCAATTTTCAAATACCTGTTTATACACATATTTTCAGGAATGCATCTTGTACATGAAATAAGCTGTGTCTGCATGAGTAACCATTATACTAGAGTTAAAATTTGTCCCATAGTATACATATAGCAAATATCACTATGTGTTTAAGTAAACTCGTGAAATGGAAGAAAACATTATGTGTAAAGCTTAATTTAAAGCATGAACAGATCTTATCCCATTCTTAAACAGATGATGTAGCCTTAAAATGTATTGAACTATTTATGCATATTTATGTCCCTTTAATTTCCCCAAAGCTGGTTTTTCAGAGGGGGTTGTAGTAGCTTTGATACAAAACTACAATTTTATTTGATAATCTTTTCCTTGTTGCACAGGGATTTTTCTTTCTGAAGCTGAATTAATGTATGTTTATCGGATCATCCTTTGAGAAAAGAAAAAGGCTGAATAGAATGATATAAAAAATGTCTCTAAGTTATAAAATTTTATTTCATGTACAATTTTTAAAAGAATCACAAATTAGTATTGTTACTCTTTTAGGAAATCAAATCTTTTTTAGTCTGAAAATCGGATGAAAATTAAATATTTTCTTGTACTAACAATGCCTCATCTGTCATAATAGTTTAAATTATTCTTTCAAAGGTGAAAAAAAGTTGGGATCAATTTTGAAGTTAATTTTTTTTCCCCTCCACTTTTCCAGTTGTTTCATCACTAGTCTAGAATTCTGACTGGTGAGGAGACAGATCTAACCATGCATAGAATTTGGAGTGACATTAATCCATATTTTATAAATACACATTGATTTTTATATTTTGACGTCTGTGAAAGAAATAAAAATCAACATTTTCTTTATGACCTTTCTTTATAAGAAATTATAATCAGGGCAGGAATATCTTTACAAAATGTCATACCATAATAACAAATTACGATGGCTAAGTGTTTCAGTGCTTCCTTTGTAGGTTAGGAAGATTTTCTTTGCTACTCTGATTTATTTATTTATTTTTCCTTAGTGGGGAGATTGATGGTGTAAACCAAGGAAAAACCAAGATAATAACTTGAGGAAAAACCAAGATAATCTGACACAGTGATCTCTTTTCTAATCATCAGCATAGTTATTTTGGCATATTAAATATATATTGTATATGTACTATAATCTGGATACATATTTTTTAAAAAAGTATGTTTTTAGATTGAAATACAGTTGATACCTATTCATTTGCAAATGAAAACTTAGCTATGGATTTCAGGAGATAGAAACATTCTAGTTTATTATTGCTACCTAATATTTACTGAGATTTATTATATGTCAGGCTCTGATCTCAGTATGAGCATATTGCATGTGTTAACTCCTAGTCCTCACAAAGACCTTTTACAATAGCAAAAACCTTTTACAAAGACTTTTTACAAAAGACAAAAAATAATTGTCTTTTACAGAGGCAGAAACTGAGGCACCATGAGGTTATACAAGTTGCACACAACTACACAGCTGGTTGGTAGAACCAGAATTTAAACACCAAACCAGTGCAGTTCACAACTAGCATTTAAAAAACATGGTTGGATAGCATAGCATTACATAAAAAAAGAAAATATCAGTGTGTTTCCAGTGTGAATCTTCTGCTTAAGGGGTGTGTGTGCGTTTGTGTGTACATGTGGGTTATGATTTAAAGTGACCTTTCTTTCTATGAGTTTTGCCCCAGAAAGTTTGAGAAACACTGCAATGTGCTATGTTGCCTCTTCTACTTTTGGCATCAATTGCTGAATCTGTCTTAATGTTATTAAGTTGCCTTTCACCAGTCATGCTGAAATACATGGGAAAATACACCCAGCATTGTGTTGCTTGAAAAAGGAAAGCTTTTCTAAATTGGCTACTCTTGGTGTGTTTGTCCCAGATCACGTTCCAAGCTTTTTTGACTAAGCCTGTTTTATGAAAAAGCTGAATGTTTGGTTAACACCAGAGAGTTCCTGATGTTACTACTCAAGTATTCATTTTATTTTTCCACTTATTGATTCTTTATTGATTCATATTGTTGGCCAGAGACTCTCAGTTTCTGGAGATTTGAAATAATGAAATCAGGTAGCTACGATCCTACTAAACAATAAACTAAAAATTAAGTGTTGGGGGGGGGAAGAATGGCCAAAGTGTAAGCAAGCATTTTGTATTTTAATAATTAGAGTTCACATTCTTAAAATGAAGGAAAATAGTGGAAGAGAGAATTTGAGGTAGAAGGGAAAGAAAAATCATCCATTTTTCAACTGTAGAGTACAAACGCAATGTGAGCTGTTATTTTGGTTCCCAGTGCAGAAGCAAGAAAAGTAAACACTGGGGGAAAATGAACCTGCCCTGGGATCTCCTGATTCCTCCTGACTTGCTGTGTGGGAGGCATCTGAGCAAAGTTTATTATCATCAGATCTTCAACCTGAATTTTAAATTTTGGTCCTGGCCCCAATAAATCATAGTTTCTTTTTTTTTTTTTAAAACCCATGTTACAATGCTGTACCATCCACACCATTAAACCAGCAGCTTCCATTGCCCTAGTCAGGATGTGTTTCTGAGTAAATTCTGAGATAACTAAAAAGAATTGAGTGACAAAGCTCTCCTGAATTTATTTCCTTGCTGATGAGTTGCAGTTGTTTGTCCTTAGTGTTTTGTGGTCCGTCCCCCCCCCACCCCGTGTGTCTCTCTCTCTCTCTCTCTCTCTCTCTCTCTCTCTCTCTCTCTTCCTCCCTCTTTCTTTGTTTAACGAAAAAGTAGATGAGTTTCTGTCTTGGTCTCTCATTTATCTCCTACCATTTGGCTGTGTGTTTTTATATGTTAGGTATTTCCTCCGCACACACACATTAATACACAGCATGCATCTTGACCTGGAATTGACTACCGACATTTAACTGTTGTTGATCAGACAACACTTCTTTATCTCTTTAAGTTTTAAGTGCTGTTTCTGACGAATGCCAGTCCTTTTAGTCAGTCTGTAACAGATATACCGGGAATCAATATACTATCTAGATGTCACAGAGGGAAAAGAACACTCTTTTTTGGTGGGAAGGGCAATAATGTTTAAATATGATAGGTGTTATAACTTTCACTTTGTTTTTCTATTTATTGGGCTTTAGTCAAACTAAAGGAATTCAGACAAAAAAAACACCTTATGATATGACTGAAGTAAATAATGGATCTTAAAGTGTTTAAGTAAAATACAAATGCACAAAAAGAAATTAAAAATTATCCCACACTTGGATATTTTTATTAGCTGACAAAATACATTAAAATATTTTAATCTAGGCATCATATATGGATGCTGTTATATCCACGTTGATTTTAGGGATTTGGGTATAAATTGCATTCCCTGGTCTTGGGGAATTTACCGTCTAATACGCCGAACAGTGGTATTGGGCTAGTTTAGCGTTTCTTTGTCGGGTTGTGAGAGAAGCTCTGGTAGGTGCCTTCCACTGTAACAGAAATCTTGCATATACTCTCTCCTTTAATTCCCTCAACAACACTGTAAGGAATGTGTTATTATCTGCATTTTATAGATAAGAAAACTAAGATGTAGTTAGGTTAAGGAACTCTCCAAGGTCACACATTTCCAAGTGTTAAGGCTAGGATTTGATCTCAGATCTGTCCTTGTCAGTGAACTGGTGGATTTTAGGTACTATAACCAGAAAGAATATTTTAGATTGAATACTTGCATTTATATCCACTTCTTTCAAAAATCCAACTGTTCTTCCTTTTATCTGGGCAAAAGACATGCGGTTTACTTTTTGGAAAAATTGTACCAGGGAAGTTTCTGATTTGAGAATACCAAGAACAGCGAAAGGAGGTTTGAAGGTAAGGAATGGAAAACAGGAGGATTAACTAAAAGCTTTAAGTACTGAATGGTGAAGGCCCCCAGACCCCTCTGCTGTCATGCTATCAGAATTCTGGCAGGCAGGCTTCTACCAGCCCCACCCTGTAAGACAGAAGCTTGTATTAGTCTTCCGGCATATTGACTGGTTCAAGAGGAAGCGTCTAAAAACTACTAACCTTTGGGGATTCTATGTGAGTTCACTTGATTTCCCTTCACTGAAGTCTGCTAGTTCAAATGCTACTGATGCTCCATGTAATTCACTCCGCTCTTTCCTGCTTCACTTTAAAAAATGGAGGTACAACCAAGTGTTAGTGTAAAGAGAGTCTCCAATGTGAAAGACGACAAAGAAAAAAATAAAAATAAACCAGAAGAAAAACAGGCAATTTAGGAAACAGAAGAAGCCTTAAAAACAAAACAAGAATAAATACCCTTACAGCAATAAAACTATTAATAGGAAAAAAAATGATGCTATAGAATGCAGAATGTACATGCAGATATTTTTCTAAAAGGAACATCAAAATGATATGGGAAAATATCCTGGAAAGATAAAATTAGAGGACCAGAGTAGGAAATTAAAGATTTAAATAGACTTGTGTCAGTCTGCCTCCATTTATACTAAGGGACCTTTAGCAAGTTATTTAATTTGGGGGTCCTATATAGCAACCGATATAATATATTTATTGTATTATATAGTATTTATATAACACTGAAGAAAATTTTTCATGGGTACACTGACCTTTTTAAACTTTAACTTATTACTTGTTCAGTGTGATTTTATTTAGTTTAAAACGTGGCTATGCAATTCTTTACCCAGAATTTAAAATTAAGTTCAACAAAGTGTGAATATATACATAAAGAGAGGGAAAGGGTAGATGGAGGAGATATGTTCATTTAGAGGATTTGCTGTTTTGTTTTTAAATTATGAAAACAGTCTTTTTTGTGTCACTTTTGAAAAATTTACACTTACTAAATATTAGCAGTCTGTATATCAGACAGGGTTTTCTACTAGAAGTTACCTTCTAGCAGAAGTTTCTACATGATTCTACTAGAAGTTACCTTCTAGCAGAAGTTTCTACATGACTCTAGCAGAGGTGAACCTTCCACTTTATTTAAGCAGCCTTCAATGACATTGTTTTTTAATGTTAGTCAGAAATTGATAAACTGAAGTAACTGAGTGTATTGTGGTTAATATTACTGTCAGGGTGATGAATAATCTTGACATATACCAGCAACACACTGCCAGTCAGTAATCCTTCTCAAAGTAAGTATTTATTCACTAATCATCCTGAGTTACTGTGGTGTGGAGTGACCATTTATTATTATTTATCAATGAATTATTTTATTTACATAGCATTGCCAGTTTTATCCCACAATACTTCCTATTTTCTTAGTTTAGTGCTGGGTGTACTAATTTGGGTAGATTCAGAGTAGGGAACATATATACTTACCATTAATTTACATAAAAATGATTTCAAATCACCTAGAATTTTTTTTTTTTGTTTTAAGTTTGATAAGTACTGTTACTACATTTCTGATTTCAGGCATATATATATGTGTGTGTATAAAAAATATCTCTGTGTGTGTGTGTATGTGTGTGTGTGTGTGTGTATATAAAGAGTAAATCTGGTAAGAAGACATTTTAAAAACCTGCATCCCTTTGTAGCTTTCTTTATATACTTGTATTTGTCAACTTCTTGTTCTTATATTTCCCTGTGCTATTCAGAACTTATTTTATGTGAATATGTAGTATGCCTTTTACAGTGGGTAGTGTAAATAACTTATCCTCTAGTCACATGTTCACATTCCTGTCCAATTTTGTATTTTCAAAGTCCATTTATTTGAATAAGCAAACTTACTCTGTATAAATAACTGTTTGTAGTAGCCTGTTTATATTGAATGAATGTGTTCGTTCAAATAATTGATTATTAAATATTTGCTTGGCACCTTTTGTGGACATTATTGTAAGGACTGTGCCAGAAACAAAAGTTGTATATTGTCTCACTTTCATAAAAGGATTTCTTTTTAATATGAGTCCACAATTTATAATGTAAACCAAGTTTTTGAAAATGGAGAAAGGGTGAACTCTGAAAACAAAAACCATAGTTATCATTGGCCCAATATGTAAACTGGAATAGACAATTAAATAGTTACCATTTTTTAAATGTAGGAAGAAAAGAAAATTGGTACAGTTTTACTGAGAAATATATTCTGTTAAACTGCATTAACTTATTTACTTTAAAAATATAAGTTTTCCTGTATCTCAACTAGAATTAAAAAAAAAAACAAAAACAAATACTAGTTTTGATCAGGTTAACAAGATGGGTGAATTATAGATTTAGTGTGTCATATCTCAGCAAATGTTTTGAAAGTCTGAGTTTTACCTTTCTGAAATATAGACAAGGCGATGAAAAGACATTAGTAGCATTAAGAACTGTTCAAAACATTTAAACCCTATTGCTGAGTGTCCTTTATAAACATGAGGTATCACACTCTTTAGAGCATCTTTCTAGGATTCTTTCCTAGGACCTGATTTATTTGACAGTTTCTCTAATATTGCATGTTTGATCATATAGCTTGCTTTTCAGTAATTAAAACAAAATTGGAAATCATTCTGGAAGAATGAAAAACATAATATATTTAAGTACAAAGATATAATATGAGATCTTATATTTAGGCTTAGAAATTTGTAGTACAAAAACTACAAATTTTTTGTACTACTAAATTTGTAGTACAAAAACTAGGAGAAAAAGGGTGTAAAGATAAGTCATTGTGAAAAATACAGGGGGTACCAAAAAAATGTATACACAGTTTAAGAAAGGAAAACTATATTAAAATTGTAATACTCAATATATACCATAACAGAAGATGAATATAAGTCACGTTTGACTTCTGCAATTACAAGAGGTGCTCAAAATAGTTACCATCAGCGTCCAGACACTTCGGTTTATAGAGAACTGCTTGAGCAACATTGACCAAAGTGTCCACTTGTATACATTTTTTTGGCGGCACCCCCAGTATAAATGATTGTAGTCTTATTGTTGGAAAGGAAGGTAAAGATGTGGCAGTTGTTCCCAACTAGAGACTCTGGTCACTTGAAGCAGACTGTAGGTTTATTGCAAGAGAATTTACATATGTATATATGTAATTTTCATATACAATATATGCTATATATTGATATATAATATATGCTTATATTAATATATGTATATATATAAGCATATATATATATACACACACATATGTAAGCGGTTGATATGCACTTGAAAAGAATACATATTCTTCTGTTGTTTGGTTAAGTGTTCTATACATATCAGTTAGGTAAAATTGGTTGATAGTGTCATTTATATCTTCTATATCATTACTGATTGTCTACTTCTGTTGATTACTAAGAGATGAATGTAAAAGTCTCCAACTGTAATTTAGATTTGTCTATCTTTTTTCATTTCTATCAGTTTTTGTTTATGTATTTTCTTTTTTGTGTGTGTATTTTCAACATTTTTTGGGGGGTATACATTGTGAGTTGAATTGTATCTCCCAAAAAGATATGTTGAAGTCCTAACCCCCATAAACTGTGGACATGACTTTGTTTGTAAATAGAGTCTTTGCAGATGTAGTTTAGTTAAGATGAGGTCATTAGAGTGGGCCCGAATTCAAAATGTCTGGACTCCTTATAAGAAAATGAAAACATCATGTTTAGACAGACATCAAAGAAGACAACGCCATGTGGTGATGGAGACAGAAATTTGAGTTATATTGCCATAAGCCAAGGAACACCTGGGCTACAAGAAGCTAGAAGAGGCTAGGAAGGATCCTTCCCTAGAGGCTTCAAAGAGAGCATGGCTCTGCCACCACCTTGATTTTGGACTTCTCCAGAACTGTGATACAGTAAATTTCTATTGTTTTGAGCTACCCAGTTTGTGGTACTTTGTTACAGGAGCCGTGGGAAGCTAATACAGTATATACACAATCAGATTGTTATGTTTTCTTGATAAATGGATTGTTTTATCTTTATGTAATGGTCCTCTTTATACCTGGTAATATCCATGTTCTAATGTCTACCTTTACTGATATCAATATATCCAGGACCGCATTATTTTGATTATTACTTGCAATATATTTTTCCATCAATTTTTAATACCTGTGTGTGGCTTTATATTTTAAATTTATATTTTGTGGACAGCATATAATAGATTCTTGCTTTTACAGCCAGTCTGATAATCTCTACATTTTAACTGGGGTGTCAAGACCATTTATATTAATGTAATTTTTGATATAGTCAGTTTAAATGCACCTTCTTGCTATCTGTTTTTCATTCCTCACATCAGTTCTTTGTACCTTGTCTTTATATGCCTTTTAGGTTAAATGAGTATTTTTATGATTCCATTTTATCCTCACTATGGCTGTTTTTTTTGTACCTCATTTAAAAAAAAATAGTGGTTTCTTAAGTGTTTGAAACATGTCTTTAACTTATGACAATTTATCTTCAAATTATATTATACCACTTCATGTATAGTTTTCAAACCTTACAACAGTATACTTCTATTTTCTCTATTTCAGCATTTGGAGCTATTGTCATAAATTTTGCAGCTAAATATGCTATAAACTAAATACATCGTTACTATTTTTGCTTTAGGCAGCAATCTTTTAAAGCAATAAAAATAAGAAAAAAAAAATTGTTTTTTAAATGTTTAGCCTGAGTGTTACCATGTCTGGTCATCTTTATTTGTATGGACGTGCATTTCAATCTGATATCCATATTCCTTCTGTCTAAAAATTTTCATTCATATTTCTTGACATGCATGTTTTCTGGCAATTAATTGTATCATTTTAATTTAATCTGAAAAACGTATTTCACATTGTTTCTAAACTATTTTTACTGCATATAGAATTCTAGATTGACACTTTTTTCCCTCAGTACTTTAAAGGTGACTTTTCTGCTGTCTTCTGGCTGGCTGAGTTACTGTTGAAAAGTCTGCATTATGCTCATTTTTTTTCTTTCTGTACAAAAATTGTTTCTCTGTTTTTCTCTAGCTGTCTTCAAGACTTTGTCTTACGTTTTCAGCTGTTTGACTGATCTCTCTTGTTCATTTGTTTGTTTTGTTTTCCTACTTTGAGATTTTAGAGTTGCTTGAGTCTCTAATTTGTTTCCTTTTAATAATTTTGGAAATTGCTCATTTATTACTTTGATATTTCTTTTGCTCTTTTGTCTCTTTCCTCCTGTGTTTCCAATTATGCCTCTATTAGACTCTTTGATTTTGCCCCATAGCTCGATTACTCAATCCCCTTTGTTTTTTCATGGGTTCATCTTATTCATTTTGAATAATTTCTATTTAGACTACCTTCAAAGAGAGGTAGTTTAATACTTATTTCTTACTTATTCCTTTCTTAGCTGTGTCCAGTCTGCTCACTAACTGATCAAAAGAATTGTTCACCTATGATATATTTTCAAGCATTTACATTAGATTCTTTTTCAGTTTCCAGCTCTGCTGAAATTTCCTAACTATTCATGTAAGTTTTCCACCTTTTTCACCAGATCTTTTAGTATGTGAATTTTACTTATTTTAAATAACCTGTCTGATACCTGTAACCATCTGTATTCTTTCTGAGACTAGTTCTTTTGATTGCTTTATCTCTTCATAATGGGACTTTTATGTCCTTAGTATTTTAAGTGTCTCATAGGTTTTGATTGAATGTCAGTAGAGATGGGATATGAATAATATTTTATGCCCAGAAATGTGGGTGCCTCTTCTTATGTCAGGCAGTCTGTGTGGGGAGTTCAGTCAGTCTAGTTAATAGATGAGCTCTGTTGGATTTGTTGTCATTATTACCTTCTGTGCAACACAGATTTCAAATCCCTCCTTTTGAGTTTGGCCGTAGAGTGGGCCCGGAGGTCCTAGAGAATTTTTCTCTTTGTTCCTGCCCCACCCTTTAGTAGACCCTCTGTGCCTGTGCTACACAGGAGTTTTGTCTTTACTTTCTTGCCTTTTTCCAGAAGTAGATTGCTATTTGCTTGTTACTTAGTGCCAGGCTTGTGGTGGGGGTAGGGCAACTCCTCAGTTCTCTGGTCCAGCATCAGTCTTGAGCAGACCCTGTTGGGTCCTCTCAGGTGGGCCTCCTTAGTGTTCTTGTCTGTACTGTTCCACGTGGCATCCAAACTCGGCCTTGTGTCTTTGTCAGGTCTCATGTATGACAGCTTTTCTTGTTCCTCCTCCCATAGTAGCAGACCTCCTTTGTATCAGTGTAGAAGTCTGGTCCATAGAGATTTTCTGTCTCTTGTCCTAGGGGAGAGGGCTTTTGCTTTCACCCTACCCCAGAAGCAGTAGAACTTTCCCTGGGCCTTGTGGGTAATATAGGTTTCCTAACTCTCTTCCAGAGGTAGATTGGCTTTGTTTCTACCTTTCCCTCATGTGCAGGGATAACTTTCCCTCATCCCTGGTCCCTGGGATGAGCGAGTTTGGTATTCCTCCCCCATCAGCTTAAGGGTTTTAATTCATATAAGATAAAGATTAGGGGAAGTGGATGTTATTTTTGTGCTTTTCCTCAGTAACAGCAAATCACATCCTATCTCTCAAACGTTTGTCATTGTCCCAGGCTCCTTCTTTGTTACTAGTGGCTCTGAGTAGTTGAGATGATACCAAGACCTGTCAGTTTCCCAAAGAGGAGGGTCTCAGTTAAGAGTAAATGCCAGCTGATAGGAAGCCAGCTCCTTAGGCAGCCGCTGTTAGGGAAAGGCTGGGAGCTGGGCATTTCTTTCTGCCTCCTCTGCACTGAGCTCTGGAGGGAAGGCCTGTAAGAACTCTTTTTGTTTGGTATAGTCCTGTGGGACCCGCCAATAGAAGCCCCACTAGTTACTGAAGCCAGGCTATCAAGGGGTGCATCCTCTGGGGGGGGCATCTGCAAAAGCTGAGATACCAGAGGTGTGTACATGCTCCTTCCAGGGACATTTGGGTGACTTGGAGAGGGCTTTGGGGGAATGGGGAGATCCTGTCTTCTGGCCTCCCTGTCTCAGGAGGATCACTGTGGATCCCTATTATGTGTGGTGTGCTAACTTAGGAGTCTGGTCCTCAGGCTGCAGCTGTGATGATATGCAAATAAGCATTTGTCGGGGAAAGACTGGGATATTGGAGTTTCTGTCTGCTGCCTCTGCTGAGCTTCGGGGGTATAGCCAAGGCAAGCCCTCTGGAGTCTGGTAGGAATTGTTTCCTTTTTTGCTACAGTTCTGTGGGTCTTATGTGTGCAAGCCTTTTGGGCTTTCAGAACTGGGTGTTTTGGGGATGTGTCTCGCAGGTAGAGGTCTTAAATATTGGGGTGCTAGATGCCGGGTACAAAACCTTCACTCAGAGAGAAGCTGTGAGTTGGGAGCTCCCTCCCAAATGTATGTCGCCTTATCAAAGCTGAGTGTATGGCAGGAGTGTGTCACGGCCTTTCCTACCTGTTATGATACAGGTTTTTTCTCATTTTTTTCAATGTGTATGAGTTGCTCAGCTAGTTTCTGGGTTTCTTTCAGAAGAAATTGTTCCATATCCAGTTATAGATTAGGTTTGTGTGTGGGAAGCCTCCATTTTGGACCTGAACTCCTGACTTTAGTGGTTTTAAATATTTCTATTTGAAAATGAATAGGTTTTGTTATATCAGCATTGGGCCTCTTGGGTGTTTATCATTTTCATAATTATGTAAGACATTCTTTTCAGTTTGTCTTGGATTATTCAGATTGTTTTTTGGGTTCTTCTGATATTTAGCTCAACACTGACATTGGATTATCAGATTCTTTTAATCAATTTATGTGGCTTTCTCAAACTCAGATAAAAACCTGTAGTAAAAATCACTATATGAACCATACTGAAAAACAGAAGTGTAAAGGCATTGCTACTAAATCTACCAATGTGAGCATTTGGAATGATTTAGATGCTACATAGGCACAATAAGTAAAATGAAATACTTTCTTTTTTCCAAGATGTGTTGGTTAAATTGAAATAGTATAGTGAGTGTATATTTAATGCCACTTGCAAGAACGTGTGTTTTCAAGGGATTAAAAACTGCTCTGGTACATGAAAACAGAAGTGCTTATTTGTTAACTCTAAAAGCCACAGTAGTGTGCCAATGAAATGTTTTTTCTTGACAATATTAAATAAAATGTAGAGTGCATGAAGATAAGTGCCCAACCATTTCAGTCATATATAGCATACGACGAAATACCCTAAAAGCCAAGGTTGAGTAAAAATGCTGATCAGGCTGTTTGTTATACTTGTCATTTAGATAAAAGAGCTGTTCAGCCGACACAAAATAGTTGTTGCACCTCCTAGCAGTGGCAACGTTGCTTAAATGACAGAGGCTATTTGTTTATTTTCTTCTCTTGGGGGTAGGGGAAGAAGGCAGGTGGTGGAGATGCACAGGATAAGATTCATCGGCCTCTTTAAAAAGCTTTAGCACCACAGAATTAAAGCTCTCATTGGGTTCATGGATGCTAGTATACGAATATGAAAGCTGAGAGGAAAGTAAAGCTATACACGTTGGTAACAGTACTTAGCCCTTTTTGTTCACAATTTTTTAAAAAAGATGTTTTAACCAAACATCTTTTAGGTAGCCCAAGACAAAATATTCATATTTTTTCCCCAATTGTAAATCCTTATGCTTAACGTGATATTGGGTATGTATATTATATAGATAAGGCTGAGAATGTAAATAGCCTTTTTCCAAAAGGACATTTAATCTAAACCTCCCATGAAAGGATTCTAATGGCCTTACAGATTTAACAGCAATATTTTCATCAATTCACGCAACCCAGATCATTTTGGATTTACTAGTCACTTTAGTTGGAGTCCACTCTGAATCTTGCCTTGCCACAGGCTAAGTAACCAGTCCTTAGCAGTCATTTAACTTCTCCCAGACTCAGTTTTTTCACCTGTAAATTGGCAATGCTAACAGGTTTGGATATTAAGCGGTGGTTGGTAATATAATAATTTATGTAATACTCTTAGAGCCTTCACTTGTATCCTTTACAAGTGAATAAAGTAGTATTCACTTGTATAAAGTGAATAAAGTGAATAAATAGTAGCTTTATCCTCAGATGAATGGCCCCTTTAATCTGCATAGCATAGTAATTTCCTGTTATCTTCTCAAACCAAATTATTACTCTTTAATCAAGAATGACCATCTTTTATGATATCAAATTTCCTGATAGTCCACCCTCTTCCATCCTCTGAATTAGGTGAAACTAATGTTTAGCCTGACCTTTTTATAACATATAACATTGAATTCATGTAACACTGAGTTCCACCAGTCTTTTCTTTGCTAGTTTTTAGCTCTCACTTTGCAATGGCTCTCTTTCAATATCGATAGCCCTTCCCTACTTCCAGGAAAGAATAGAATAATGTATAACCTCTCTTGTTCATGACCTCTTAAATACTGTAGGACAGGCTTTATGTGCAGTCATGGAATTACAGGATATTTCCAATTTTCTAATCATACTAAATGAAGATGATGTTGGCAGATGGCTTCAGGCCGGTCACTGAGATCCTAAGCAAGATGCTAAAGTAGTCATGCTCTTTTGCCTCCCTTTCCTGAGTCCCTTTTGGCATCTCTTTTGCACTACTCTATATTCCCATGAAATGTGTCTTTGTGATACACTATCCTTTAGCATTTCCAAGGGCCCTATTTCTGAGTCTTATGCTCCAGAATGATTTTTCTATTTGTTTCTTTTTTTTTTTTTTAATTTTCTTTTCTGCTTCTCATCCTCATATGTTGGGGTTTAATGGTTTTCCAAGAAAGCGTCAGAATGATGTAAAAACCTCTTTTGAGACTTGGATCTTAAAAGAGAAGTTTGTTAACTCAAACACATCTCTGCTCGGTAAAATTACTCAAATTTCTTGTCAATTCCCTATAACTTTCTTACTCTAAGTAACTGGAATCATGGCCCAGCAGTTTGGAACTTCACTTCTGAAAGATTGATGTAAATTGGAACAGTTCAAGTATAAACTCAAAAGGAAGAAGTAATTATGGTGATAGTGATAACAATTACAACATTAATAGCAGTTGTACTTACTGAGTATCTTCTTTGTGCGAGGAGCTATTCTAAATACTTTACATGTATTATTAGCCTTTGAAATAAATCTATTAAGTAAATATATTTGAGAAATGTAAGAAATTGGGAAATTGTTGAAATTAGGAAAAACAATTTGTAATACCACAGTTTTAGATGGATAACCTAGCCCAAAGACAGGATTTAAGTGCTGGGTTTGTGTCTTCTAGATTTATATTGATTTTGAGTTACCACTCCAGACACTTCTCATCTTTATTATTAAAATAAGGATACCTAGTTCACATATGTATTGTGAGAATGCATAATAATGTTTTATAAATCGCAAAATGTAAGCTGGGGATATTATTCTTACTTATATAACTTCAGGTGAGATTTCCTGAAATTTTAATAAAGAGAAAACTTAGGTTGTATCAACACTACAAAAAGTCTTTTCTTTTTACAGCTAACTTTTGCTAGTAATTATATGAGAGTCTATTGTGTGCCCTTGAAGGGGTTTGTGAATCCAAAACTGTGTTTTTAATTAATGTAGTAGAAGATGGTTGTTAACTTGCTTGGCATTTCTGTGCTTTTCGTGGGAAAATTGAGTGACCCTTTGGACTTTTGAAAAGTAATTTTACTTTTGTTTCTATTCTTGAGGTAGGCGAATTTAGTTTATTGGGACTATTGTGTACTGTTAGGCTTCTGACAGGTAATGCACAGTACTGTAGGAACCATTAGAGGATTATGATATTTTCTTTCCTAATAGGCGCCACTAATTTCATCAGGTTGTTTAGTGGCTTTTTTCCTTCAATATTCTTAAATAAGCTGATAACAATAATTATTATTGCTAATAATGTATTATGTGCTGGGCACTGAGCTGTGCACTCTACATGCAGTATTTGTGTTTCCTTAATAATTAACAAATTTACTTCTCAAAGAAGATAATAAGGTATTTTTCATTGTAATACTCTTAAAAACTTGATTTGGAAAGTTTTGTCTTGCATATTTTGTTCTGAAAGATATCATTACTCTTTCTCAAACAGAATACTTATCACTCTACCACAATTGTCAATTTTGCTGTTTGTAAGATTAAAATATCCCAAATATTGTGATTTTTTGTTTTGTTTTGTTATTTATACATTTTCAAGAGTTTTGGTGTTCTATTTTCTTTAATTTGTCTTTTCTTACTTTAATCCATGTTCTTATTTCTATTTAGTCCTGATACTCTAATTTTTAAATCATTGTATTTTATTTGAACCACTTTTTCATCTTGCTGTGATAAAGCTTCTTTTATTATTTTCTTAGATTTAAAAAAATCTCATATAATTCTATTTTTAGCTTTATATAATGTTTAAAATTATTTTTCTGTATCTTCAAGCTATTCATGTTTACCTGGTTATGATCTTGAATTATACCGTTCTAATCAATACTTATTTTTTATTGATTATTTTCGGGAAGTTATGACCCTTTTAAATGACTGTAGTTTTGCTCTTTTTCCTTTAATCCATTTACTGATTTTAAAAAATATTCTGTCAAGCTTTTCTATGAGCTCTTTGTAGGATGATAGTGCGACGCATTTTCTTGAATTGCCCTCTGATTGATACTCTTAATATACTGTATAAGTAAGAGGAGCCATCAGCATTTACTTTTAGTTCTTTTGTAGAGATGAATAAACATCTTGAAATGCTGATTTAGACAATGTTTAAAAATGCTATGATGCACTTTGGTGTATGACATACTCTTGCTTAGTTAAATGTTTTGCAGCATTATAACATAGTTGGATTCAGCTCATCTTTTAAAGCAGTTGTCAGAAAAATATGGGCCAGCATGGTAGAATGTATTAGCTCAATACATTGTCTCCATTTTATTATGAAGCTGCTGAGGAAGCTGTGATATACAGCACTGTCATTACAGATCTATTGTTAGGACGGTTCCACAGTCTTCTTTGCACTGCCATTAATTTATAGCAGTAAACAATATGTAGCCTTCCTACTGCAGCAAAGCAGAATCTTTTAATGAGGTGGATGTTATTACCACAATAAATCAGTGCTTTCGCGTAATGTATAATTCAATGTGTGTATTCCCACTGTAACTTCTCTGAGTAAGCTGATAGTGTATCATTCTCATTGCACAGCTCCTCTGGTCTTTTTTTTTTTTTTTAACCTTCTTTTATTCGGGGATTTCTTTTTTATATGCTTGCAAATAAATGTGGTATGTCTTGACAGCTGTCCTGTAGCAGGCTTCAGAAACCAACTGTAACAATAACAGCCAGAATCAATACTGTGGGTTCTACCTATATGGATCTCTGTGTGATGCTATTTTTTTTTTTTTTTAGATGCGAGTGAAATCAATCCTAATTGGTTTTAGCATTATATTCAAGAAACGTGATTCTATAACTATTGATTTTGGGGTGTACTTATTTGGAGAGTAATAAAAATAGGAGCAGATAAATTGAATACTTAATATGCTGCAGAACCATACAAAAGGAGCATTGATTCTATTTTTAATTCATATAATTTGTCTTCCAATGATTGTATTTCTTCTTTCTTTCCTTTTGCATGGCTCAGTCTTTAGGGACAGTAACTAAAATCCATTTAAAGGCATTCCAAATTGGTTCTGTAACAATGATTTCTTGGAGTCAGTTCCATTCTTAGCTGGCATAGATTTAGTAAATCAGATTTAATTCTTTTGTGCAGAAACTAATGCTTTAAAACATGACATTTTAAATTAGTATACTGTCATACTGATTAAAATAGTAATCAACTAAAGATTTTTAAAATTTTGCTTGTAAAGTAAAAAGTGGCTTAAAATCAAAGGCTGATTAGAAAGAATCAAGATATTGAAAGAGAGCAGTATTAAAAATAAATAGTAGTTTTGAGAAAATAGTTAACAATTTAAGAACGATAGCGAAATGATGAATGTAAAATGTTGCTTAAAATCACATGTTAACATGAAAAGCAGTTTAAAAGCTAGTTTAACATTGCCTCATTTTGATAGAATATTTCTAAATACATCTATTTTTGAACCAATATTTTAACATTTTTAGTTGAATATTCCCCTCATAAGCAATCAGATATTTTCTATCTCTTATAAATGAAGGGTGACTAACTCACAGGTTTTCATTAAAGAAAGCAATCTGACACATCATTTCCCCCCAGTTAATTGGTACGTACCAATAGGCATTTTGTAGATACCAGAGTGTTGTTTGTTTGTTTGTTTGTTTTTATGAGAATGAATTGTTACTTAAAGCAGTTGATCTTAACATTCCTTGAGTCCTTAGGACCCTTTGAGAGTCTTAGAAACACCCTGTTTATCTTCCCTAAGGAAATCTATGTGTGCACAGTCACATAGAATTTTGCATACTGTTCATGTATTCCCTGAATAATAACAGCAGCAGCAATAAGGATACCAGCTAACGTTTATGAAGATTTTTATCTTTTGCCAAGCAATGTTCTGTGGCTTTACAGACTATGATTGTATTCAAATTTTACCCTAATTCTAAAAGATAATCTTAAAATAATAGCATTCATTGAATGTCGACAGGCATGGTTTGTAGGACTGTACATGTACTGACTCATTTTCCAAAACAACCTTCGGGCTGGATACTATTACTACTCCAGTAAGCCCGGGTTCTTCACCACTTTGCTATGGGGACCTCTGCTGTAATGTATTGTTTTTCTGTATAAGCTTGAAATCTGCGTGCTATTCTTTCTGTGTTATGTATTTTTTTATATTTCATGCAGGCATGTTTTTATCCTCCAAATTCTGGTTTCACTCATAGTAGTAGAAATCCCTAGGTTTACATTTAATCCTCCTTTCACACAATCTCCTCCTTGCACTCCTTCTCACTCCCCCCAATTTTATTTCTTCCTCTTTTCAGACCTTATTATAAATTAATCCTCTAGCTTCAAGATTCTTTTTCTGGTTGTTGCTTCTAATTAACAAAATAGGATTTTATAGGTGTTTTTCAAAGTATTATATAGCTAATATTCACTTCATGTAATTGTCTTTATGAAAAAGCTTATTATAGGCTGATAAAAGACCTTTGTTCAACAAAACCTCGACTTCTTGAGAAATGGCAGGTTTCTCCATCCATTTATTTGTATATGTATGTTGAACCTGCATTGAAAATAAGTTTGTTTTCCATCTAGTCTCTGAATGTACCACTATGTTATAGCTTAAATAGTAAATATATTTTTAAAATTCACTTTCAAACTTGCTAATAGGACAACATTTGAGAGTGAAAGAAATAAAGCACGCTTACATTTATGGGTTCTTGTTTATTTTTTTTCCTTCCCCATTGACAGCCAATAGGTGCTTTGAATCCAAAGAGAGCAGCATTCTTTGCAGAACGTTATGAATCATGGGAAGACGATCAAGTTCCAAAGTTCCACTATGGTACTCATTACTCAACTGCAAGTTTTGTTCTTGCATGGCTGCTAAGAATAGTAAGTTAAATTTGAATAATAAACTATGAATAAATGAATTTAGTGTTGTGGAGAATATGCAGTGATTAAAATTCATCAGCATCTTTTTTGAAGGCTAAATTTTTTTTCAATGATTAAGGTTCTAATTAAAGTATCTCTGTCTCCCATTTGGTGTGTGTTTTATAACCTATTACTGTAGAATTGCCTTAAAAATATTTCATCTTGAATTGTGTGAATTTTTATCCCTAAATTTGCCTCATCAAATGGTTGATATCTTACCAGATTCTAAATTGTAACATAAATTATATTCAAATGTAGTTTATTAAAATAAGAAATAAGATTTCATTAACACACATATATTCATATATTTTGGAGTTTCAGTTGCCCCAAATGGAATAAGGTACGTTTGTAGGTTACACCCAGCTGCCATGTATTGATAATATATTGGTTAAACAAGAAATGTTTCTGTAAAATTGAAAGGTGATTCATCTACTAGAAGGTAATTTCTTTGGGAAAGCATTAGCAGCACATCATTAATTAAAGCTTGTTGGAAGGGTACAGGCAGACATAAATCCTAGAAGTAATTTATAGTGCTTAGCTAATTTCAAGCAATTATCCACTAATATGTGTTTAAGTGTTCTTTAACTAAGAGGAGGCTTTTAAATCTTCCAAACATTTTTCTTTTCTTAATCATAAATTAAATATTGAGCCATAACAATAGGAAAATAACATATTGGATTATTTCCTTGTATTACGAAAAAATGCAATCTAATTAATGTCTGAATGTTATTAAAAAATTGTTCTTGGAAAGGAAGAGTGTATGAAAAATGGTGCACATAACATATTTAGGATATTGTCTTCTGAAACAAAAATATTTTAAGAACATTAATGTAATAATTTAGGTATCATTCCCAGTTTATTCCTAATATGTATTACTGGCTAATATCTATTAGTCATTGAAGTAGTTAGATATAAAGATTTATAAAAATCACATTTTTATGCATTAAGGAAGATATGGATTTTTTTTAATGCTTTATTTTTTAGGAACCTTTCACAACTTATTTCCTAAATTTGCAAGGAGGGAAATTTGATCATGCAGATCGAACTTTTTCATCAATTTCCAGAGCTTGGCGAAATAGTCAGCGTGATACATCTGATATTAAGGTATAGAAATGTTTCATTTTACAGTTATTATTGCCAATGTGTTCCTTGTTGAATGAATGTGGACAATTCCTCTTTTGCAGTACAGTCCTATTTACTGAAGATAAGCCTCAAAGAATGAGGTCTTTTTAAGTGGCCAAGAAACACTGTACAGAATTTGTCTCTCTTTTTCTCTTCTGTGTCTGTCTCTATGTCTGTATGCATGTCTGTCTTCTCTCTCTGTCTTTTTTTCGTTATGGATTGGTTGTTTTTTCCCTTTCCTTGGAATCATTTTTTTTAAAGGAAAAATGTAGTATGGATGTAACACAGCATGCTCAGTGACATTCCAAACTCAGTGAATAAAATTAATATAGTCAGAAAAATGCTATGTGAAAAACCTCAGACTTTATTTCAGAGTTCTCTTGTCTCTATAGGTAATCATATTTTATTGCTGCGAGTTCTCAATGCGTACCTGACTCTGCTTGATATAGGATCACATTATTATTGAGGAGAAATCAGAGTTCTCCTATCTCTATGTTTACTACTGTAAAAGATCAAAAACTTTGCACAGTAGCTGACATAATCCTTACTCGGCTTTAGCTTCTACCCTCAGAAGTACAGTATTTTATTTTCATGACATAGAGTCTCTTTCTGCACGGTACTGGCGTTAGAAGCTGTTGAATAGAATGAGATATGCCTATGGCTGTTTAGGTCCTTATAGTATCATAAAGACATATGACTTATATATAAATAATTGTACTATTTGTGAGACAGTGATAAGTACCATATAAGATATATTGGGGTTCAACAAAGGAAAAGTTATATTACTGATGTTTATGTTACTATAGAGTACTTTAAAAAAATTCAGTGTAACGATAATTATATTTTACTCTTCAGTATGGTACTTTATAGTCCATAAATGGTATTCACATACTTTATCTTACTATATAGTATAGCATTGCTTATATCAAAGATTCACCATATGTGGAAATAATCTTATATTGGGACATCTATAGGAATTTCTTTTTTATTTAAAGTTTATTGGGGTGACAATGGTTAGTAAAGTTACATAGATTTCAGGTGTACAATTCTGTAATACACCATCTATATATCACATTGTGTTCACTGCCCAGAGTCAGTTCTCCTTCCATCACCAGATATTTGATCCCCGTTACCCTCATCTACCACCCTTCTCCCCCCTTACCCTCTGGTAACCACTGAACTATTGTCTGTGTCTATGAGTTTTTGTTTCTTCACTTGTTTGTCTTGTTCTTTTGTTGTTTTTAGTTTTATATACCACATATCAGTGAAATCATATGGTTCTCGACTTTTTCTGTCTGACTTATTTCACTCAGCATAATAACCTCAAGATCTATCCATATTGTCACAAATGGTACTATTTCATCTTTTCTTATGCCAGAATAGTATTCCATGGTGTATATATACCACAACGTCTTTATCCAATCATCTGTTGAAGGACACTTTGATTGTTTCCATGTCTTGGCCACCATAAATGGCTTCACTAGTGAATTCTGCCAAACTTTTAGAGAGGATCGAATACCTGTCCTTCTCAAACTCTTCCAAAAAATTGAAGAGACACTACTCCCTGACTCATTTTATGAGGCCAACATTACCCTGATACCAAAACCTGGTAAGGATAACACACAAAAAAGAAAATTACAGACCAATATCTCTGATGAACACAGATAAAAAAATCCTAAACAAAATTCTAGCAAATTGAATGCAACAATGCATTAAAAAGATTATACATCGTGACCAAGTGGGGTTCACCCCAGGGATACAAGGATGGTTCAGCATATGCAAATCAATCAATGTGATACACCACATAAGCAAAATACAGGACAAAAATCATATGATTATATCAATAGATGCAGAAAAAGCGTTTGACAAGATACAACATCCATATATGATTAAAACAATAAAATGAGTATAGAAGGAAAATACCTCATTATAATAAAGGCCATATATGACAAAGCCTCAGCTAATATCATAATTAACAGTGAAAAACTGAAGCCCATTGCTCTACGATCGGGAACATGACAGGGCTGTCCCCTATCACCTCTGCTTTTCAACAAACTGTTTTTCCCCAAAAGTAAGACCTAGCTGGGCCATCAGCTCTAATGCATCTTTTGGAGCAAAAATTAATAGAAGACCCGGTATTATATTATATTGTATTTTACCTGGTATGATTATATTATATTATATTATACCCAGTCTTACATTAAAATAAGACCGAGTCTTATATTAATTTTTGCTCCAAAAGACGCATTAGAGCTGATGGTCCTGCTAGGTCTTATTTTCGGGGAAACAAAGTAGTATTGGTAGTCCTAGACAGAGCAGTCGGGCAAGAGAAAGAAATAAAAGGCATCCAAATTGGGAATGAAGGAGTTAAATTGCAGATGACATGATGCTATATATATAGAAAACCCTGAAGAATCCACCAAAAAGCTATTAGAAACAATAAATGAATACAGGAAAGTTGCCGGCTACAAAAGCAATGTACAAAAGCCCATTGCATTCCTATATACTAACAATGAAATCTCAGAAAAAAAAATTTTAAAAATTCCTTTTGCAATTGCAGCAAAAAGAATAAAATACCTAGGGATAAACTTAACCAAGGATGTGAAAGACCATATACTGAAAATTATAAGACATTTTTAAAAGAAATTTAAGAAGACACAGAAAAATGGAAAGACATTCGTTTTCATGGATTAGAAGAACTAACATAGTTAAAATGGCCATATTACCCAAATACAGATTTAATGCAATCCCCATCAAAATCCCAATTGCGTTTTTTAAAGAAATAGAACAAAAAATCATCAGATTTATATGGAACCACAAAAGACCCCGAATAGCCAAAGCAATCCTAAGGAAAAAGAACAATGGAGGTATCACACTCCCTGACTTTAGCTTGTACTACAGGGCAACAATAATCAAAACAGTATGGTACTGGCAGAGAAACAGACATACAGATAAAAGGATTTTTTGACAGTCATCAATAATGTACTTTGAAATACTCTTGAAATTGTATATCATACATTTTAAGAATCATTAGTTGATAATTTTGAAATGGATATTAGGTAACATAAATCAGAATACTTGACAGATTTAATAATTGTTGAATTCTATTTTTCCCTGCTGTATAATAGAGAGGTAATAGATATCTTCAAATTTCTTCCTGTCTCAGAACTAGACATTCCTGCTTAATGCTTTGTTAGACAGGAGGTACATATGATAGATCCTTGTAGTTTTGTTGTCTCTTTTTCTGAAATCTCAATCTTTTTGTTTCAAGATTATTTAATTAGTACATGTCTGGTTCCATTTTCTCAAACACTTTCCTTAAAATTGTGTAAAAATAGATAAACCCACGCAAAACAGCTGTAGCATTAAAAATAAAACTCACATGAACTTCTTTTTTCCTTCCTTATTTTGCTCATTATTTTTGTTTTTTTCACAAATAATAAGGACTTAAATCCATCTCGCTTTCATTTGAATGCCCCAGTAGACTTTCATAAAATATTCCCAATTACTAGACAATACTAGAATTTCAGTTTTTGCTATTGTGTTACTTAATCTCTAGCTTTCTAGCAGGTCCTCTTTATGAAGAAGTAGAGTACAAGGTTAAGGGAAAATTTTAAAAAAATAAAAGAATTTAAAATTCCAACTGTCAAGTTGATTGAAGCCTGATGAGAAGTATAGCTTCAGTCTTAAATATTTCATTATGATCAGAGCCACCAAAATTTTCTTCAGGACTAACTTTGTGAAAACCTACTTACTCTTCTAACCATACGGATGGATTTAAGTCCTTTCATCCTCTTTGAGCAATGATTTTCCCGTATTTTTATGCAAATACAAACTTACAGATAGTAGCAATAATAGGTAATCCTGAGGACTGAAGTAGAAAGTGCTAAAATTGGGTTGGAGAACCATCACTGTGATAAATAATAATTTTGAGTCCCCAGCAGATTCTATGTTTCAAGTCTTAAAAACTCACTTATATGGCCAGAGGTATTACACTCTCTGACTTCAAATTATACTCTAAAGTGACAATAATCAAAACTTCAGGGTACTAGCAGATAAACAGACACACTGAACAATGGAACAGAATCAAGAACCCAGAAATAAACCCACATATATGTGGGCAAATAATTTTTGACAAAGAGCCAAAAACATATAATGGAGAAAAGAAAGCTTCTTCAATAAATGGTACTGGGGAAATTGGAAAGCCATGTGCAAAAGAAACTAGACTGCTATCTGTCACCATATACCAAAATTAATTCAAAATGGATCAGAGACCTAAATATAAGACCTGAAATAACAAATTGCATAGAAGAAAGCATGGATTCTAAACTTAAGGACCTTGGGTTTAAAGAGATTTTATGAATTTGACTTCAAAGGCAAGGGAAGTAAAAACAAAAATAAGTGAATGGACTATATCAAACCAAAAAGCTTCTGCACAGCAAAAGAAACCATCAGCAAAACAAAGAGGCAGAAAACCGAATGGGAGAAGATATTTGCAAATGACACCTCCAAACAGAGGCTAATATTCAAAATATATAAAGAACTCATACAACTCAACAACAACAACAAAACCCCAAACAACCCAATTTAAAAAATGGATAGAATACCTGAACAGATACATCTCACAAGAAGAAAGCCAACAGATATGTGAAAAGATGCTCAACTTCACTAGCTCTTAGGGAAATGCAAATCAAAATTAGAAGGAGCTACCACCTCACACTTGTTAGAATGGCTGTTATTAACAAGACAAGGAATAACAAGTGTTGGAGAGGCTGTGGAGAAGGAACCCTCATACACTGTTGGTGGGACTATAAATTGATACAGCCACTATGGAAAACTGTATAGAAGTTCCTCAAAAAAATGAAGAATAGAATTATCATATGACCCAGCAATCTCTCTTTTGGAAATGTACAAAAAAAATTTGAAAACATCCGTAAAGATATATGTACCGCTATGTTCATTGCAGCATTTTTTACAGTTGCCAAGACATGGCAACAACTGAAGTTTCCTTTAATAGATGAGTGGATAAAGCAGATGTGGTACATATATGCAATGGGATATTAATCAGCTATTAGAAAAGGTGAAATGCTGCCATTTGTGACAACATGGGTAGATCTTGAGATTATCATGCTAAGCAAAATAAGTCAGAAAAAGTCCAAAACTACATGATTTCACTTCTAGGTGGGATATAAAAAACTGAAAGCAACAAACGCACAAGACAAGCAAAAACTCTTAGACACAGACAATAGTTGAGTGGTTACCAGAGGGGAAGGTGGGGGATGGTAGAAGAGGTTCAAGGGGGTCAACTATATGGTGATGGAAGAACTGACTTGGTGAACACACAATGCATTATATAGATGATGTATTACAGAATTGTACACTTGAAACCTATATAATTTTATTAGCCAATGTCACCCCCAATAAATTTAATTAAGAAAGGAAAAGGAAAAAAAAACATAAAAAATTCACTTAAGTGTAGAAACTGAGGTGCAAAATAGATAACTGTCTTCAGCCTGAACCATTATGACTAAATTTTGAGGAACAAATCACACATGCATAAAGTTTGGATGAATTTGACGAGGCAGTCACATCTACATACGAGGCAAATATGTAGATAAGCTTTTCTAAGTAGTTCGTTGTCATCGATTTCCCTCCACCCCAGTCTCAAGGGGCAGCGTGCTTATTTCACATACCTTTAGTGCCAATAAATTCAATCTAATGATTAAACACAATGACTTACTACAGTTTCAACTCTTTTCCTTCTCTCCTATAGAATGATTAACAATCTGGATAGGAGAGTGGAAGGAGTCATAAATGTCACCTAGGTTCATTGTTTTAGAATGGGGGCAAGTAGTGAACAAATCTCAAAGGGAGATTACTGGAGAATCGTATTTCTCCAGAAGCTCTGAATTTAGTGCAATAATATATTGCTAAAATAACCTGTGTTAGAAGTGAAATGAGAATAAAAAGTTTGGTGGAGTTCTCAGATAGCATTTAATTTTTACGTTTTTATTTTAATTGAATCTGTGTACTATGAGGTCAGGTTGATACAGCACCAAATAAAACACAGACATTGCCTTCAATGAACTGTTGCACAAAGGGACATACTGACAATAAGACAATCCCAGCAATTCAGTAAAATAAGAGCTCTGTGTGCTCATAGATACAGAACCTGAAATAAAGAGAAAAAGGAAGAGGAAATCCAGGACCGGTCACGTTGGGCCTTTGGAGCAGTATGGAGACATGGGAAGGTGGGAGCACAGAGAGATAGGAACAGGCTTTGTGGCTCTAGGAGATCACCATGGTTGGTGTTTGAGTATGTATTACACTACAAGCAACGTGGAGACGGTCTGTAAGCCGCTCCAGGAATTAGCCACGGCAGTGAGTGGGAGCTTAAACTCAGTAGTGGCAACGATACTAGAGAAATGTGGGTGAACTTAAGGCATATTTCGAAAGTTAGAATGGTAAGGATTTGGAGATTGATTTGTCTTGTAAGGTGAGAAAGAGAGAGAGAGAAAGAAATTAGATTTGACTTGGGCGTGTGTGTAGAGAACACAGAACAGCAGGTTTAGTGAGGGCTCTGGTATCTAGCTCCTTGCCTTCAGGGAGAAAACTTTCTATGACGGGTGAATTAAAATCCCCCAAAACACATTTAGTTAAGCCAGCATTTATCACTTATTATATGCAATACATAGTAAAGAGCACTTGGGGTGAAACAGTTATCATAAACAAAGTTCTTCACATCTCCAGGTGAGAAAGACAGGTATATATAAAACTATTTTCAGTACAGATTAGACAGTGATAGCTGCTACAGTAAGATACACACAAAATGTAATGAATCCTGGTGAGGGGAGATGGAGTTGTGAATGACTTCACAGAACAGGTGATATTTGAGTTGTATCTTAAACGATGCAAAGGAGTCTTAACAAACCTCCTGAATTCATGTCTCTAGTCTGTACATTTCTCCTGATACCTGACTCTGTCCCCAACATCTCCATTTGAACATATAAAATGTATCTCAAACTTAACACATTCAAAAACAAATTCCTGGTCTGTATTCCCTCAGGCCTGCTCTTCTCATCTTAGCAAATGATTTCCCAGATGAGAGTAAAAGCTGACGTTCTTATAGCATAAGACTCTGTCCTGCCTTCACACCCCTTCAAAATCCTATTACCTCTTGACCTCTTATTATACTGTTTGCCTCCTTGCTCATTCTGTTCTAAGGAAACAGGACCTCCTTGGTATTCAACTACTGTAGGTATCTTCCCACCTCAGAACTTTTGCTGTAACTTTTTCTTTCATCTAAAAAATTCCTCCAGAAATTCTTATGGATTTACTTCTTCAACCCTTTCAAGTCTCTACACAAATGTCACCTGAGTAAGGCCTTCTCTGTCCTCTCTAGTCAGTTATACCCCTCACCCTATGCACTTCCACTCACTTCCCAATTTGATTTTTTTCTTCACGTCTGACTCACCATCTGATATATACACATTTATTCATTAGTTTCTTTCTTCTTATCCCACGGGAACATTAGCTCCACAGGAGTATGAATTCTGGACCGTTTCCCTCACTGGTTTATCCCTAAAGCTTAAAACAGTGCCTGGAACATAGTAGCCACTAAATTAAATATTAATTTAATAATGAATGCTTTGATGAAATGTAGAAGAGTATTCTGAGCAAGGAAAATGACATGAACAAAGTTAGAGAAAATGCTTTGCACATCGGGAAATGCTTTATTGGTCTGCTAATTGGTCTTATGTACTTGGTGTGTAGGAAGCATAAAACAAGGAGAGCTACTAAAAGGCAGTTGTGGTCTCATGTGAAGACCCATGTTAGCATGCTAAAGATATTTGGCTTAATTCTCTAGATCAGATCAGCAAATTTTTTCTATAAACAGCCAGATAACATTGTTCCATTTACTGTCTCTACCGTCTCTGTCACAGCTACCCACCAGTACCACAAAAGCAGCCATAGGCAGTACGTAGACAAATGAGTGTGACTGAGTTCCAGTAAAAAATTTATTTATAAAACTAGGTGGCAGGTCATTTTTGGCCTGGGGGCTGTAGTTTACCTCCTCCTCATAGGCAATGAGGAGGCACGGAAGGTTTTTTGAGCCGGAGTAACATGCAATTGACTCTATTATAAAAGGAAGAGCTGGTCAGCGGTATGGAAAATAGATGCAGGGACTGGGGGAGGGGGATGGAGAGCTTGAGTTAGGGAGATACGTCAAGAGGCTATTACAGTTACTTAAAAGGAAAGATGCTGAGTTCTTCAACTAGTAAAATAGCCAGTGGGATGAATTCCAGGGATGGGTTAACAGTAATTATCCAGGACTTGGCTTTTGGTTGACTTCAGCACTACTTTATTGCAACCATTCTTGTCAGAGTTGTTGAGGAACGATTTCCCTGTTGTCCAACGCATTTTCAGTTCTCATTCTCCTTGATCTGTCAACATAATTGACACAATGAATTGATGCATTTCCTTGTAATATTTTCTTCACTTCGTTCTGAAATAAGGAGCCACCTTCTCCTGGCTTATCTTTGTACCTTTTTTCTCAGCGTTCTTTACTGGATTATCTTGTTCTCATACCTCAAATCATTGGAGTACCTGAGGGCTTACTCTTTGGATCTCTTCTGCATCTGCACTTGCTCCCTCGGTGATCACATTGTATCTCATGGCTTTTCCCTGAGTTCTAGACTTATATATCAAGCTCATAGGCATTTTGTACTGAACATGTCCAATATCAAACTTTATGTTCTCCATTTGCCCTCCTTCCACTCCCAAAGAAAAAGTCCTCTCTTCCCCCCAGTGTTTGTCGTCTCAGTAAAAGAACCATTTGCTGAGTTTGCTCAGGCATTTAGAAAGCTTAGAATCTTTGATTCCTCCCTTTCACACACACCCCACTGTCCATCTTCTCAACCTTCAGTATTAACATATCCAGAATCTGAGCCGTTATCACCACATCTATGACAAGGGCCCTAGCCCAAGTGGCTGTAATTTCTCACTAAACTGTTCCCCACGTGGTATTTTCTCCATACAGCACAGCAAGAATAATCTTTCTGTATTGTAAATCACATCCCTCCAATGATTGCTCATCTTATTCAGAACACAATTCGAATTCTTCCTGTAGGCACTGAGGCCCTATATCATCCAGCTGCCTCTCTGATTTTTCCTTTCTCTTTCTCTGCTGCAGCCTCACCGGCCTTTGCAGCTGTTCTTCTTCAAAAATGCCAAGCCCACTCCCACTGGGGTGGCATTGCATCAAATGTTCTCTGTGCCTGAGCCACTTTCCCTCAGTTATTTTCTTCTCCTATTCCCTCATTTCATTCAGGTCTCTGCTCAAATGTCACCTCCTCAAAGAAGATTTACACTGAACACCCTCTCTAAAATCACTCTGTAACCCATCTCTTCTTTTATTTTTTTACACAATACTTGCCACTATTTGACATGATACATATGTAGTGGCTTATTTATTTTATGTCTCCGTCACTAGAGGTCGATGAAAGTGGGGACTTTTTGTTTCGTCCACTTTGTAACCTCAGCATTTAGAACATGCCTTGCATTTAGTTAGAAATCAGTAAGTATTGGTAGAATGAAAGAATAAATAGATTGAAAGATGTCAGAAAAAGAGGTGTCAGTGAAAGCACCTGGGAAAAATAGAGAGGTCGTTTGAGGAGAAAGAAGAGTATATGGCCACCTCAGCCAGAAGGGCACAGCAAAACCCAAATGGATAGATATGTGCTCCTAACACATGGAGTGGGCTAGTAACATCTCATATTTTAGGAAGGGCTTTCTGTCCGTAAGAAAACTGAAAGCTGACTAAGAGTAGTTGATTCCATTTTCTACGTTTTTACAATTAAGATGGATTGAGTTCTTCTTATTATAGCTTTACAAAAGAAGTCCATCTGTACATCTTGTCACTAGTCATACCTTGGATATTCAATTTTAAAACTGATCTTACAATTTATTGTGTATTGTTAATGAGGAATGTAAAATTTATATTAAGTTAGGAAATTAGGGTCCGCACAGCGTATTTGATACTTACAGTTAAGTAAATAGAATGCAAGTAAATCCTAAGATATTACTAAATAATAATTTAAAAAATAAATGACTATCAGTGAAATTACAAAAATTAGTTTTAGCTTTAAAGATTAACCCTTAATAGTTTTAAGTGTATACATGTTTGTTAAATAATAATGCAAAATGGAGATGATCATAAAATGATTTTATTTGTGTCTGGTGAGAGTTGTAAAACATGAGACCTTTGACTTACCCTGTACCTCCTCCGAACTCCCAGGGGTCTATAATTTGAAGATAAGTTAGCTTCCTTTTTTCTTCTATCAGCACACTGTCTACCATAATACATCCCATGGACGCTGATAGCATCAGCATTAGCCATTTATAAGAAAGTGGTTAGCTACAGTTAAACATAATTGCTGGAAATATATTTCTTGATGCATTTGTTAACAAAAGAAAGAACCTTAAACTTTTATTTAGCAGCTTTATTTTCTTAGTAAAAATATTTTTAACATTTATTCTAGCTTTTTTTTGAGACATTTGAAAATAATTCAGTTTTTTTAATG
The DNA here is from genome assembly GCF_004115265.2 of Rhinolophus ferrumequinum. Taxonomy (NCBI): domain Eukaryota; kingdom Metazoa; phylum Chordata; class Mammalia; order Chiroptera; family Rhinolophidae; genus Rhinolophus; species Rhinolophus ferrumequinum. The sequence continues at coordinate 22,320,041 of NC_046301.1, read as the reverse complement.
CTTAAAGAAAGAAAAATTAAACGTATGCTTTCCTATACATCCTTTACACATTTCTGGCTTATGTATTCCCTCCTTTCTTTTCTACCTCTCTTTCTCCCTCCTTGCCTCCCTCCTAACTTCTCCCCTTCTCTCGTTCTTTCTATTGTATATGTTTTTTTGCAAGTCCCTTATTTTTAACCATCAGTTTCTCTGTCCCTTTCACACACACATTCACATAGAGTGTGCTCAAGTTGTCTCACCCGTCTCTTAACATTGTAAAACACACTAACTGAAATACATATCTGTTTATTCTTGTTTTTATACATAACTCATGCATAACTTGCAGATTTGTTGATTTCACTACATCTCTTTAACCCTTTTCTCCTTCATGTGTCAGTGGGTTAAATGCTTATCCATGTGCAGTATGTCCTTACTTAACAGTGACTTGAAGCCAAACGCCATATAATAAAATTTGTTTTATCATAGGCTAACTGATATAAACAAGAGTTAAGTTCCCTGCACCTCAACAAAATGATGTTATTCGAGGACCTGCGATACTAATTTTTTTAGCATTGAACTTTGTGCTCTTGTGTCTACAATGAATCTTTTTTTGTTGTTGTTCTTTGGTAAAGATTGCTTGAAACACTGAATATTTTTCTTCTTATGCTTCTAGGCAGGAATAAAGCATTTTTAAGGCACTTAGAAAATGCTCCTGTCTTCCTGAACTATAAAAATGTACACACATCAGCTGTGATTTGTTTTTTGACTGGTGATCTTATGATATTTTTGTTCAATTAAAAATGTAGACTGTTCATTAATGTTTTCATAGACACTGGTATTCACTGTTCTCACCCATACTCATAGCACTATGTGTGTATTTTACAACTTGTTCCAGAAAGGATTTAAGGTGGGCATTTAATTTATGTCTTCTCTTCTGGCAGCTACAGTATACCTGTTGTTTGCATTATGAATGTTTATCTCTTCTCAAGTTACATTTTCCTTGAAGATAGGGGTCTGGAACAGCAAAAGGCTGGGTGAAAACGTCCAGTCCAAATATGGAAGTGAAAAATGTGTTGAAAGCAGGAGAGAACTATAAAATATTGAGAATATTCATCATAAAGTGAGACATGTTAAGCCATACTGTCATTGCTAATAAAAAAATAATAAATTTGTTTTAAATGCGACAGTTATTTAGTAGGAATTATAAAGTCTCAAGTGTTTTTGTGGACACATTAATTTTTACAAGTAAACTTTGTTAAATGCCCTTAGAAGTATGTTAAATGCTTTAGTGAATGGGCATAATTCACTGAAAGTCCTGTTGGCCTTTAGAATCGGGCAAGTTGAGTCTCCATTTTGGGATTGCATTCGAGTCACATTAATGCTAATAATAATAGTAATAAGATCTTTTGTACATATAGAATTCTGTATTATCTCATATTAGCCTCACAATAACCCTGTGTTTGAAAAATGGCAATTGAGAGGAGTAAGAGTCAGAAAAATTGAATTAATTTAAGGGCATGTGACCAGTAAGTTAAGTAGATGAGACTCAAACCTAATTATTCTCTTTACTATATTAGATTGAGATAGATTATCTATTATCTATTGGTTTGTAATCCATGGTTTTTCTTAATTTAATATATTTGAAATGACAGTTTTATAATATCTAAAACCACATGATATTTATTGGATCTGTCTGGGAGGGTTATAGATTATTTTTCCTTCTCCAATTTTAAAAATTGCTGTTACGTTTATTTTACTAAACAGAAAAAAAAAATAGTATTTTATCTATAAATAAAGAGAAACTAAGTTTAAGCATTAACTTGAAAACTTTCAGATATGCAGTCCATTTAAAATAACTTCTAGGTACAATTCAACTCTAAACAAAGCCTAGACAGAGTGTTTTTTTTTAAATGTTTTCATTTGTCGGCTAACAAAATAAATGCTTGAAAGTTAAAAGATATCAGAGCATATATATTTTTTTCATAATATGTTGTTTATCTGTTCTTTTTTTTTGTTCATTAAGAAAGCTTATATTACATTTTTTCTTTCATAAAATGTATCATTTTCCAATGGTGAAAAGTTAAAATTTTGCTTTCGCATCTTTATTACCATCAATGTCCCCAAAGCAATGTACATTAAATTAGTTACCCTGTTATTGTGCTTATATTTGAGTTGTCAGGATTTCATATTTTAGTAAGAATAAAATAAAAATTTTAATTTAGCTCTGAGGTAGCATCTGTAGTTTTATTTCAATTTTGATTATATTGTTTCTTTCGGTTAATAGGTAAGTATTCGTCACGGTTGCCCAGGTCTTATTGAAGTAATGGTTTGAGTTCAGTGGACAGAATTGGTGACTATTAGCAGGCGAATCATACAGCCTCACTGCAGAGGTCATTCATATCAGTGGGGATCATACCTTAATAAAGAAAACTAAAGCATATGTGTGGTCACAACCAATCCTTGTCATTATGCCATGAAAGCCTTGGGATTTATGATCAAAGCAATGGGCTTATCCTGAACTGTGGTATAACCTCTGGTTGAACCTTTCAAATTTTTCTTTTAGGAGATGACACAATACATTTTGACCACGTTACCTGCCTCTAAGACCCATCTGCCTAATTAAGTGATAGAAATTAAAATTATTGTCAGTAAGTCAGGAGAAAATGTAAATTGTAAATATCAGTGTCTTCTGTCAGTGTTGTTTACTTATCATTTTCTACTGATGTTTTAAAGAATTGCTGAACATGTGTTTTTTATCCAGAGCTGAAAGTTCTCTTCTGATGAATATAAAACATACTTCACTTTGTAAATGTACATTAGAAGTATTAGAAAGACTTAATCTTTGACTCTGTCACTAAATTTCATCTGTCAAAGGAGATAATTTTGAACTATAATGTTTGGTATTATATCAAATCATGGTTCCTTGATGCTTTTAGGATTAAGATGGAATTCCACTGTACAACTTGAATATCATTGTCATCTATAGTAAAATTTTAGCTGTATGTATATTTCTTTTGTCACATGTTGTTATGCTTCAGTTGAGTTCAACATGTTTATTTTATATTTCAAGAGGGTATTCAACTGCTATCAACTGATTTATGCATGCAGTTTTCCTTATAATGAGGATGTAATATGGTTTAATTATATAAGCTCACTCTTTAATTGGGATTATTTGATGATGTCCTTTGTACTATATGTAGCTTCTTCATAATCCTTCTCTTCAATGTTGTTTTCTTGGAAGCATTTGTTGTATTTTAAATTCATGTTCATTTTTCAAATTCCCTTATGGAAACAAAGTTTTTTCTTAAAGAAAAAAAAGCTGAACTTTATAGCCTCAATAATTTAAGGCTTTCCGTACTTGACCTTTCCTATGTCTCCAACTTTATTTTCCACCTCATGTATATAGTCCTCTCTAAATCAATTGGATAGTTCTTCATTGATCATTAGAAACAAATGATATGCATGTTTCAATCTCTGTACCTCTTCTTAAAGTATTTACCTTGTCAGAACTGTTTTCATTTTTTTTCCCTTTGCTTATTTATCTTTGTTTTTAAATACTATTTTTAAATCATTCAGTCAACAGATATTTACTGAATTCCTAACGTGTCACACTCTGTCTAGGCTTTGAAAGTGTAGTGGTGAACAAAATGAAGTGAAGACATGAAGTCTTCTATCTCATGGAGCCTTCAATTTAGAGAGAGACATAAGTAGACAGACAATACAGTTTAATAAGTGTTGTATTAGAGAAATACAGTGTACTATGTTCATTTCCCTAAAGCTTTCTCTGACCAGCCAACATTTATACATCATTTTCACTTGAATTTTAGAGTGTTGTTTGTTCCTACAACTAATTTCTCCCCAATAAATATACCCTTTCACTCTTATTTAGCAATTTAGATCTGTGATCAGTAAGGGGGGGTAAAAATACACGACTATATTCCAGACCCTCTCATAGTTCTCTGCAAAGAGCAAACACTGAATAAATGATTTTGTTTGTTTTTTGTGGGGTTTTTTGGTGGGTGGGGGTTGGTGATAATATGTACAACACTCTTTGTATCTACCCAAGGCTTAAATAATGAGTTAAGAGGAACTTCTAAAAAGTTTTATTCTTTTCACAAAAGTAAAAAAATTCTATATCTGTTTTTGCCAATACTAAATTGTTCCTACCATTTTGTTTTCCTAGAAATAATTATCAGTAACTATATTGGTAACTTTTTTATTATTGACATATACATACATACATATATATATATATATATATATATATATATATATATATATATATATATAAATTCATAACCACCAACTCAAGTATATAAGAAATGCCCCAAATGAATTCAAATCTTTTTCATATTCGGCTACTGGGAAATTCATTCACACTCATTCAAGGGTAGGGCAGGGACCTCCTTTTCCCAAGACTTGAATGAGATTCAGGCTTATGTGGTACCTAGGAAATTGGCCCTCACATCTTTATTCCATCTTGTCATATCCTTACTCTCGAAGACACATGGTCTTTTGGAAGCAGACAGCTCTGCTGATTATACCAAGCTTAGGTTAAGAAATATTTGCTGAAGCCAAAATCCCTGGTACATTCCCTAAGTGTACCGTCACAAGTTCACCATGCACAGTTGGGCAGGTTGTTCTCTCTGTAAGGGTTTTTGACTGAAGAAAAGATTAGGAGCAGAAATCCAGCCTGTATCCCACTCACCAAAACGAGTTCCCTCGGGACTGCATTAGCCCAGAAGGATTGCCTTCTTCTAATTCGTAAGAGGTACTATATGTGTAAGTAGTGACCCCGATCATCACTCACCATCTTCTGGCTTCCAGCCTAACCTCTTCATCCCCTCTCCTTCCCGTTGGGCTGAAAGAAAGCTGATTGCAGAGTTTGAAAAACTTGGCTCCCTCATCTTGGGGAAACCGTTCTCTCTCTTCTTTGGCTTCTAAAAATACTAACATTTGACACTGCTCCTCCTGGACACTTTCCATAATTTCTCCTGTTTGCTTAGACTTTCACAAAAGACAGAAAAAGAGGATGTTTTCAAGAGGCCTCTGCTCAGGACCCCTGGCCATGTTCTGGAAATGCCGGACGACTCTCTTGAGGGTGCAAGGATGGGAGGTGAAAACAAAGAGGGCACAATACACAAATTCTTATCTCGATACATTTCAAGGGAAATATGAAGCTTATTTTTTAATACAATTTATTATTTTTTAATTTTGAAATATTTTTATAATGTCCAGTGTACAAAATTGGCAGGCTATCTGCCGTTAGTAGGAAATCTGAAATAAAATCTGTGGTAACTTTGGAAATTGATGCATCGCGGTCATCCAGCATGATAGGAATTATGTAACTGAAAGTTTGACATGGTCCAGTAAGACTTAACATTGCTTTCTTTCTATCTTTTGTGAGAATTTTCTCGTTTGTTTTATGTGTATTTCGTTTGAGAACTTGTATTTTGCTTTAGAATATTAGCATGTAAAACTCAGCCATTATCATTGTGAATTTTAGGAGAATTATTGCACAGGAGCATAGCGAGTCTTACAGGTAACGTCCACTAATTGTGAGAGCCTGGGGGTGGGTGTGGGGGTGTGTGGGTATTATTGAAATGAAAAGAATTAGTGTTTAGTTAAGTCAAAATGCTGCTTTTGGTTTCAAATATACAAGGTAGATGTAGTCTTCTTCTTGTAGAAGTAGCACAAGTAATATGGATTAAAAATAAGACACTGGGGGAAATTTCTCAACCTTGGGATATATATTAAATGCACATGTCTGCAAATAATGGTGATAAAGTTACTCATCTTCATATTTGAGTAATAATTACAGCATATTTTTAAAATTCTTCCTTTGATTAATTTTATTAAATAATAAATGCTACATATGTATGTATATACATTTTACACATGTGTAATATATCTATTTTTTCAGGAGAACTAGTTTTCTAATTATGAAGGAATGAAAGGTGTATGTTTACTTTTTTTAAAATGTCATAAATATATGTTAAAAACGTATAATTAAAATGTTAGCACTGGGTGTACTGTATAAGTAGAGCCCATGCTTATTTGATGATTAAGGACACACAGCCGTCAAAGTTTTGATCTAAGTTCTAAATTTATCATAAATCAGCTGTTGTAACTTTGGGCAAATTACTTCTATGAGTCTTAGTTCATTTTTAAAACGGACATGATACCTTACCATGTAAAGTTATTGTGAAGATTAAACTCTTTCATTAAGAGTTTATTTTAGTACCTGACTCATTTCATGCAATAAATGTTAGCTCAGAGAAATTGGATATAGCTTTTTGTTGCATAAAATAACATGCATATGTCTTTCCCCCTTTTGTCAGTTAGACTTATATGCATCATTTTTGGATTTTTCCCCCTTTTGTCAGTTAGACTTATATGCATCATTTTTGGAGACGAGAATCTTAAATTTGGGAGAGAGGGGTGATTACTTGTGTTTTATGGTTAAACTTTTAACAGAGTTCTTTAAAAGAAAAAAAAGCTTAGTTTAAAAGTTTTTCAAGTCCAATGACCAGGTGGTTCTCAGGAATTTGGAGGACAAGCTCATTTCTACCCTGCTTAGTTAATTATTGTGATTGTAAACAAAGGATGTACAATTCACAGTCAAGCGACATTTCACATGGATGATGGAGGTGATAATAGCCTAATTCCTGCTGGATCTTTTTTCTTTGCTCTGGCAAGTTCATACTGACCTTGTCCAAAATCTGATGACCTCCCTTTTTGACTCAACTGTTTGGAAAGCCAGGCCTGCCATAGCTGGCCCTGAGGGGGTATCTGAAAGACCACTGAGTCACTGACCCATGTCAAGACTGGATTTCAAATCTGATCTGCAGGACCTCTGAAATAGTTATACATGGGGCTTATTGTACACAAAAGCCTAACCGGCTGCATTTTTCTACTTATTAAATATCTTATTAAAGTGTATTTTAAACATCCTTATTAAAGTCATATTTAATTTACTCAATTTCTTATGCAGGTCATTTTCAAGACTAATTATAAATTTTGATTTTTTTTTATCAGTGTTAGTACCTTAAAACTAAACTTGAATGTTTTGAAATGTGAGCCAAATATACTGTTGAACCATAACTAAATATAGTAACTATCTTCCTGGTTGATGAAGAGACCAAGGTAGTAGCATTTTAATGCATATAAAGGTTTTGGTTCTTTGGGTGGGGGGGGCAGGAGCAAAAATTCCATATACCTCATTTGAAAAATCAAGTTTAAGCTGTTATTATTACGGCATATAATCTCTGTTTATATCCTGTCAACCTCAAATATTACTCAAATGTTGGTATTTAAGAATTTTGAGGTTATGAGACTTGTCCTGTAGGAAAGCATATGACCAACTAGTAAGATGTTATTTAAATTTGATTGGATGGGATCTGTCTACCTTAATAGAAACTTTGTAATGGGGCTATGATATGAAATGAAAGAAAAAAAAATCTCTAGTTTGTTGTTCTCCTGCGTAATAGAAAATGATCAGGGCCTTTTATAAATATCTAGTAAGTATTCTACTATTTATAATATGACATTGTCTTTCATTTTTATGTAGGAGTTGATTCCTGAATTTTATTATCTCCCTGAGATGTTTGTCAACTTCAATAATTACAATCTTGGAGTGATGGATGATGGGACAGTAGTGTCTGATGTTGAACTTCCTCCTTGGGCCAAAACCTCAGAAGAATTTGTTCGCATAAACAGATTGGTAAGATAGTAATCATCTACTCTGTCATGAGCCTTTTCACAAAGTATGTTTCATGTGTTGGTATAATCATTAACCCTTGCTCTTCTGGACAAAACTGTAGTTGACAGGAATAACTGAGAATGACATAATAGTTCGTGAATCTTAATACAAACCTGACAAAATTGTAGTCTTGAAAGATATAATGGTTTCTTTTATTCTCTTATGCAGAATTTAGGTAACTTTCATAGGTATGTGATAATTCAAAATTATAAGCGAAGGTTGTAGGTTAAATTGGAATTCTATGCTTTTTCTAACATGGGTTTCTTGTACCAGGAAAAGAGCATAATTCTGTATTCCAGGTTAGAAGGCCATTGCACATTTTAGTAATAGAAACAAAATGTTCAGATTTTATCCTGAAAATATTCAGATTCTATCCTATTCTATTACATGAAGTCTTCATGTAATATTTAGAACATTAAAACTTAAAAGCAAAGTAATCATTGTGCTTACAAACAAGTCTCCAGAATCCTCTGCATTGGACTCCTTATTGTCCTCTGTTATATGAGTTTTCTGTTTTATGAAAAATATAATACACTTTTCCTTTTTGCCTTTAATTTTTATAAAAATTTGGAATATGGGAGCTTCATTCTCAGTATTTAAAAGTAGTATTTTATCATACTCCATATTCAAGATGAAATCTAAATTGCATTGTATTTTTAATTTACACTTAAACAAGGAAAATTACTGTATTTTAGTTTTCTAGGTGGCATTTCTTATCTTTTATACCAACAATTATATTTTAATCCTGTCTTCCAGATCCTAGTTGCAGTCCCATTATTACTGATATTTCACATTTTATGTATACAGCAGAGGAAGTGAAAAGAACATAGGCTTTGAAGCTAGACCAGTATTTTTTTGTTTATTTGTTTTTTGGTGGTTTTTTGGTTTTTTGTTTTGTTTTGTTTTTGAGGAGGAGGGTACAGCTCACAGTGGCCCATGCAGGGGTTGAAGAGGCAACCTTGGTGTTATCAGCACCACGCTGTAACCAACTGAGCTAACCGGCCACCCTGCTAGAGCAGTTTTCTTAATCCTGGATAAATCACTTTGCTGGTTATGGAACCTTAGGCAATACAACTTTTCTGAGCTTTGGTTACCTCGTTTGTAATTTGGAAATTATGAGTTTAACATTGTAATTATGTACGTAAAAATATCTAGAATATTATCTCGCTTATAGTAGGCACTCAGAAGACTGTACCTAATATTATTCTATCATAGTCTTAAGGTACACATTGCATTTTACTTTTCCCTCATGCCCTTTTGAAGATTCTCAATTAAGTTACTGAGTTAAAACGAGAGCAAAAGACAAAGCTTAGCTCTGAAAGATATTGAAGGAGATATCAGACTTTGAAATGTGACAGTTGTCTGTGGCGGTGTGATTTTGTTTCCCAGGAGCACTTGGAAGTCAATAGGAGGGACGGTCATTTTGCAATTTCTTTTTCTTTTGGTGATTGTCCACCATTTTCAAACACATTTATTTAGGTCTAATTTACAGACCATAAAATTCACCTTTTTAAAAGTGCACAATCCAATAAGGTTTAGTAAATTTATGCAGTTGTGTAGGCCATCGCCACAGTGAGCTTTAGAACAATTACATCACTCCACAAAGTTTCCTTATACCTGCAATCCGTCTCTGCTTCCCACTCCTGGTCCCAGGAACCACTGCTTCTGTCTCTGTAGGTATGCTTTTTCTAGACACTTTATATAAATGGAAGTATACAGTGTGTAGTCTTTTTGTGCCTGGCTTCTTTTACAAAGCATGATGTTTTTGACACTCATCTGTGTTGTTGAATATATTGGAAGTTTTTTCTTTTTCTATTTTTCTTTTCTTTTTTCTTTTTTTTTTTTATCATGGCATAGTATTCCATTGTAAAGATACAATACATTTTGTTTATCTGTTTACCAGTTTATGGACATTTGGGTTTTTTCCAATTTTAGTCTATTATCAGTATTTGTACATGCTTTAAGGTGAACCGATGTTTTCATTTCTCTTGGATAGATTTCTAGGAGTTTAATTGCAGGGTCATATGCTAAGAATATGTTTACCATTTTGCATTCCCACCAACAATGTATGAAATTCCAGTTTTCTATATCCTTGCCAAGACTTGATATTGTCAATCCTATTTATTTTAGCCATTTTAGTAGGTATCTCATTGTGATTTTAATTTGCATGTCCCTAATGATTAACGATGTTGACCACCTTTTCAACAGCTTATTTTCTGCTCACATATCTTCTGTGGTGAACTATCTGTTCAAATCATTTGCCTGTTTATTAATTGGGTTGTTTGTCTTTTTATTATTCAATTTTAATAGATCTTTGTATATTTTCCATAAAAGTCTATCTAAAATATCTTTTCCAAATATTTTTCTCCTAGTCTGTGACTTGTCCGTTCATTTTTTAATGGTTCCTTTTGAATCACCCTTTAAAAAAATGTTTTTACTATTAGGTAGATATAAAATTACATAATGTTTGAAAAGTATAATCATCTCCATTCTTGAGGAATGAATTTTTAAGAAAATAATTAAAATCATATTCAGATCATTTCATTATTGAAATGGTTTTTCTCAAATATGATTTAAACTTTTAAGTCTCAAGGAAACCCGCTCTCTATTAATCATTACCCTATTTAGCATGAGTAAAAGTACAAAGAAGTTTGTTAGTATGTGTACTTTGCTTTAAAAGAGGTGTAAGAGGCAGAAACATTGAAGAAGTTATCTTTAAAGCTTTTCAACAATATTTTAACAATTAAGAAAAAAATTTATTGTTTTTTTCTTTTTTTGATTAAATTTATTGGGGTGACGATGGTTAGTAAAATTGCATAGGTTTCAAGTGTGCTTAATTGTATAAATTGAGGTGAGCCAGTCTCCTGGCAGTGCCTCCCATTTTTACTCTCACTCAGAAGAACCAGATCTATTCGGAATGGGTTTTCCAAGGACACCAAAAAAAAAAAGGTGGCAACTTCCTAAATTCTTTAACAATCAGATTTTGGCTTTGTCTAACTATGTTTGACCATGTTTTAATCTTAGACCTGACTATGAAATTATGTACAAAATAGTATTTTACAATACTAACTGCACATTTATAATTACTTACTATTAAATTATTAAACATTTGTCCCAGTGATTCCTACAAGTTTTACAGATGTCTTCATAGTTGAAGCTCTGAATAAGCACACATTCTTAGCAGACTCATGTAAAAATTCACTGCAAATTAAATGCAAATGTCGTTTAGCATTGAATATTTACATCTCTGATTTTAATTCATAATTATGGGAAAATACTTGATGTTACTTACACGTGTCTTTATGAAAGAATTTAATCATTCAAAAATATTTATTGTACACCTATGATGAACAAAGCTTTGCTACAGTACAGTCCATACTGATTCATTTTATAATTTCCTGGTAACTTTCTATAAGTGACTGAATTATTAGTATGGTATTTTATGTATCTGTTAGCATGTTATCATATAAGGTTTTATCCCCCTCCTCTTCTTGGTTTACCTCTTCAAGTCCACAGATTTTATGCAATGATTGTAGCTCATGAAATGCATACTACTTTGATCTGTGACCTTTTTGTGGTGCTAATCGGGTTCCTGATATCATTATACCTTACTCATTAATCATATTTCCTGCAGCCCGTCAGGCAGCCAGACAGCACAAGTCCCTGTTTTCAGCCCTCTGTTGGCAGGTTTCTGCTTTTCCAGATTATTACAGACGGTACTTTGGCTTCTCATAGCCAGAGCCACATCAAGCTGTGTGTTACAATTAAAGTCAGATGGTCCTCAGGTTGAACAGGGATATAGTGTTGCAGCTGTCTCTCTTCCTGGAACAAGCCAGCACCAAGAACAGATGATCTATAGGACAATGAATAATAACAGATTGTACAGTACTCCGTAGGTAGCAGGGGATCACAGAATTAATTAACTGACATACTCATTTTAAGATACCCAGCAGCATGTCTTTTTTTTAAGTATTTGGTTGCCCAAATATTAATTTGAGGAGGTAGGGTATTTTTAGGAACATGATTTTAATAGTAGGCTGGTAATGCTACATTTTGTGTTTTGTGTTAGAGACCATAACTACTATCTTTCCTATACATTTTAATCCTCACCGCTTTCTGTACGTAATGAAGATCTAAATGTAGGATTGACAAATTGACTAAAGTGTTGGCTTCATGTACAGAAAATAATATCCTGTGTATTTTAGAAGGAAAACCCACCTAGGTCTGATTAGTCTTGCAGATAAATAAAGTATATTTTCTTTGTTCTGAACAGTTGGAATCAGGGTAAAACCAGACCAGTCTTTAACTACATCCCAGAGATTCGTCTGTGTTATTTAATATTACCTGGACCAAAAAAGAAAAAAAAAATTTTAATTCCAAATACTGCTTCAGAAATATAAATGAGAAACAGGCTTTCATACTTTCAAATAATATAAAAATGTATGAGTTGAGACTGTTCTTCATATAGCTGTATGATACAATGTTGATGTTATGGACCTATATTATATTGCCTCTTACAACCCTCAAGTTTTAAGTGGAATAAGAGACAAAGAAAACCATAGTATGAGCAGTAATGATAGTTCTATTTATACAAGTTGATGAAGTGGAACATTTTATTTTAGCCGAAAGATATATAGTTTATTCAGATTATAATAAAAGTAATTCATTCATCTAACAGGTATTTACCAATTGTCTCTGTACCAGCGCTGTAAGATTCAGTGAACAGGCAGACCATACCACTACTCTTTTGGAGGTTACTTCCTCTTTGATGGCTTAGGTTGTTGAAATAGAAAGCTTCTCGTGGCTGAGAGGTGGCATGAATCTAATAAAACAAGGCTTCTGTTGATGAACTGTCCTGGGGTTACCAGGTAGAATCACACTTTCCTTTGTGTGTCTTCTGTAGCTTTTGTCTTCTCTGCAAGTTCATAATGGTGACATGAGTAGTCACTTGCACGAGAAGGTAAAAAAAAATCAAATGAGTATGTTGTCTTCTTTACAGATGATGTATGGACAAATTAGAAGTGATGATTTTTTTATATTGTTGTCTGAGAGCAAAATACGGTTTTCAGATATAATTTCTCCTCCAACCTTGTTTTTTCCTACTATTGCTAAATAGAAATCTATCCAACCTACCTAAAGCTTCATAGATCTTATATCTCTAAAGAAACTCAGTCAGTCTTTTCTAACCTTTTCACTTGAATGGAAAATTTGCTGTTTCCAGGTGATGGCAGCATAGTTGGTGCTAAGGATCTCATGTTGATTAAAAAGTGCTCTATGTGCATACAGCGAGACCTGCAGCTTGAGATGGCTGAGTTTGCAATGATATAGCAATTAGATTATTGTAATGGCATGTTATGTTCCAAATTACAGTGTTTGGAAACACTGTAAGGTTGAGAGGTTTGATTGAGATTTGAAAGGGGTTGCACTTTTTTGACCTTTATTCCTATCATTGTTTCCATTTTCTGGGTAAATGGCATTTAAAAGCCAATTTCTTAAGAGAGCTGACCAGGCAACATTTTTTATTTTTGGAATAGAAATGCCAGAAGCTACCTGCTGTTTTCATATTGTTCCTTTTCCATTTGCCTTTTCATTTTCCACACTGATAATGATATGGCCGAGAATGGGTATAGCCATCATAGCTTCAGTCGGTGCTAATTATTTCTCAACTGTGGACGAATCCCTCCCTCTCCCTTCCCTGCAATGTTTGAAAAAAATCTAAAATTGCTATTGTTTGGTTTGCTCTTAGTCCTGATATGTAATTTACTCTGAAATTTTTAGTTTAAAACAGACACCTAAATTAGAGGGGGGAAAAAAGTTCCATGTTGATAGGTTGTTAATTCTCCCCAAATTTATATGTAAATGTAATAAAACCAATCCAAGTCCCAACAGGTTTGTTTTGTTGGAACATGAAAAAAAGATTGTAAAGGAGCAAAGATTCAGTTGTAGCCTTGACCTTCTCTGAGAACAAGTACAGGTCTCAGAGGGATGTGTTTTACTATGTAACAAAAATTGTTATAAAGCTATAGTAATTAGGGAAAATTAGGAGAACTAGACTAACGGAAGTAAACAGAGAGCCCAGAAATAGACCAGGACATATAAAGAAACTTCATCTATTACATAGCTGGTATTTCAGATCTGTGGGGAAAGGAAGGACTTTTCAATTTAAGGTGCTGAGATACTAAATAGTTATTGTATTAGTTTCCTTGGTAACAAACTACTACAAACTGGGGGGCTTAAACAACAGAAATGTATTGTCTCACATTTCTGGAGGCTGGAAGTCTGAAATAAAAGCTTGGCAGTTGTTGGTTCCTGCTGAGGACTCTGAGGGAGGGATCTGTTCTAGGGCTCTTCTTGGCTTGTTTATAGCTGTCTTCTCCGTGTCTCTTCATGTCATCTTCTCTCTATGTCCTATCGCTGTATCCAAATTTCCCCTTCTTCTAAGGACACCATTTGTATTGGATTAGGGACCCACCCTACTCCAATATTACCTCATCTTAACATAAATAATTAACATATATAAAGACCCTATTTCCAAATCAGGTCATATTCTGTGTTACTGGAAAGTAAGATTTCAACATTTGAATTTTGGGGGATACAATAACAACACTATTCAACCCATAACAATAGACACCAACACTGGAAAAAAAATGAACATGGAACCTTTATATCACAAACAAAAATTAAAGTATATTAAAGCTTTAAATCTAAGAGTAAAACTTTTAAAAGATAATGCAGGAGGATTTCCTTGTGATCTTGGAATAGAGAAAAGTTTTCCAAACAGGAAACAAAAAGTGAAATATGGTATTTTACATTAATTGATTTGGGGACGTTAAACGAACCTTGTATTTATTGAATATATCATACTTGATATAAATTCTTTTGGTAGGTAATGTATTTTTTGTTGTTAATATTTTGTTGAGAAATTATTACTTTTGAGGATTTTTGCCTTTTATGTTTATAAGGAATATTGATATGTGGTTTTCTTATGATATCTTTGTCTGACTTTAATATCAGGAAAATATTGGTCTCATAGAATGAGATGTAGCAAAGTGTTCGTGCTTCCTCTATTCTCTTAAAGATTTTGTGAAAGATTAGTATTATTTTTCTTCTTTAAATATTTGGTGGGCTTCACCACCGAAGCCATCTGGACATGGAATTTCCTTTTTGGGAAGATTTTAAACTACTAACTCAATTCTTTACTTGTTATAGGTGTATGTTTTCTGTATTTTCTTGAATTTCAGTCATTTGTGTCTTGTTAGGAATTTGACTATTTAATCTATCTGATTTATTGGTATAAAAGTTGTTCATAGTGAGCTATATAATCATTTTAATTTCTCTAAGGTTGTTTGAAGTTACCTCATTAATCTCTGATTTTTGGTAATTTGTATCTTGTTTTTCTTGGACATTCTTGCTAAAGGTTTGTCAGTTTTATTGATCTTTTCAAAGAACCAAATTTTCATTGATTTCTCTCCACTGTATTTTTGTTTTTTCTTCCATTGGGCTTTCACTCTAATACTCATTTTTTTTCTTTCCTTTTGCTTGCTTTGGGTTTTGTTTACTCTTTTACTAGATTCTTAATTTGGGAAACATTTTTAAATTTAAATTCCTTTTTCTTTCCTAATTTTGGTTTTTACAACAATAAATTTCTCTTTACTGTTTTTGCTGCATCCAATAAACTTTGACATTTGGTTTGCTTATTTTATGTTCATTTGTCTCATAACATATTCTAATTGTCTTTTTTATTTCTTTTTTGGCTTATGGATTATTCTGAAGTGTATTGTTTAGTTTCCATATATGTGGATTTTCCAGATTTTCTTCTGTTTTATTTCTAATTTAATTTCATGGTGATTGGAGAATATAATCTGCATGATTTCTGCTGTTTTGAATGTACCAAGACTTTCTTGATGACTGAGGACATGGTCTGTATTAGAGAAGTCTCCCCTTGCTCTTGAGAAGAATAGGTATTCTGCTGTTGTTGAGTGTTCTATAGATTTCAGTTGATCTAGTGGGTTTAGTGTGTTCAAATCTTCCATATCTTTGCTGATTTTCTGTCTCTTTCTATCCACATTTGTTAGTAAGATGTTGAGTTTCCCAAATATTTGTCAATGCTGTCAGTTTTTGTTGCATGTATTTTTAAACTCTGCTGTTGGATGCATGTATTAGTTTCCTATGGCTGCTGTAACACATTACCAAAAACTTGGTGACTTAAAACACCAGAAATGTATCCTCTCAAAGTTCTAGAGGTCAGAAGTCTGAAATCAGTATTACACTTCTGGAAAAGACCTCTGCCGCTGTCCTCACATCCCCTTCTTCTCTCTGTCTATTGTAAAATCTCTCCCTGCCTTCTTCTTACAAGTATACATGTGATTACATTTAGGGTCCTCCCTGATAACCCAGGGTAATGTTCCCATCTCAAGAGCCTTCATTTAATTACTTCACAAAGACTCTATTCCCATATATGGTAACATCTACAGGTTATAGAGATTAAGACGACATCTTTTGGTAGGGGAGGGCATTTTTCAGCCTACCGTTGTGCATATGTGTTTACAATTGTTATGTTTTCCTGGTGAACTATATTTTCATCATAAATTATCCCCCTTTGTTTCTAGTAATTATTTAGTCTGTTGAGCCTGATATTAGTATAGCCAGCCCAACTATCATATGATTACTGTTTACGTGGTATATAGTTTGCCATTCCTTTACTTCCAACCTACTTTGCCTTTGATTCCAAAATGTTTCTTTTGTAGATAGCATATAGTTGGATTTTATTATTTATCCAATCTGATAATCTCTGCCATTTAATGGTGTTATTGATATGTTTGGATTCATGGCTGGTAGCTTGCTAATTATGTCCTTTAGTCTTGGATCTTTTTGTTTCTCTGTTCCTCCTTTATAAATTTTTTATATTAAAGAGGTATTTCTAGTCTACCACTTTATCTCATTGCATTTTTTTTTTAAACTTCTTTTCAGTTACTCTGTTAGTGCTCTAGGGACAATATGCATCTTAATTATTTCGTTTTATCTCAATTATCTCAATCTACTTCAGATTAATGCTAACTTAATTCCAGTAAAATATAGTAATTTAATTCGAATTCAGCTCTATTCCTTCCTACAATATTCCATCCATGTATGTTATAAACCCACTATACAGTGTTAATAGCTATTGCTTTGTGCAATTTTATGTCTCTAAAGTTAATAAAGGAGAAATGATACCTACTAATTTTATTTACTACTTAACCTTAATAGAAACATTCCAAAGTGAATAGAAGAATACCTCATATACAGCATCATATAGAAATGGGATAATTCCCATATAGAAGAAGTTCCATAGAACTGAAATTTATACTTTCAAATACCAGTGTTTTTACCATTTCCCTTGGGAAAAAAAATCTTTTTTTATAAACTGTATTACACATTTCCCTGCCTCTTAAACAGAGAATTCAGAACTTAAATAGGCTTTTCTGGAATATTCATGGTTAAATATTCAGATATTTTCCATGTTGTCCTTAAATGTTACTGAGATATATGGAACTTTTTGTTCCTCAGCTATAAAATGATGCATATTCCTCTGCTTGTGTTTTTAGCTTTCTGTCAGCATTTCAGAGTTCTTTCCTGTGTCAGCTGTCACTTTTCTCTGTCAAGGTTTTCATTTTCTTTTGATCCATTGTGTTATTTTATGCATATATACATATATAGCAAGATAAAAGCCTGAGGAATGACAGGGACTCCCACCATTAAAGTTCGTAAGTTTTGTGCTTGTTTCCTCATGGCCTTCAGTTGCTTTGAGTTTTTGCTGTGTTCTAGATTCTCTAAACATTTGAGATCTGAACTCTGGATAAATGAAATGTAAACTGCATTTTGTTTATTGACATATTATTGTACTATATACAAACATATACAAGCAAAATAAAGTGAAATGATTCTATTTCTAAGATATGTTACATTTATGTTGGAAAAATATACAAGTTCTGTGTTTATTCTGGATCAACTTGCTATAACTCCCTGCCGACATAACTTAATATTTCAATAAAATACTAACATATTAACAAAAATATTTTTTAAATTTATAAGAATAATGGAAAATTCCTCTCCATGAATAGCCCATCCACATGATACTGAAAAGCATCATCTCGTAGTTATTAATCATTCCTGGAGACTTCAGCCTCAGTGATACAGCTGGAAGTGTGGGGGATAATGCAGGTTCTATTCTCTTCTTGACACAGAAACCTACAATAGTTGTGCTTTTAGCTTCTAGCTTCTCGATTGTATCATTCCACATGCTTTTCTCACTCACCACAGGGCCTGCCACATACTTTTACTACACATTGCAGTGTAAGCCTTACTCCTTTTTAAACCAAACTATATTATAAAGCTTTAAACCTTCTTACCACCACTACCTCAGAAACAAAATAAAACAAAAACCTGTAAACAGCTCTTCTCAAAACGCTCATCGTCCTTAAAATGTTTCATAAAAACCCCTACATATTACTCTCTGGTCATCCTACAATCCATTTTCAATATAATTATATACACATGTGACTTGTAAGTCACTATTCTTACTCGGTGGACCTTCTGTGCTTTTTGCATATAAAATTCTGGTTTTAGGTATAAACTCTATCCTTAGTGTATTTCAAAGTGTGGTTCATGGAATACATACATAGTCTATATCAGAATCTCCTGAGATACAGTTAATAAATGTGCATTTATTCATTTATCCATCAAATATTTGTTGAGACCCTATTCTAGTGGCTCAGTGTTGGTTGGGGGTACAGGGCATATAAACCCCCATCCAAGCTCCAAAAATTGGGGAAAAGATGGACTTTATAATAAGTAGTATGGGCTAGCCATATAAAGAAAGATAACCTTAGATAGTTTTTCATACCAGAAACCAAGGATCCGATACCTAAGTGCGAAACAAGTGCTAGAAGAAAACGTTAGTGAATTTTTGTATAACCTAAGGGTGGGTAAAACTTTCCCAATTATGAGTCAAAATCCAAAAGTATTAAAGATCTGATCACTTTGATTACCTAAACATAAATAGCTTTCAAATAGCAAAATGCATCAGAAGCAAAGTCAAAAGACAGATGACAAACTAAATAAAAATATTTGAAATTTAAAACTTAGACAAATGGCTAGTGGACCACATTTATAAAGAACTCCTAAAAATTATATAGAAATACACCCGACGATCTAATGAAAAAAATGGGCAACAAGTCACAGAAAAAGAAATGTCAGCATCCCTTCAACACATGAAAAGATGCTCAGCCTCTCTCATAATAAAAGAAATATATATTGTACTGTAATTCCATCCGCATCTTTCAGATTGGCAAAATTCCAATATATTCCAATTCCAAGATACTCTGTTGATGAGGCTGTGGGAAAGCAGGCATTCTCCTACGTTGCTGATGGGGATGCAAAATGATAGCGAAGGGAATTTGCCGCTCTCTAGCAAAATTACCTACCTGTTTGCCCTGTGACCCAGTATATAGGGGTCTTTCCCAAAGATATACTGGCCAAAGTAAGAAATGTCGTACTCACAAGTAGAACCTACTTTCTTTAATAGTTTTGACTTTGAAATTATGAAATATTTTATATAATTTATAAAATAAAACCAAAAGAGGGAAAATTTCAATCCCTAAAAATTGAAAAGACATTGGAATAAGGAACCCTACTAAAGATAAGTATCTCTCTGATAGGATGTGTTTTACATACAAAAGAACCAGAAGAAACCTTTAACTTTTTAAACTAGTCTTACATTTAGGTAGCAATGGTATAGTTCTTTTGAAACTATTATGGTTGTATGGTACACTAAGCAAATAAGTAATTGTGTGAATGTCATGATCAATAATTTTAATATAAGAGGTAAAGAGATTCACATGTAAAATCAGAAAGAACCAGAAAAGCTTAGAGGTAGCCTGGCAATGGCAGCTAGAGACAATTTTTTCACATCGCAGTTATTGATAAATATTTTAGTTATTAACTTTCACTAAACCAGCTTGGCAAGAGATAACATAGAATGCACAATTATTTTTCGCGAGGAATTTAACTATCGAGGAAATGAGAATATTTCTTTTTTCTGGCCAGCAGTTTCTGTCTTAGCCAAAACTATGTGGGAACCAATATAAGCAAAACTCACTATGTGGTAACATTGATTTAGAATAAAAGAGAAAGCTGATCTTAATTCATTGGACAATATTTGTTCAGTGCTTACACTGTTCTAGGTTCTGGGGATAGGAAGGCAACCAAAACAGATAAGGCCTGATATGTAAATTCCAAGGAAGATCTGAATGCCATATTATTAGAATGATGCCTCTATCTTCAATTCAGAGACAGAGTGCCGCAAACATCAGAATATTTATATTTATGTGGTTGAACGCTCTCTTTTCTAGGTCTGTTTATGACACACTTTCTGTGCTCCCCATTTATACTCCGTATATTGACCATCCCTCTTCTGTTCAGCCTGTTCTTCAAACAGGTCATCACTGTCTTAAACACGTTAATAGTATCAGGCCTTTATAAAAATCCACCCAAATCACTATGATTGGAATTGAGCTATTCTTTCCAGATTATTCCTGGTGATGTTATTTTTATAAATTGGTTAATCTAAATTTATTTCGGCACAGTTTTTCATAATTTTTTTTCTTTAAGTTACTAAAGTGCTTTAATGATCTGACTTGAGGAAAAACAATAAAACCTCATTTGTGGTAGCTTCCTACTTGTCCAGAGCAGTTTAAGTTCTTGAGAAGTTAGAATTAAGAAGAAGGGTGGAAGAAGAGATACTTTTTGTAATAGAAAAAGAGCAAGCAGGTTAGAAAATCCTGTTTTGTTTTGTTTTTATCATCGTTAGTCTTTGTGTAAATTGTCACAGTAGTATGCTGCCAGGTACAGTTGGAAGTTGTCATTTTTGCCAGGGACCGATGGTAAATGGTGGGAGAAGCAGTGAGACGAATGGGTTCCCAGAATGTCCCTAGAAGCTGAGCTCGCAGAACTCTTGCTCAGCCTGTTCCCCTCACGCCCACCTTGGCTGGAGGTGTCCTGTACTCTGTGCTGGGAGGAGTCGCTTCCAGTCCCTCACTGCCCTTGTTCCTGGCGCTGGGCCATGCCACCCACAGTGGCAGTATATCTGAAAAGCAGCATCTCTGCTGTAGATTTTCTTCTGCCTATGGATACTTTCACGCAACTCTGCACAGCGATTCCCAGTCAATGACTGCTTACTGTGGTATTTATGTCTGTTTGATTGGCCAATAACTGGTTCTATCCAACATTTATTTTTTCCAACTAAGAATTTTCTGTAAACCTGCAAATTTCTGTGGTCATGGTAACCAGAAAGTGACTTTCCCCAGCCCTCCAAAAAAAAAGAAAAGGAAAAGGAGGATTGATTCATGCTTTTCCAGCATGACTTATTTTTTTATAGACTGGTTGGTTCTTTTCACTCTACATTTTTGATTTATCATTAGAAAATAAACTTTAGGATGAATATCCCAGTACTTGAAATGCTAGACAACAAGGAATAGTTGTGTGAGTATTGTGTACATACGAACGGGTAAGCTATTTTTCTCTCTATGAACAGATATTCCCAGTAAGTGTTAAGGTATTTTCTATGACTCTGATGTTCTTATTTTTAAGCATAGGCAAATTGAGTTTGCATTCTTTTTATAATATTAAATGATATAGTCAATTAAATGTTGTGGCCACAATGCTTGATTTTCATTTTACTTGGAAATGTACGTTAAGTTTTTCTGAATTGTTTTAGCATTTCTTTAGCATAAATCAGTTCCTGATTGATTCACCCATCCTCACTCACTCCTTCCCTCCCTTTCTTCATTTTGTCTTTTGTTATTTTTTTGTTTATATATTTATGTCCTACTGAAAATATTTTATTTCCAACAGTGAACTTGAACATTAAAAAAAATTTTAAACATGTTTGGCAACTAATGTCACACTTTCAAAAAGTTATAAAAATAGCACTCAGAACATTCATATGCTCCGTACCGAGATTCAGTAGTGGTAACATTTATCCCCCGCCCCCTCTTTCTAAAGTGAGCATTTCCCCCATCTTTTCCTTCCCTTTCCCTCCCCGCCCTCCCCAGTTTGTGTATTCACATATAACACCCATATATAGGTGTGTATATATACTACACACACATATATAGGTAATATTTGTACTGAATTATTTGAGAGTAAGTTACATACTCATGGTTCTTTACTCCCAAATACTTCAGTATGTCTCCTAAGAATAGGGATTTTTTTTTTATGTATCCACTGTAACAGCTACCATTTTGTAAATGTAACAATGTAATAATAGTTTTATCTAATCTATTTTTCATATATCAATTTTGTTAGTTGATCTAATGTTTTTTATAGAATTTTTACCCTACAATATAGGATCCAGTGTAGGGGGTATTATTGCTTTTAGCTGCTATGCAAGTTCTTAGAAGAAGTCACTTTTCTATAATCCTAATGTATTGGTTTCCTAGGGCTGCCATGATGAAATACCACAGACTGGGTGTCTTAAACAACAGAAATTTATTGTGTGACAGTTCTGGAAGCTAGAAGTCTGTATCAAGGTGTCAGGCTTGCTCTAAAGGTGTTAGGGAAGGATCTGTTCCAGGCCCTTCCCTCAGTGTTTGGTTTGCAGCAGCATAACGCCAGTTCTCATATGGCCTTCTCCCTGTGTGCATGTCAATTTCCAATTTTACCCTTTTTATAAGGACACTAGTCATATTGGAATAGGACCCACTATAGTGACTTCATTTTAACCTCATTACCTCTGTAAAGACCCTATTTCCAGGTAAGGTCACATTCTAAGGTACTGGGGGGTTAGAGCTCCAACATCTTTATGGGGGGACACAACTCAACGCATAACACCCACTGAACCTGTCATCTCCAAAACATTCTTTGAAATGGTCTTTTTCTCATACCTCTTGTTTTTATATTCATTAAGCTGTATTACAGTTATTCAGTGATGCTATACACAGAGAATTATATATGGATTCTCATTTAAATTCCTCTCGAAAGTAAAATGATGTGAGTTGTGATCCAGACTTCTTGAAGACATTTAATCTGCATCTCAGGAGCAGATAGATCACTTATGTGTGTTTCTGGATCATCCTGAGAACAATCTATTTAGCGCCCTAGGAAATTAAACACATCTGTGTGGTTTTTTATACTCTATCAAGATATGTATAAATGTGATGCTTTCTAAATTTGAGTCTGTCACAAATACTGCTTTTCAAATACCTTGGTGGTTACTTGTAGTCTTCCTGCCCTATAACATGACATATAAGGTCCTTCACAATCTATCAATTTCCCAACTTCATCTCTTGCAGAGTATAGCCTAATCACCCTAGAGAGCTTCCACTTCTCTAAAGTGCTATGTTCTCTCTCATTTTATAAACCAGTTACTTTTCCTGCATAAATTTCACATTACTCCCCCAACAGGTACACACACATCTCCTTCCCCCTTCTCTGCTACCTTGCCCACCATCTTCCCCCCTCCTTTTACTTACCTAATTTCTGTATATTTTCCAGGTGCCCTTGGGGAACCTTTAATTATACCTCCATCCACTCTCCAACACTTTTCCACCTTCAAACACACTAACAGAGTCTGCCTTAGATGCTTTCCTGTGTGTTCTTTGCGCTACATATCTACACTTCTAAAATCTGTATGGTTTTTATACTTGTCTGTTTCTTCTACAAAATGTTGAGCCACTTGAGGATCTCTTTTATTTTTCTTTGTGTCCCAAAGGCTATCACAATATCTGGCCCATAGTGGGTACTATGGGCATGTTTGTTGAAAGAATGAATGAAAAGTAGATGTGTCTTCAAAAAGTATCAGGGAGAACCACAGTGTTTTAGGACAACAGTAGAACTTTTCCTCGAGGGCCAACTCTGGTCAATTTGCAGGGTCAACATGAGACATGCCATGAATGATTAGTGGCTTCTGCCATGATCATGGGAGAGAGGACTTGAGTCATTAGCTACACGGTGTCATACCTGAATATGAGTCCTTTGGTGTGAGAGACTTTGTGTCACTGAAGTAAGTGACACAAAATAGCACATGAAGCGTAAGCATAGTATTTCAATAAAATATAATACAGGTAGTTCAGTAAAGATAATTTCTGATTAAGTATGTGATTAATGCAGAAAATATATGAATAGCAATTATAAGCCATTCTGTAAAGAAAAGATAAAGAATTGATTAAAGTTAAGTAGCAAGAATTCTGCAACCATGTTTCCTTTGCAATTTAAGGTTCTACATTTTAATTTCTTTGGAGGTATTTATATTTTGCAGTATAGGTTGGACTTCTCAGATGTGATATTGAAAAATTTACCCTGAATGATTAGTATAAGACCTCTACCATCATGAATGTCTCTGACTTAATATTTATATTTTTCTCTATAACTTAGGAAACATAATTAATATAATTATTCAAAACTACAAAATAATTTTACCTGTAAACCATTTTTGTATCAATCACAAAAAATAGATTTTTTTCCAACAAAAGACAAATTATTTCTCAGTGCATCATAGTAGAAACATTCAGAGCTAACGTACAGACTACTGTTTGTGTGGCAGCATTTACGTTTTCTATTTTATAGGCCCAGCAAGTGTACATCTATCAGTTAGCTTATTTTCTTCTGGGTTCAACAGCATTTTCCTGTGAAAGTGTTATGCTTCATCTTCCTTAGGTTATGCTCTTATTGTATAGTGAATTTGTGATTTTTTTTTCTTTCCTCAGTGAAATTTTCATCCGTTATACTGTGTTAATCCCATGCATATTTACGACTGTTCCTTTCACCATCTTGCATATTTCTATCTAACCAAAGGAATGTCTGTGAAGAAAAATTATGTGGTGTACGTCTTCTGTTCCCTTATTTTTCTTTTTATTCTTTCTTGCCATAGAGAAGTTACTAAAATATATTTCAGGATCCTTTATAATTTTTATAGCACTCATTATAGTTTCCATAAACAAAGTTTATTCATATTTTGCTTTGGGTAGCAAGATTTTTTGTATTAAAGTTTAGGTTTTTAGAAAGATAATAACAACTAATATCATGGAGCATTTAGTATGCATCAGACATTTTTAGCACTGTATGGGTTAACTCATTCGATCCTAGCAACTACTCTATGAGGTAAGTGCTATATTATCCCACTCTGTAGATTAAAAACTAAGCCACAGAGAGGTTATATAGTTTGCCAAGGTCACAGAACTGACAAATGTTCAGCTGGGATTCCAAAGCAAGAAGTCTGTTATTAAGCTCTTTCCTATACTTGCTGTGATGGTATTATGCTACTACATCTATAGTAATTAAAGGTAGTTGTACAAATGAAATCATACTCATATTCAGAATACATTTTATATGCTATACTCTGAATAAGTACTTTGGACTTTTTAAAAATAGCAGAATATGAATAAAAATAACACGAAAGAATATTATTTCAGAGTTCCTTCAAAGATTTTCATGTTTCCAGTTTTCCACTTCTGTTGAGGGTCATAGGAATATTGATATGTAACCATTTTAGGATTGTTCAGTTGTGCTTTATGAAATAATATTTAGAAAAACATTAACGAAATACAGTATTAGGAAAAAGTATTTTAAGCAGTTTTCTTCATTTTAAATATTTTGGAGTACTATTTGGATACTTATGGAGAATACCAATTTTGGGTATTATAGAAAGCTAAACACTGAGAGTATCTTAGTTACGTGTATATCTTTTCAGCAAAGCTACGGTTCCACAGAGTTAAATCAGTAGTAGTTGGTTTAGTTAGGTAAACTAAATTTAAGTTTATTGCATCCCGTTTGTTGATTAGTAACCCACTAGCAGCAGAAAGGTGACAGTGTTATTTTCAGGCACCTCTAAATATCAAGACAAGGCCTCCTCTGCCTTGCAAGTCTAAAGCTGCCGGTTTTCCTGTGGCTTCTTTATTTCTTCATCCCTTTATCCAGCTCCTTTCACTGCTATTGCCACATTTGCCCTCTGGCCCATAGGAGAGAAGGCTTAGCTTCCCCTGAGGCGACTGTTAATGCTTCCCCTTTCCTCTGCTGGCTGGAATGCCCTTGGCATCCTCAGGCTCAAACCTCTCCTCCCTCTTTTTCCACAGACACCAAGCACTTAAGTAGCACTTTCAGCCTCCACCAGTTATCAGTAGTAGCTTTCAACCCCTCATTTCTGGTCTGGTAACTCAGCACACTGTCCCGAGAGAGCCTGACTAAGCCAATTTGCCCCCTCTTCCCTCCTTCCTCTGTCTGTCCATCTTCCTTTTCTCTTTTTCCTCCTTGTTCATTTCCTTGACTTCCCTTTTATTTTTCCTCTACTCTCTTTTTAATCTTCCTGAGGATTTTTTTTTCTTCCTGCTTCAGTACAATAGGGGCCACACAGGCAAATATTTGCAGTAGAGAATAAAACAATAGTAAATTTTAAAAATTAAACAAGCTTGTCTATATTTTTTAACAGGATCAACTCAAAAAAGGGTTTGTTTATTTTTTTATACCTTAGTCTACTTGCCCCTGTATGGCTATAATGCAGATTCCATATATATATATATATATTTTTTACTCTTATATGCAGAGCTATAGATTTTGTATTTACGCATATACATTATTCAAGACAATATATAATATGGGAAAAGGTAAGAAGTATTTACAGCAAATGTTTTATAAGGAGAAGAAAAGCCACTTAAGGTGTTTGTTTTGTTTGGTTTTTTATTATCTAAAATGATTTGAATATGCAATTTGAGTTACTTTTCAAACTAACTCCCTTATGGATATTCTGTGAGTGTTAGCTTTTTGTTTTTAAGTAATGGTTTGTAAATGTCTTTTACAAATTTATAATACAAGAATTCTGGTCCAAAGATTAGAAAATAAAGATAATGCCTGTTAACTGGAGGATCAAGAATAACAGACTGAAATCTATGTAATTTTACTAACAATTGTCACCCCAATAAATTAAAAAAAAAATCAAACAGCTCATTTATATTAATTTCTTACTAAGTACAAAAAAAAAGAGTAATAACAGAGCTTTGTGGTCCTTCGTCATTAACTGCTGACAGTTTATAGGACAATTTCAAATATCTGTAAAATTAAAATATGAAAAATTCACATTAATATTAATAGACCCGAATGAGTCATTTAAAGCCCATGATTCCCTTCCTACCCTCACTCCCCTTTATTTTAATGCTTTCCTGTGGAAAGACAACTTTAGGTGAAGTTTGTGTTTTGTAAATCTAACCAGTTGTGTATTCTTTTTCTATAACCCTATTTAACTAAAATATATATTGTGTTACTCTTCTTCCACAATTAAGTCTGCATTTTAAAGATACAAAATATCTTTCTCATCATAATTCCCTAAATGTGTTCTTGTTTTTGTTTACTTTGTAAGGTTTAATGTTGGGTTTATTTAAAGGATGCATCGACCCATAAGAAATCAATCACCTTTCCGAACCTTAGCTAGGAGTCTCAGCCACTGTGTTCCTTTGCAGAGAAAAGGCAAAAGGGAGAAGCAGGAAGGGAGAGAAGGATTGCTTATCACTGTTCTAAGTAGATATTCTGAGTTTAAAGCTCTTTAGAAAAAAAGCTTCTATCACTGTTTCACAGCCTTTTAACTGGATATGCAAACTGTTCCTTAATATTATATTTGTATTAAGGAAATGGTAAACAGTAGATATCTTATTACAGTAAATTGAGTATATTTACTGAGGTACATGTATGACCCCTGGCAGACTGTAATACCACACACACACCCCTTTCCACCACTCCTGATGCAGACGGGTGGGTATTGACAATTTTAGCTTTTAGATATTTTTTTCGATAGTGTCTTACTCTAATTTAAGTCCATTTTAAAAATTACTTCCTCCAGGAAGTTTAACAGGTGCTACCTCCATTTTGTTAAGCTAGTTCTACGCTCCAAGTACTTGGGTATACAACAATGGTACTCTTAGTCCTTCATATACATGCTATTCATATACTAATACATTGCCGTGAGATATCTACTTCTGCCATATGTGAGTTGTATGATACCTGCATAACAGACTTCTATTGATATACATGACCTGAGTGTTTGAAAAGTTTTTGTTTTTGAAGTTACCTATAGGGAATTGACCAAGAAATGGTAATTATTTTAAGTAATTTCTTCCTTTTGTGACGTTAGTAATTATATTTTTAAAGAACAGAGTACTTTTTTAGTAACACTTTATTTGAGCAATACACCCATTTCTGCCTGCAATACTTGCTAATGTTTATATAATCATCCATAAGAAATGCTAATTGGAAATGAGTTATTAACTATTCTTTTTCTGGATATATCTGAAAACGGGAAGAGATATCCATAAACCTGGTGAAGGTTGAAGTAGTTTATATAGATGTTACAGATACAAATCATCTTGGCATATTTTAATACTTATTTACCATCATTTTGGCGGCCCACACAATTTTTGCTATTAATTTCTATATTTGTTATTTTCATCAGTGGGTTGGCTCCTATGAACATTAGAAATTTGAAAAAATACTGTGTCAGTAGTTTAGGCCATATTTTCCATTTTTATTACTTTCTACTATATTATTTTAAGATCCAATTTAATTTCTTCACTTCCTTTGACTTTTGAAGCTCTGTGTTAATTTAAACTTAGTTAAATAACTATTTTAGAAACTATTGGCTTAATTTGCCTTGAAAACTCACAAGAACCCTGTGAATGTTTACAATTTAACTGTTTAGAGCCACAATCCTTTGGCCATATGGAGGGTCTTTCTCCTTTATTCCAGTCCTCTGTATGTACCCTCTCTTTTCTAGGCAATTTTCTAGCAAATCTCTACTGGCATAAAACGAAAAGACTTCAAGACTACTCTCTTGCTTTAGCACCCTTAAACTTTGTTAAAATTAGTTTGCCTTCATTTCTTTTACCTGGAAATTATATAATTGCATGTTACATATTTATTTTTTTGTTTTTCACATTAAGAATTGTATTTTTGGAACCTAAGAGATAGATATGAAACCATTTGAATTGTCTTGGGGGCCACAAAATACATCATAGATGTCCAAATAATACCATCAAGTCTTTGATCAACTTTAAACCATTAAGCAAAAAAAAGAGCATGTATATTGATACCTATCAGAAGTACAAGGTATGATCACAAAATACGGTGAATGTTTTAATTTTTAAAAAAATATGTTACAATAAAAGACACATTGCCATTAATCCCCCTGAAAGTACTCCCCCTTGCTTCGAACACACTTATCCCATCGTTCTTGCCACTTTCTGAAGCAGTTCTGGAAGTCCTCTTTCATGAGTGTCTTCAGTTGTGCTGTCGTGGCTGCTTCCATGTTCTAAATCAATTCAAAAGCTTTCATGGTCATTTTGACTTTGGGGAAGAGCCAGAAGTCACATGGAGCCAGATCTGGTGAATAAAGTGGATGAGGACACACCGTAATGTTTTCATTTGACAGAAATTGCCATACCAGAAGCCATGTATGACTCAAAGCCTTTCTGTTGTGATCACAAAATATGGTGACTGCTGCTGCCGAGTGCCATCCAACAGAAAGGCAGAGATCTTCAATTCGTGTAGCGGCGCGTGGAACCTTAGTAATAGCGTGTGACAAGTTTCAGCTTGTTCCGTCAGTCAGTCAGGTGTGAGCTACGGTTGAGAGCAGGTGTGTTTTAAAGGGTGACGTAAATAATCCTCCATCATGACAATGCATCGCTTCTGGCATATGGCAATTTCTGTCCAATAAAAACATTACGGTATGTCCTCATCTACCTTGCTCACCAGATCTGGGACCGTGTGACTTCTGGCTCTTCTCCAAAGTCAAAATGATTCAGGACATTGAGGCAGCCACTTACAGCGCAATAAAGACATGAAAGAGGACTTCCAGAACTGCTTCAGAAAGTGGCAAAAATGATGGCATAAGTGTTTGAAGCAAGGGGGAGTATTTTGAGGGGGATTAATGGCAATGTGTCTTTTACTATAATAAATTTTTTTTATTTAAACATTCACCGTATTGTTTGATCACACCTTATACAAAAAGACTATAACCTATTTCGTCTCATCAATTGCCTTCTTTTGAGAATTTCCCCTTTTTTACCCAATATATCATTGATGATGCTGTTTTTAAATGATCCAGAAACTATAGATTTTATAGCTGATAGACGTGATAGCTACATATTTTCTCTCTATCTTTATTCTTTTTTATTCACTCTGCTTGTCCCAGAATGGAAGGTATGTACAAAATGACACCTTGTTATTAAAGTGGTTTTTAAAATTGTTATATCATTTGTCTTTAAGATCTTATGAGGTATGCATAGTGGTCATTATAATATCCATAAAAAAATAAAAAAACAGGCTCAGACAGATCATACAATTTGAGACAACTTGAAACATATTCATTTGAAAATTCAGAATTAGTTACCAGATATATAAAATAATATCGAGGGAATAGAAGCATATGTAAATTTATAGATTATTATTTTAGAATTACAATAGGCTAGAGTTAAATTTTTCTAAATTATTTTTTATTTTATAAAGAATAAAAGTGGCAAATCATAACCATTAGACAGTGGTTTCTTAAATTCGATATCAGAAGCATCAAAGAAAAAGTAGGTAAATGGGACTTTATGAAAATTAAAAATGTTGTGCTTCATAGGGCACTATCAGGAAAATGGAAAAACAATCTGCAGAATGAGAGGAAATATTTGCATATCATATATCTCATAAGAATCTACTATCCACATTATATAGATCACTCTTACAACTCAGCAATGAAATGACAACTCAGTTAAAAACTGAACAAAGTATCTGAATATTTGAAGAAAGATATTTCTTCAAAGAAGATACGGAAATTGGTCAAAAGCACACGAAAAGATGTTAATGTTATTAGTCGTAGAGAAATGCAAACAAAACCACTTCATATGAGATATCACTTCACACCCAAGGGCATGGCTATAATCTAAGAGACAGGCATTAACAAGTACTGGTTAGCATGTGGAAAATTTGTTAGTACTAAATTATTAGTACATCGTTAGTAGTAAAGTGATCCACTCTCTTTGGAAAAGTATGGCAATTCCTCAAGAAGTTAAACAAAGTTTACCATGTGACCTAGCCATTCCTCTCTTGGGTATACCATGTTTCCCTGAAAATAAGACCTAGCCAGACCATCAGTTCTAATGCGTCTTTTGGAGCAAAAATTAATATATGACCAGGTCTAAAAAATATAATATAATACAATATTTTAATATAAGACTTAATATTATTTTTAATATAATATAATATATAATATAATACTAGGTCTTATATTAATTTTTTCTCCAAAAGACGTATTAGAGCTGATGGTCTGGCTAGGTCTTATTTTCAGGGAAACACGGTATATCCAAAAAAATTGAGAACATATGTTCACACAAAAATATGTACATTAATGTTCATAGAAGCATTATTCATAATAGCCAAACAATAGATGCACCCCAAATGTCTGTCAACTGATGAATAGAGTAATAAAATATGGTTTATCCGTACAGTGAATATTAGTCAGCCATCAAAAGGAATGAAGTACTGAAACATTCACCAACATGGATGAACCATGAAACCATTATGCTAAGTAAAAGAATCCAGACATAAAAGTCCACATATTATATAATTCTATTTTATGAATTATCCAGAATAGTCAGATCCATAGAAACACAAAGTAGATTAGTGGTTGCCAGGGAGTGGTGGGGCAATGGGGAGTGAGTGCTAATGTGTATGGGGTGTCTTTCTGATGTGATGAAAATGAGCTGAACATTAGTGATGATGGTTGCACAACGTTGTGAATATACCAAAACCCATTGAATGCACTTTAACCCACTCTGCACTTTAACAGGGTGAATTCTATAGTGCGTAAATTATATTTTATTTTGGAAAAAAAAGAGAAGTACGCCAATTGTCACTTAATTCAAAAATTGTATGAAGGGATTTAAATTGTTTTAGAAAAAATTAGGAGCTTTAGAGCTAGGCATACATCATATAGGTACCTTTAGTCGAGTCTGTAATGCCATTTAAACTTAGCTTGTCAATCTGTTTTTCCTAAAGAGTAGTGTTAAATAACAAAATGTATGTAAATAACAAAAAACGAACAAATAGAAAATAATGAAAAATGTCCTTTTCTTCTTATATTGCTATTGTGTGCATACTATGTAAAATGCAGCTTTTCTTTTCAGTCAGTAGTTCTCAAACTTTTAGTGTTTAAGAATTTATTAAAACTGCGGAGAACGGGCTCCCACACCATACTTGTTAAAGTTGATTCTGGATATTTGGGAAGTCGGCCCTGAAATAATTTTCTAACAAACTCCCTAGGTGATCCTGAGTTAGGTGGGTTTCAAAGCTCTTGCCTTATTTGTCATATTTTAATTTTGCATTTATTTCCAGAGGCAAATAATAATTCAGGGGAGAGGAAAACTCTAGCTTTGCTGAGGATTAGTTCGCAGGTATTTTGGAACTATTATTATGAACAGAGTTGAGTGATCTTTGTGGTTCTAACAATGACCTTGTGCCATTGAGGAGGGAAGTTGTTATGATCCCTAATTATTTACCAGTGGGTGTTGTTTTCCTGTGCATGGATTTCATGATTGACTTCTTCTATTTCACCTCATAAATACTACCTTGGCAACATAATAATCAATGATATGTGGATAGTGTTAAAATAAGAAAGCCAAGAAGTCCAGCATGTCTTCCTTGAGTTAATAATAGTGTAGCTGCATACGTTATTCACCAAGAAAATGGCACCTGTTTATCATCAGGGCATATGCTATGAGTTAATGCTTCCAGTAATGATGATAGCTCTAGACATTTTTTGTTTGTTTGTTTGTTTTTCAATTTGTTTTCCTGTTTTTTGAACCATCTCCAACATACACATAATTCCCTTTTCAACTAATAGCATGAATGTGGGGTTCTCTTTGACTATGAAAGGTACTTTTCTCAGTGTGAAACGTAGGAATGTACCTGTAACATGACAGTCATTAGTGCTGTCTTCTACCCATTTAAACCAACCAACAACCTTTGTTTTTAATATAAACTTGATATTTAAATATTCAGCTACTGATGATGTTTCTAATTATGGAATTTATATATGTAGGCATTAATGATGAATTTTGATCCAATGTTTACTTTTATTTAGTGGTTTATTATTAGTATATTTTATTAATGTATAAATTAATAATAACATAAGAAATTATTAGTATATAATTAACAAGAATAGCTAAGAAATTTTAGTGAATGTTATATTCTGAAACTAAAATATTATTTTATTCCCGAACTTATTGTCAAGGTACATGCTAGTCATATTTCTGACATTATCATTCTGTTTGAAGATATTGGTGCTATGGTTTCATCATGTGGCAGTCTTTTTTACACATTATATATTTAGCAGATATGGCAGGGTTTTTTCCTACATTACATATATGTTCAACTTACCTTTGCATTGTGGCTGGAAGTTCTGTGTACCAGAACTCTTTCTTCTCTTTCTTCCCTGTCTATAAGGCAACCTAATAGCTTTGCTCAAAATCGGTCTCTCTGTCTCTGATGGTCTCGCACGACTTGCCTTGTCTGCTCCTGATATTTCCCAGCATGCCACATCTTGAAGTTATTTCTAGTATCTGGATTTCCTTTTTAGAATATTGATCTGGGGAGTTTGCATCGTCCATTCTTTAGACAATTAAATTCTTTGAAATTATAGCACTTTAAAATAATAATAAAAGCCATTAATAAAAGTGTGTT
Organism: Rhinolophus ferrumequinum; assembly: GCF_004115265.2. NCBI lineage: Eukaryota > Metazoa > Chordata > Mammalia > Chiroptera > Rhinolophidae > Rhinolophus > Rhinolophus ferrumequinum. The sequence goes on along the minus strand of NC_046301.1, from coordinate 22,286,560 downwards.
TTATTTTCATCTGGAAATAAACTCTGGCAAAGAAGAAATAGAGACTGCGAGTGACTGTGACCAGTTTATGAAAAGCCGCAGTTATTACTGTGTACCTTTGGAGATTGCTGCCCAGTCAAGCAGAGAACAGTAAATGAGAAAAAAAAAATTTCATAATATTCCCTGCCTTGATGAGAGATTCAGTGTTCAGTGGAGTACAACAACCAAACTGGACGCGTTGCCTATTATCAAGTGCTTCTGTATCAGGAGTGAGGGATTGTCCTACTAGTAGTAAAATGTCTTGTTACTCTTCATGATTGACATGATTTTGAATGCTATTCAGAATGATGGCAAGATACAGGAAATTTAGGAAGATACAACTTACAATTTTTTTTTTTTTTAATTCAGGTGATTTCAAGTGACCAAATACAGATTCTACCTGGTATTCCCATGGGGATTAACAAGGCTAATACACTTTTAAATTGGTGTAGAACAAAAATGTAAACACATATGATAGACTCTGAGCTCCTATAAATGGGGCATTGATTTACAATCATGATTAATTACTTATGTTATTTACAATGTGTTATATTATAAAAACTGACCTATGATCTCCTAAATAGGCATGTGTCTTGTGAGAAATTGGAGCTCTAATAGAGACTTTAAGTACTATTTAGTTAAGGAATATGACTTTCTCCTCTACCACTTCTAGAATTAAAGGAGACCTCTCGTTCTAAAGATTTTAAATCAACTCCTTGTTTGCATCACTGCTGCATAGTGTAGCAGTTCTTTAATTTACTTAATAGACATGTTTACTGTTTACGGTATATTTATGAGTGGTACTCTAACTGGTTAATCATGGTCCCAAGTTTCCATGTGCAAAACACTGCATGAACTAATACATTTGCTCTATTGTTTGCATATTGGTGAACTGTATTAAAAAAAAAACTTCACACTGAAGTGTTTTAAACATTTTTACAAAAGCTAGCAATGTTTCTGCTAATAACTAAGGTCTGTAATGAGCTTTAATAGCAATTTGAACCAATAAAAAGCTTCTAAACACATTTTATTTCTATTATTAATAATAATAGTATTTTAAGTAAAAAATTTAGAAATCATGATGAAAATAACTTAAATTTGTATAGGATTTAACATTTTAGAAGTAGCTGTCACGTAGTCATTTGAGCCTCATAATATCCTTGAGAGACTGGTAGTGAAGATATTCTAGTTTTTCTAGAAATTTGAAAAGGCTGGTAGGTACGGTCACACAACTAATAATAGCAAAAATTCAAAATCACATTTCCAGAATCCAAGGGAATTGCCCTTCCTTTCTAATTACACATTACAGTACTTTATAGTTTGAAAGCAATTTTTACATATCTTATTTGAACTTTGGAAAAATCCTTTGTTGTAGATAGAATAAGTATTAGTTTAGTGATTGTATAATAAATCTGGTGGTCTGGAAGTCCTACCTTAGAACAGTTAGGCAAGAAAGAGAAAAAAAGACATGCAAATTGGAAAGGAAGAAGTAAAATTGGCCTTGTCTGCATATGACATGATCTTACATACAGAAACCCCAAAGACTCCCTGCAAAAAAAAACAAAACAAATAGAACTAATAAATACATTCATAACGTTGCTGAATACAAAACCACCACACAAAAAAGTCACTTGCTTTTTTATACACTGACAATGAACTATTTGTAAAGGAAATTAGGAAAATAATCCCATTTACAATAGTACCAAAAAGAATAAAATACTTAGGGATGAACTTAACTAAGGAAATGAAAGATTTGTACACTGAAAACTAGAAAACATTGATGAAAGAAATTAGACACAAACAAATGGCAAGATAATTGTGTGTTTGTAGTTTGGAAAGTGTGATGGTATTAATTAAAATGTCTGTTTTACCCAAAGTGATCTACAGATTCAGTGCAATCCCTATCAAAAATCCCAATGTCATTTTTTTTTACAGAAATAGAGAAAACAATCCTAAATTCATGTAGAACAACAAAAGGCCCCGTTAGCCAAAACAATCTTGAGAAAGAAGAACAAACCTGTAGACATCATTTCAAAATATATTACAAAACTACCATAATTAAAACAGTGTGGTACTGGCATAAAAATAGACATACAGATCAATGGAACAAAATAGAGAGCCCAGAAATAAATCTATGCATATATGGTCAGCTGATCTTCGACAAGAGTGCCAAGAATATACAATAGGGAAAGGATAGTCTGTTAAATGGTGTAGAGAAAAGTGAATATCCACATGGAAAGGAATGAAATTGGACCCTTATCTTACATAAGATACAAAAATCAATTCAAAATAACGTTAAAGACTTAAACGTAAGAGCTGAAACTGTAAAACTCCTAGGAGCAAACATAGGGAAAAAGCTTAATGACCTTGGTCTTGGAAATTACTTCATGGCTGTTGACATCCAAAGCACGGGCAATAAAAACAGAAATAGACAAGTGGGACTACATCATACTAAGAAAGTTCCTGCTCAGCAAAGGAAGCATTCAACCCAATGAAAAAGCAACCTAAAGAATGAGAGAAGATATATTTTCAAACCATGTATCAGATAAGGGGTTAATTTCCAAAATGTGGAAGGAACTCCTACAACTCAATAGCAAAAAAAACTAATAACCTGATTTTAAAAATGGGCTAAAGACTTGAATAGACATTTCTCCAAAGAATACTTCACACTAACGAATGGCCAACAGGTATATGAAAAGACTCCTCACCAGGTTGATGCAAATCAAACTAAGATGAGATATCATCTTATAGCTGTCGGGATGGTGATTATCAAAAAACAAAAGACAAGTGTTGACAAGGTTGTGGAGAAAATGCAACCCTTTTACACTGTTGGTGGGAATGTAAAGTGGTTGTTGAAGTAGCAGAGCAGAAAGGGGTGTTGTTGTGTGGCAGGAGCAGACATTGAAGAGTGGCTAACATTGGCGATAACTGTCTCAGGAAATGAGTCCTACTTCCTGTCTGATATTGAACGTGCCAAAACTTTTCTAACCTCTAGAATTTTGTTCTTGTTCAGCCCATCTAGAAGATTCTTTCCTCAACTGCTTCTTTGACTAGCTATTTTTTTCCCTTTACATCTCAAGTCGTTGGTCACCTTTCCCAAAGGAATTTGCTCTTTCAAAATTCTGTTATTCTATATCTCATCACTTTGTAGCACTAATAACTATCTGACATTATCGAATGATTGGTGCGTTGCAGTCTTCCCACAAGAATGAGAATGGGACCTTGTCAGTGTTCTTCAATGCCATGTCCCCAGTTTTTAGCACAATCTCTGACAAGAATGGTGAGTCCTAAATGAAGGTATAATGGGAGGATAAATGAAGGGGTTTTATGAGTAAGGAGGGGAAGTGGTAAACCAGAAGGTATTTGTTGAACACCTACTGTGTGCCAGACATTGTTTTAAATATCCTTTCATATGTTATTTGATTTTATTCTCCCACTACAGATATTACCCCTATTTTAAGAAAATAGAGGCTTAGTGAAAATAAACAACTTACCCATTGTTACAGTTGCCCAAGTGGAAGCCTTTTGAGTTGTAAAGAGATCCTAACTCATGGATGATGGAAGATAGGATTTCTCGTTCCACAGAAGCAGCAGCAATTTTCTTTCAGCTTGGAAGTCTTTTGAGACGTCTCAGATGCCAGTGAAGTACGGTGAAGGAAAATACCAGGGGCCAGATAGAAGCCATGTTCCTGAGTCATCAGGGCCATCTGTTTTGGGTTCTTACTGGTTTGGGTTCTATGCCTAATCATTTTCTTTCAGTGAAGAAAATATCAAAATTTCAACTAATTTACTTAAAAGTTGTTTTTATGAGCCTAAAGCAGAGATCAGCAAACTATGGCCCATGGGCCAAATTCAGCCTGTTGTTCTAAATACGCTTTTATTGGAACACAGCCACCATGTTTATTTATATTATCTGTGGCTGCCTTTGAGTTATTATAGTTGGAATAGTGATCTTATGGCAAAGCCTAAAATATTTCCTATTTGGCTTTTTGTAGAAAAGGTTTGCCAACCCTCTGTCCCCCACTCCCCAATCTAAAGCATAGTTAGCAGCAAATCATGAAAATAAAAGCAATTCTTCCAAAAAGCCAACAATCAAAAATCCATAAAAATCATGGTTACAGTGGTTAAATTTCTAGCTGACCTTGAACATCTAGTCTAGGATTGGACAACCCTTAATTTCCTTTCTTGCTGTAAACTGTGCTTTTTTAATTGCATAACTGTTCATCCAGATGAGATAATTATTCTCTTAGGAAGTGAACAAAATACTTCTTCATTTCAATGCATCATTTACCCTGTGCCATCAAACTGAGAGAATTTACCACTCATTTCATTGAATCATATATGTTCTTTATTTCAAAACCCATCTCAAAACGGTCTTATCTTTTCAAACTAGTCTTCCCTGAGTAATTTATAACCACCATGTAAGTAAGAGCATTTCTAGTTCCATACACAAATATTTTTAATTAAGACTAAAGACCTAATTTATAAATACGTATGCAAAGAAAGTGGAATATTTTGTTTAATTGTATGATCAACTAAAAGTAAATCAGAAATCACATATTATTTATTTGGAAAAAATGACAATGATAATGATGTTATCTTTCTGTGGCAGGCACTTTGACAGCTCAGGGTCACTCTTGTAATATTAATAGGACCCTCTAAGAGAACCTGCAATACCATGTTATTTTACTCTGCTAACCATGAGATTCTGTAAGCTCCTCTACAATTTCCTTGTGGACGATTATCTGGCTTCTTTGTGAACACTTTAGCTGACAAGTGGAAATGTGTGTGAGTGTCTTGACTAAGGGAAAGAACGAAGGGAGAGGAAGTTGGCAGATATCTGTTGGAATTTTGTTTTAATCGAATTCCAACCAAGGAGAGATGTACAGAGATACAGAAGAGAGATAATAAGTTATTTTGGTTAATAGTGATCCAGTTTGACTAATGTAAAAAAGAGAGGGTAGTTGAGCCTTAAGACCACAAAGGAGTTCGAGGTCAGATATTCAGAGGGACTTCAATGGCATGATAAGTAAGGAGTTGAATTTACTCTATGGGCAAAGAGGAGCACTTCAGAATTTTGTGGAGAAAAGTGGTATGACTGGCGGTCTAATTTAGGAAGTGTAGTAACATCACATAGGATTAAGTAAAGCCAGAATAAATGAGAGTTGTGAAGAAGTCAATTTAGGCTTTTTCAAACGAGCCTGAAGCAGAATGGTGACAGTGGGAATGTGTTGGCATAGAAGACAAAGAAATACATAGGTAGAATTTGTAAGATTTTGTATCTGAAAAAAAAAATTAAATGACATTCTGAAGTTTTGACTTTAGGCGACTGGAAGATGGTGGTGAATTTAACAGCACTAGGGAAATCAGGAAGAGGAGAAGTTTGGAAATGAGCGGTTGTGTGCATCCTTGGATAGGATGAGTTTCAGATGTTGGTGCAACACTCAAGCGGAGGGAGCTAGACAATTTTAAGTTCTGGATACAGAACATAAATGTGTTTTGTTTGACATGGTGTTTTTCTTTATCTAAAATGATTTTTTTACCCTCACTCTTTAGTTAGTAAGTTAACTATTATTTTCTCCCCTAGCATTAGAAAATGCTGTTATTATATTAGCTTCTGACTTTTGTTGTTACCGTTGTGAAATATATCCACTGTTCCTTTTTGGGTTGCTTTTAACATTTTTCCAGTCGTCTAATAATGTGTCTAAGTGGGGATTTAGTATCTGTTCTGCTTGGGACTTATTTTACATCCTGAATTTAAAGATTTATGCCTTAAATACATTCCAGAAGGTTCTCAGAAGTTATCATTCTGATATTGTCTCCTCTCCATTCTCTCTATTTTTGGTAGAATTGCTTTTAGATGTATATTGGACCTTCCCATTCTATCTTCCATGACTGCAAAGCCTCTCTTTTACATTTTCCATTTAATTATTTCTCTGTGTTCCATTCTCATAATTTCCTCATATTTCTTAGATCACTAATTGTCTCTTCAGCTATTTCAAATTCACTGTTTAAGCACTATGATATCTTGAGTGTTGATTAATGCAAACTGTATTTTTACCTCATAAAATGGTATTTCTTTAATATGATTTATATATTTATATGAAAGGTTATAACACTGTTGAAGCGTGCTTTGTGCTCTCAGCTCTCTGCTCTCTGCACCCTTTGTACGTACTGCTTTTCACATCGGTGTCGTCACTGCACTGGGAGCTCACTGGACAGGGCGCATACAAAATGCCTCATGTATTTTTGTCCTACAGTGCCCAGCACGATGCCCTGGACGTCACCATAATAGTAAATATTACATAAAATTAGTGACTTGTCAGCGCATACGTTTCAACTCACTATGAAAAGGAGGTAAAGTAAAAACAACAACAAATATTCATCCTGGAATGTACTTGTCTAAGTGACAATGAAAAGTATGAATTTAATATTTATTAATACATCTCATTCTGTGGGTTGTGGCACACATGGTGGGAATGAAAGCTCTGACAATCCTTTGGTAGGACAACCATACTCCTTGCATTTCAAAAAGTAGCAATCGAAGTCCCTAATATGTACCAATAGCTTGTCTTAGGCATGAGATCCAAAGATGAATGAATTGTGACTCAAATGTCTAAGTAACTGATAGCTCAGTGGAGGAAGAGACAAACATAAAAACATCATTGAAAAAAAATCAACTTTATTTTTTAGAGGTGTTTCGGGTTCATAAAAATATTGAGCAGAACTTAAAGGGAGTTCTAAATACACCCCTCACTTCTTCCCCCAATTCTCGCTGTTATTAACATCTTGCATTAGTGCGGTGCATTTATTATAGCTGATGAGCCAATATTGATACATCATTATTAACAAAAGCCCAGCGTTTCCAGTAGGGTTCGCTTTTTGTGTTGTACGGTCTACGGGCTTTGACAAACGTATAAGGACATGTATCCACCATTACAGTGTCATACAGAATAGTTTCCCTGCCCTAAATGTCCCCTGTACCCCACCTATTCATCCCTCCCCGCTTCAGCCACCCCAAAACCTGGCAACCACTGATTTTTTTATTCTCTCCAGTTTTTCCTTTTCCAGAATGTCATATATACTGTTGCCTTTTCATATTGGCTTCTTTCACTTAGCAATCTGCATTTAAAGTTCCCTCATGTCTTTTTGTGGCTTGATAGCTCATTTACTTTTATTATTCCGTTGTATGAATACACCACAGTTTATTTATTGAAGGACGTTCAGTTATTGAAGGACATCTTAGTTGCTTCCAAGCTTTAACAATTGTAAATAAAATTGCTGCAAATATCTGTGTGCAGGTTTTCATGTTGACATAAATTTTCAACTCATTTGGGTAAATACCAAGGAGCAGAACTGCTGGATTATACAGTAAGAGTATATTTAGTTTTCTGAGAAACTGCCAAACTGTCTTCCACTAAACAATGTTGCTCCATTAAACATCTTTTTTTAAAAAATTGAGGTAACATTGATTTATAACATTACGTAAGTTGCAGGCGTACAATATTATCCCACATCTGTATGTACTGTACATCATGCTTACCACCAAATTCTAGTTTCCATCCTTCACCATGTAATCGACGCCCTTTATCCGTTTCACCCTCTCTCCAACCCCCTTCCCCTCTGGTAACCACCAATCTGTTGTCTGCCTCTATGAGTTCGCTTTCGTTTTGCTAAATATTTTTTTTATAATGTACTTCAGTAAATTTTAAGATAGAATTATCACAGTGCAGGTACTAAGATAGAGGTATCATAGTTAACAAACATAAATGTTACACAAGAGTAAGAGTAGTGATGAGAAGTGCATTAACTAACAGAGAGAGAGAGAGAGATCAAGAAAATGTCAACATGAAAATTTGGAGAGTGTAAGTCTGAGGCTTAGAAGAGAATTCCAAGGTAATCGTGAATTCCTGTTTAAAAATTGCTGCCTCACTAGTGCTCTTAAAGGAACTGAGGACAATGCTTGTGGAAACACACAGGCTTCGACTTTGAGTCAGGAAGTCATTCAGGAGAGTTGGACTCTGTAAAACAATTTATGAATAACCAGTTTATTTCATTTATATTTTCTTGTTTACACATGTACAGTGCTTAGTAAAAACCTATGTCTAAAAATTCTGATAGCTCTTTCAATCCGTATGAAATTAAAATTCTGCATACTGAAGCATTTCATTACAATTTATTTTGCAGCTTTTTATTTCTTAGCAATACATAAAGGTTCTTGCAGTCAATGGAGTCTTAGTTCTCAGGAGTCGGTACGTTTTACTAGGCATGATGTGTTTACATATGTTCAATGGGTATGAACCAAAGCTCGTTGTACCCCTAGAGCTGCCGCAGCAATTTCTAACAGTTAGAACTTAGTTCTTGCACCTATAAAAAGACAACAGGGGTTAAATTCTAGTTCCTGTACTTTTAGCTAAATTAGAGCAGTACCACTGGTTATCTCATTCTAATCAGAAAGCCTGGCTGGTTTATACATCTTGATTTATAAACATTTTATCAAATGTTATTTGATAACATTTGATTATTTGATAACATTTTTCAAAACATGTCCATGGAGAGGAGAAACAATGAAATAAAAGACACTGAGATAATTTTTCTTCAGAAAGGGACATCTTTAATATGTAGTATTTTAGTAGTATTTATTTCTTATTTCACACCAAGTAATACTTACATTTGGGTCTAAGTTCACTAAGTCTTCAGACAGCTCTCCGTCTACTAGGAATATTGAGCCATTCATTTAAAAAAAGAAAAATTAGCCAAATTGGAACTATCAGCTTCTGATGCCCCAGTCCTTTATCCCTATAGTCTGTACACTATCCGATATTTAAACACTTGAATAAATTCAATCCATTTTCAGGCTATGTTCCAGTATATCCAGATATGGTACACAAAAAGACATCCATCCTGTTAGCATGAGTGAGAGGAAGAGAACAATTAGATAATGCAGTAATGTTTTTAGATGTATACATAAGAAGCTCTTTTTAGAATGATTTTTAAATTACTTGACATCAGTATGTGTAAGTTAAACAGGATTTGGTTCATAGTATTTTCTTCCTTTAGAACTGTTTTTCTAAGAAGGATGATAAAGTGAAATATAAACATCACATGAGAAGTGAACTGGTTTCTAAACATGTCATTGATTTTTTTTTAAATTAAACAACTGATCAGTCTTACCTTTATTTACTGAGGGTACAGTATCTTCTCAGGTTGTTACATAATGAAAAGTGGATTATAAATGTTTTTATATATTTGATAGAGTCCAAATGCTTCGGTAATGATTCTTATTGTTTAAACTTGAGCTTTTTGTTACACTCTAAGCCTGTGCTCTGTAGGTGATTTCCAGAATGATAATAAGATGCAATATGGCAGATATAAATCAGTCTTTCGTTTTAAAAATTATAGTTTAATGGGCAATTTTGCTTTACAGGGTTTTTTTTTATTTTTATTTTTTTATTTTTAGAGGAGTACCTGAGTCTTTTAGTCTGTGTGTTTGAGTAGTACTACTGATGGGAACATTTTCTGGAGCTCAGATACTGCAGAAAGGGTTTTTCTGAAGATAGGCAGCGTAAGTCACTGTGATTCTCCCGCCACAAGAAGTGAAAATTGGGATCTTAGAGGACCAGGCAGCACAAAGTACCATGAAAATCTGGAACCTGGCACCTTTGGAAAATGAGGATTAACTCCTGGGTCATTAGTGCCGGGGTTGGAAGGACCACTCACTCTCCTTCTGTTGCTTTAAATCCTTTTGAATAGCACACAGTGGCCTTTTAAATAAAACAGTTTCTTGGTCTTTGCCTTTTTAATATTCCTGCTTCTAAAATTATAGAAAATAACCAAAGATACAATTTAGGGGTTACATTGATCATCTTTCATCTGTTTCTGTTCTCTTTGTTGATACTGAAGCCGTTATCAGTATTTATAAGGGGAATATTCTTCATGAGAGAAATGTGAAAGAATCAGCTGAAACGTTTGCATAGACATTTAGCCTTCTCTTTGTGCTTTTTATTGGACTGCATTGCTGAAAGTGGTTTAGAGTATAAGCAAATTACTTCATTTTAATTCTAGATGCTGATCTCCTAAGTAGCTTTTAAATTTATGCAGTTTTTGTTTAGCTGTCAAAACATTTAATTATATCATGCCCAAAGGTGTAAAGCTGTCAAATAAATCCGAATTCAGGCATAAACATTTGCTAAGTTACCAGTGCTACTGCTCCTGTCGTTGTTCCTGGGCAGCTTGGGAACCTGTTTTAGGGGGAGGGTGTGTCCAGGCACATTAACTCAGCAGGTACAGAACAACATTGGTCCGATGAATTGGTGATTACTTGTAAAACAGCGGGTAGTAATGCCCCCGGTCTTTGTAATTCTTCTCTTTGTAAAATAAAGCAGACTGGAGAGTGTGGTGGATTCTTTGGGTCAATTTGCACTGTAAGAAAGCCAGTCTTTTTTCTATCTATTCTTTCTTGCCTTGCCTTAATGTAATTCTTTTTTGTTTTGTTTTGTTTTATTTTCTCTTCAAAAACAAATATCCTTCTCCCTTCCTCAAGAGTCCCTTGGTATAGGAAGAATAATTGCAGTGGCACTTAACAAAGGAAGTATTTACCCTGATCAACAATTATAAGTTTAAAGTTTTCTATGTGTAAAGCATTTTTTCCAGCTTCACTGCGTAAGATTGGCAAAAAAAAAAAAAATTGTACATATCTAAGATGTATATGCGATGTTGTAAAATATTTTTAAAGAAAGGGCGAATTTAAAATTTTTAACTATCTTTCTCTGGTCATTTCATAAATAAAATTTTTTGCTATTTGATGACATTATTTGGAGGTAGACCGTTAGCGTAAATACTAATGCAGACTTCACTAAGAGGTAGGGGAGTAAAGTAAATTAGTTCTACTTTGAAGCTTTTATTTTCTTCCCTTTTCAAAATGAGTGGGAAGGTCCTTGAGAGGCCCTTGAATGAAAGCTGCTTTTCATTAGTGCTACCAAATACCTACTTGAAAGAGTTGAGTTCTAACTGAACACCCACACAAGAGAAAGGGAAAGCTTCCTTTTTCTACTGGAGGACCATCAGCTAAATAGCTCTTGGCTTCTCTTTTCCAATCAGGTGGTTTCACATCAGAGTTAATTACTCCAGTCATTTATTCTAATCACCCTCCTCTTATGGCTAGCTGCATTCTGTCATGGGGTGGCATCGTTTGAAGCCAGTTAAGTTTGAAAACCACTGCAGGGTACTTGAGGCTCATTAGTGAGGCCTATCCATGCCTGGCTTTGGATTTGCTCCCTGATTAACTCTGCATCTCTGCCTCGCTCCTTCCTCCCGCCATCCACCAGCCCCCACTCCTCAACTCAGTGGCTCTTAAGAGGAATGTTTCAATTAACTCTTGCCTTGCTGTTTGTCTTTTCACCTGCATATTTAAGAAAAATTTAACTACTTCTATTGCTAGTAATACGTTTGATAGATTCTGGCCTTATAACGGCATCCTCTGTGTTGGATTGAACTGAAAAGATAGACTTTCTACAAAGAAGAGTTGTATTTTTGAACAACAAAGGAGAAACATGGTGGTCTCAGAATAAATACATCTATGTCCTTGGTCCGGTTCTCCTAACCTAATACAGGTAGTGATTCCAACTCTGATTTTATATTACTCCAGTGTGTCTTAATGGTTTATCAAAGAAGATACCTGAAAATCTTTAAAAGTATCTCAAAGCAGATTTGTTTATTATTATAGTAGTGTAAGAGTTTGCCAAGTGGCATATTTAAGAGCTGTTAAAGCACAAAAGCAAATAATGTTTGTTCTATGCTTTAAAAAAAAAAAGAAAAACATGTAATCAGTGTCCTGAGTAGATAGTGAGAGACAGTGTGATTACATAAAGTATTTAAAACATTTTCCAAAAATTAAGAAAAACATATATCTAGTTTGTTAGTTAAATGCAAATGTTTATTTAAATAAGAAATAAGATAATTTTCTGTTCTTTTTGCACAGTAGTTTGATTTAAAGAACTCAAGTAGTTCATGTGTCAAAACAAAATATGATACACATTAAAATGCATGAAATCACATTTTTTTTGATCCAATGTTCATGAATGTTCAGAAATTAGCAGAAGGAACTCTTATTGCTAATTTTCATTCCCAAAATAGTTGAATGGATTGCTTCTCTATTAAGAATCTTTGGATTTAGCAGTTAACAAATACATTGGTATTCTCTGTCTTTCTCTAAAGGCAGATTATTTTTATTTACTTTTTAAACTTTCCTAAAGAATTTAGTTTAAATTAATTAACTATAGGCCTAGAATATGTGTTTTTTGTTGAGTTCTATAAATGTTTATTGAGTGTCTACTATGTGCTCAGTTCCAAAAATGCAGATATAATCTCTGCCTTTCAGGAACTCGCATTCGGTGAGGAAGACAGAACAATAAATGGTAATGCAAGGTGAAGGTTTTAGTTTTAAAAAGGTATGTGTAAAAGCAAAACCAGTTGAAAGAACAATAAAACCTAGAAATAAAGCCGGCAGGTCGACATAGGACATCAGATTTAGTATGTACTCAGCGTACTTAATATTAGTGTTACCAAATAATATATTTGAAACCCATTAAAAACAATTCTTAGTATGAAATGCTTTAATATTTTCATAATGTAGCTTTGGGATATACCATTCTGTTTCATAATTTTTCAAAAGAATGTGTAGTGAATAACGTGGTTTCAGGAGTCAGATCTGGATTCAGGTTGCAACTCTGACGTTTACTAGCTGTGTGACATTAGGCGATTTATTTCGCTTTCTTAGCCTCATTTGTAAAACAGTTTTTTAAAATATAGTGCTTATCCAGTAGGATTATTGTGAAGATTAAATAAAATAATCCATGTAAAACATTCAGCATAAAACTGAGCACAACATAAGTACTCACTAAATGTTAGGCGTTGCTATTGTGATTCTGTTGTTGTTCACCTGGTCAGTGAACCTCTTCCAAGTTGACCTTCAGATGCATTTTCCTTGCATAATGTCTTTTTGGAGCTTTTGTCAGGTTTATGATTGACATCATTTGCATCCATATTCCTGACATGCTTCAAGAGAAAATAAAACCTTGAAAGAGGATGCTTTTCTTCTTTCCATGTAATCATACTGCCCCAAATTTGATTGTGGTTAACAAACTGTGTACATCTCGTTTGTACTGGCTAGTAAGCACAGAAATTCTTCACATTTTCTAAAACTCTGCCAAATTAGCACTGTATCAACTGGATAAATTTTCTATGGTCAATTTCATGCTTCTTATATAAAGCTCTAAGATCATAGTTCCTGAGCATAGACACTGAATTGTGCTAAATCACAAGAATTTCTTAAATGCCATTCATTCATTCAGTAGACATTTATTAGGGGCCTGTGGGTAATTAGGTCTGTGATCACAAAATTGGAAGAATATGACACCTGCCCTTTGGGGCTGTCATTATGAAGATCAAACAGACATGACAGTAACTAATTAGAGAAGTAGATTAATTGATGTATTTATTTATTTATTCAACAAATATTTTGTGAGTGCCTACTACTTATTAGTCTCTGGGACTATAGCAGTGAGAAAGACAGCATAGTACCTGCCCTTTTTGAACTTGTTGTTCAGTGAGGGACACAGACAGTAAATAAAAAACTAAACAAATAAATATATAACTTGTGATAATATATAATTTAATGTAACAAATAGTATAATACTAGTGGTATGTACCAGGAACAAAAAGCACAGGCTACCATTAGAGTATTTATCATTTTATTTACTTATTTGTGTGTGTGTCTAATTTTAAAAAATATTTTTATTGCGATATAATTGACATATGACATTATATTAGTTTCAGATGTACAACATAATGATTCAATATTTACATATATTTTGAAATGATGACCACAAGTCTAATTAACATCTGTTACCATGCATTGTTACAGAAATGCCTTATTATGCTTCCTGGGAAGATTGGGGAAGGTTTAACCAAGGAAACTGCATTGGTCATAGTCTTTAAGCATGAGTAGGAGTTTACCAGGGAGGGAGGAAGATGATGGAAAGGGCATTACAGATGCAGGAGGCAATGTGAATAAAGATATTGATGTTATAGTACAGTACGAGAGCTAAACTTAATTCAGAAGGTAGAGTGTGATATGTGTGTAAGAGAACTGTGAGCGATACCTATGGAAAGATAGGACCACAAGCAGATGATAAAAAAACAATCTTTAATGCCTTGTAAGTCCTATGGACTTTTTTCTTTGGGCTAGTGGTGCCCAAAAGGTGTTTGCCACACCAGGAGCATCATTCTTACCTGAAAACTTGTTAAAAAGGCAAATCTTGGGCTCAGCTCCAGACCTACAGAAACAAACTCTGTTGGGAAGAGGTGGGGGAGCCCAGAAATCTGTTTTAACAAGTCCTGTAGTTGATTTCAGTGCATATCAAAGTTGGAGATGCACTGCTTTATAGAAAGAAAGACCATTGAAAAGTTTTAGGGAGAGTCATGACTTGGTCAGGTTTTAGACAGCGATTATTATAGAGGAGGAATTGAAGGGCAGAAATTTTAGAGATAAAAAGAACAGTTTGGATAGTGTTTAGAATACTTGAACCAAAAGATAATGAAGCACAGAACCAAAGATAATCACAGTGGGAGGAAAAGGAAGAATGAGTTTAAAAGATATTTTGGAGGCTTATGCATATATCAGATATATTCTCTGATAAGGTTTTAGAACAAGAGGAAAAAAAGGTGTCTGCCACAATTTCTAAATTGGCTGACTAATGAAGGACTACATCCATAATCACAAAATCAAGAGAGGAGGAAGTTGAAGAGGAAAAGTTAGTCATTTTTTTTTTGATAGTTCAGGTTTGTATTACCTGAAGCCCACACACAGCAAAAGAAGTAGTCTGATGGCTAGTTGACGTTTTGAACTTGAAATGCTGTAGATGGTAATAATTGTCGGGTAAGGTAGTTGAAATGTACCTTGTCTAGCCTAAGTTATATCAGAAATGGGCCTGGGACTGCATCATGAGGAAAACAAATACTGAAGAAGTGGACAAAGGATTTAAAAGTGAGAAGGAAAATCAAAATCGTAGAAAGAGAATCTGGAGGGAGGTTATCAAGGAAGCTTAGAGAAGAAAGAGTTAGCAACATAAACACCATAATGCAAAGAGGCGAAGCGCGGAAAAAATAGCATCCATTGAATTCACACAAGCATACATGGTCATCTTAGCACAAACATATGTACCAGAAAGACGAGATGAGTTCAGAAGTAAAAAGGAGGTAAGGAATAAGTAACAGATTTGCTTAAATCTTTCAAAAAGTTTAGATTGTTGATCTCACATTACCTGGGCATTCACAGCTACGTAAAAATAATTTAGCAAGACGGACTCTGTTAACTTGTCATTATTCCAGTGTTAATTCAGAAAGAATCAGCCCTGCAATTTAATGTGATTTAGAGAATCATAGACTTTTTATTACTAGGAGTAGGCAAAGAGAGGCTAATTCCATCTGCTAAATAAGGTGCTTTTCATGAGGTGTATATACATCCACATTTGTGTACAGATGTCATATATCTGACTTTCAGCAAACACTGTGTTCCTTATACTAACTTGTAGTCTATGGCTATATGTGTACTTCTTAAAGCACACAACTGATACAGCCGAGTACACAATATGTAAGAATTCTAACCCAGGACTTTTCAGGATGCAGAGTTTATAGATAACGCCTTAGTTGGTACAATTAGCCGTTTGCCTTTGTTGTTGAGAGAATAGTTACAGTGCCACCTTTCAAATGCTGCCGTATTTCTTCAGAGATCTGTAAATGCCTAAAGAATATACATTGCAGAACATTATGTCTGTTTCATACTTGAAGATACTGTATTTCAGCTGTTGTGTTCCAGGGCATAGCCATTCTTCATGGCACTGAGAATGATAATGACCTTTTCAAAACTGCATCAAAAGTCGTTTGTAGTCTGAAGGTGCTTTGTAAGCTTTATCTTTATTTTCAGTAGGAGAAGCTATTTTTAAAAAGGGTTAAATGTTGTTGTTGTTTTTGTTTTTTCCCCAGCAGTGACAAACTAATTTTTCTGCATGGTATGCATTCCTGGTAGCGTGTACATTTATTCATTGGATAGATCCACCCTGAAAGCATAGCAAGGAACAGATTTGCTATGATTTACCCAAGGTCCGCCCTTCGGAATGGTGGCATGGGGACTCAGTCCAGGGTCTCTGGCTTATAAATCCCATGCTTTTCCCAATACATCAGATAGGGATACGGGTTTTCATCAAAGTAGATGAAGGCTAGCATCATTACTAGTTTATTAACACTTAATCAAGTTACTATTAATTACTATTACTCTATTACTATTAATTAAGTTATTACTATTAAATTATTCTTAGTTCTGTTAATGAAATTTTGTTACAAATCCATTTCAATTACAGGTAGAGTATCTTAGCAAATCTTTGTGAAACAAGATTTTTAAGGTAGAGTGATCATTAATTTTTTTGCATGTGTGAACAAAAAGGGTTAAATACTGTTACTCCCTACATTCTATCTTACAGCAAAATGCTGTAAATGCAGGTCCAGTATTGGGAACTGAATAAAAAGCTTTACTGTCCAGTGTTGTAATCACTACCATGTTTCCCCAAAAATAAGACCTAGCCGGACCATCAGCTCTAATGAATCTTTTGGAGCAAAAATTAATATAAGACCCGGTCTTATTTTACTATAATATAAGACCGGGTATAATATAATATAATATATACCGGGTCTTATATTAATATTCTTGCTCCAAAAGACATATTAGAGCTGATGGTCCAGCCAGGTCTTACTTTCGGGGAAGCACGGTAGTCACGTGCAGCCATTATTCACTTCAGATGTGGCTAGTCTGGATTGAGATTTAATGTACATTGTAAGTGTAAGATGCATACCAGATTTCTAAAATTCAGTACAAAATAATAATTTTTATGTTGGTTATATGTTTAAATATTAGGTTAGTGCAAAAGTAATTGTGGTTTTTGCAATTTTTTTAACCTTTTAAACCACAATTACTTTTACACCAACCTAATAATATTTTTGTATTTCTGATTAAATATACTATGTTAAAATTAATTCTACCTATTTATTTTTTTACATGTGGCTACTAGAAATTTTTAGATGACATGTGTAGCTTGCATTATCTTTCTGTTGGACAGCACTGATAAAAAGTTGTGGTGGTCATCTTCTTCTCCAGGAGTTTTGGGCTCGAACATCCCCATACTGAACATGAGCGTAGTTGAATACTTCAGTAGTATACACATTTCTGTCATATTTAGCAGCCTCACTCCTGAAAAAGACTTAGGGTTAACTTCAAATCTGGAAGGAAGTCTAAAATGTTAATACTAATTTTAAAACTGAATTAATCTTTTACCATGTAAACTGTTCTTTCTCAAGTATGAGTAAAGTCCAGACTTGAAACCTGAGTGTTATATTGGTTATCAGTTGGTATAATAACTTAAATCTTAAATCTTTCTAAAACCTGTCCCCTCTCTCACTCTCCCCTTGCTACTGTCTTAGGCTCTCAGTGCCTCTCAAGTAGACTGTAGTAGTCGTCTTAGACATGACCTTTGGCCTCCCTGCCAACCTTCCAAAGGGACATCTCATCTCATTATCCCCAGAATCTAGCATAGAACAAAACTTACAGTAAGCACTCAATAAATGTTTGTAGACTGAATGGATAACAGAGCTGCTGATATTAATCAAAAGTTGCGGAATGAAAAAAAGACTTTAGCCCTACATAATGTATGTATATGCAATTGCATACACCAAGTTAAGTACAGATGTAATTCTCTGGCTGACCTTGTCAATGCTTTAAAAATATTCAGTAACTTTTGCATTTATATTCTTTAGTAAGTTTTTCTTTATTGGGTATTCTTGGAAGTGGTGATCTAGTAAGTAGTCTATTTTGCCAAGGATTTTGATTTGCCAATATAAGTTTATGGCAGTCAGTCCAGGGAATCCATGGTGCCATGAAGACAGCTCCTTGTTTTTGTCTGGGGTCCCCATGGGATTAAACTACATCTGGCAGTAAGTAGGGATTCTGGTCTGGCCATCTTCAAAGGCAAGAGACTGCTAGTATTTAGCAGATCTATGTGGATAAGCAAATGGGAAGGGATTAAATTTTTTGGTTTTGTTTTTCTTCCTTTCGTAACTGACTATAAAATGAAACCTCCAGAAGTTCAGACAGCAAATTAATACATTTTTCAATGGTTGTTGAAGAAGGAACCTATACTTTTTCCTATACCTAGGTGGATAATTGAGAATTTTAGAGTAGTATTATAATTACTTAAGTGTGTATTTTTATACCTAGTTTATCTTAGGGAACATAACAGCCATTTACAATGCTCGGAATTCATTTTCTAGGAATTTTAACATCCATAAGTATGAGGACTTGTGGTTGGCATTTGGAGGCTTTTGTCGCCTATTTTTCTGTGTGGGAAACTTGACCCACAATTCCTTTCTGGCGAGAATCTTGGACCTGTCTTAGGATAGGCCACCACCCCTTCCATGAAGGTGGGCCTGCCTTTTGTGGAGGTTTGTTGGTGACTTGCTTCTTATGCTCTTCACATTTTTAAGGGATCCTCAGTCCTGTGACTCAGTTTAGCTATTGTTGAAGCATGTGGCTCTCCATTTAACTGACACAGTAAAATGGCTCTTTTCCACGTACTTGTCATGGAATGTCATCTAGAACTTACCAAGCAAAGCCTCACCTAAGAGGAATAGTGTTTATGCAGAATTGCCTGAAGAATATGCAGTCTCTCCATTTGTCTGTACTTTAAATCTATCCCAGGATTAAGTCAGTCCCTCTGAGACTCGCATACCTGGATTCCATCATATTGCCAAGGGAGGACTTTCTTATCTCAGGAATAGAAATAATGTGTTTTTCTAGGCCATCTGGTTTATTTTTACATTATGGTCATATTTGATTTTTGTAAGTGTTCGTGTTTCTTTCTTTATGTTGCCTGCTAGAAAGCTTAGGGCCAAATACATGGCACACCTTTAACAAATCTATAGACTTTCACGGTGTTATTTTTATGTACTTATCCTTATTTTTGCATTACCCTACTTAGGTTAAATTTATTTGATCTTGATGATTATTCATCAGTGTGAGCTCTGAATTATTTTCTGAATGAAAATGCAAACAAATAATAAATAGATGGGTATACCTTTCCTTTAATTATAGTTGTTCCCCATCCGTTCTTACTGAATGGAATTTTTTTAAAAGCTCCATCTCCCTATGTGTATTATAGTATAACTAGTTTAAAATATCTGTATATTATGAATTCCTAGATTTTAGATTAAGAGTGACCTAAGGTTGAAATGTTAATTAAATGTTTTAATGTTCTGTAGCTCTAAAGAAAATAGTTGGATAAAATGTCAGCGTGTAAGACTATTTTAAACATTAGAAAAAAATCATCTCTCTGAAAAGGAGGGTAATTGTACAAGTTTGCCTAATCCTTTTGATCTTGGCACACAGCAATACAGACTTCAGTTGAGATTAAAACTATGAATTTCAAAGGAAACATGGCCTTCAGTGTGTAAAATATATAACAGCTGGTTGACTACTCCATTTAAAACTACACAATAACAATCGTGGACAGAATGATTCTCCTGCCAAAAGATGCACGAGCGCTTGATAGTTATATCAAGATATGATACTAACTCACACTTTTCTTCAGTAATGATATAAATGTAGAAATGAACAGTGCACTGCTGGCTCCAAAATCTCTCTTCTGCCCAACAGTTCAAGGGCAGTTTGGAAGTACAGAATTCCTTTGAGTGATTTCTCTATCTGCTTTTCAGCCTGAACTTCCATGTGTGGTTGACTAAATTTCTTTTTTTTTAACTGTCAGATATTTTTGTTTCTTAGCATCCCACAATTTTTTTTTCCCTCCAAATCCTTGATCCTCCTTTTAACCCCCTTTGGCATTTCTGACTTAATTGTTCTTAATGTCACAGCTTCACACATATTTTTAAGCTCCCAAAGTTTCAACTAGTCTTTGTAAATGGTATAAAATTTGTTTCACATTTTTGTTATATATTTATATTAAGGTAAATATCTGAATTCTGAAGCATTGTGATATATTGTAATCAGTGTGGGAGCATGTTAAGCTCTTGTTCGTTGATTATAATTCATCAAAATTTTAATATTTTCATTCTTGTGTTTCACCTGAACAACTAATCCTTAATAGGGTAATTAGTGCAGTTTTTAAAAATGAGGATTAATGTGGATTTGTCACTTTGGAAAGCATATTTGCATTCTAAATTTGTATCCATTATGGAAAAATGTGACCTTTGTTTCTTGAAATTTGATATAACATAGCAAACTTTCTATTCTTTGAGTTTATTTCAAAGAAGGAAATTATATGCAACAAATTTTGCTAACGTTTCTCGGATTCATCACAAATTCAGAGCCAGCATTTAAGGAGTTAATGTATCTTATTAGGGGGACAGGAAATCTGGCAACTATTGCAGAAACGAGACCTAATGGTGCACACAAACAATTTGTCAGTCTCCTTAAATGTGAATAGCTTTCCGCAAAGTGCCTGCTCTTGCTTTGTTTGAACAGGCTAAACTTTTCCTTTTTGGACTTTAAATCTTAGAAGTGAAATGTGATCCACATATTCAATCAAAATCATTTAATTCAAAGCATATTTTGATTGGAACACAGTTGACATGGAAAGAAACTCTAGAATAAAAAAGTTGAAAGGACTTTATATCATATATTTAGCAGGAAAATTTGAAACAGTTCTAATTAGGCTGAAAAAAACAGCTTTCTTCAATGTAAATTACAAAGGTCATATATCAATGTTAAGGAAACATTACCACTAGTGTTTGAAATCCAGCACATGCAAACATAACAGACCAGTTCATTTTAAATCTGTGTGTGTGTGTGTGTGTGTGTGTGTGTGTGTGTGTGTAGATGGCTGTATTACATGTATTTGAAATGAAAAATACTTAAAATTCTGAGTCCATAATGTTGTATATTACATTCTTGCCAATCCAAACATTAACTCTTGAAACATATTACTATCTATACTCAAATGAATTAAGACTCTTAATTATAAGTACAATTAAAAATTTACAGAACAAATTTTGAGTCTTCCATTAAAATAATTAAATGTATACCAACTCAAGAGGGTTAGTCAGTGATTTCTTACTTTCTTTTATTTTTATTTTCTGTATGAAATTTATAGCTATGGCATTTTGTATCTCAGAACTGAATAGGGCCTTCAGGAAGCCTGGGAAGGGAAGTAGTAGTGTAGGTTTGCAAAAATGTGTATCTAGGCTGCACAGACCTATTTCCTTCTGGTTATACAATTATTTCTATACTTAAAAATTAGTAAATAATATGTGCTCTTTTTATTCGATTTTTTATAAAAATCATTTATCCTGTAGCTTTTATTTAGTTGCTTTTTAAAAATGGTATGGTATGAGAACATTTAGCAAAAGTATAAATATTAGCATTAATCTGAGAATTACAAGTATGAGAAACACAAGTAATATATACAAATAAGGTTTCCTGGTCTTGAGGTAAATAATTATCTAATAACTTCTTTTGTTAACTGAAATTGGTTTTCTTGATTTTATATAAAATCAAGATTTTATATAAAATCAAGATTGTTTGAAAATAAAGAGAAATTGCTGGAATATCTCAAAAGCATGTATAGATTAACTAAACACACGATTAATGCTTTTTATTTTAGAATTTTTTTCTCTAGTAGCTTAGAATTTCTTGGGAAAAGCAAACTATTTCTATATAAGTTGTATTATTTGATTCCACTATAGGAAACAAATAATTTTATATAACATTTTTTATCAATAAATAATTCATATCCTTAATGGGTTAGTTTCATGAAAACATAGATTACGCTCTTTCAATGAGATTGTTAGACACACATTCATATATGTTATAATTATTTCTGACACAGGGTTATACAAACGAGTTATTTATGAATAATTTACTATTATCTTTATAGTATTAAAGCTTTAATTTGTTGGTGTTCTGCATGTGTACCAAATGAAAGTTACAAATAAGTGTTTGTATTTGACATCTGTATACTGTACTTTTTAGCATATCTCAAGTGTTTTAGTCTCTGTTTAATAGATCTCATTAAAAAAAGCAGATATCAGCCCCCAGACAGTTTGTCAGGACGAATATGAGTCCCCCTGGATTGGATTGACAATTTATGTGAGGCTTCATATGATAGTCTTTTCATAGTCTTACTTGATCCTTAACAATTGGACATTAGTCACTGATTTATTTTACAATAACTCAGATGAGTTGAATATTATTGTATTGTGTTGGACATGTTAGTGGATTTTCTTTTTTACAAATTTTCCTCAGAGCACACATTGGATGTAAATGATGTACCCAGCCTGCTAGGGGAGTACTAACAATTGATTGGGTAGTTTTGAGAGCAGCATGGGAAGCAAGTTACTATCCCCTAGCTGCAAACCGTATTTAACTCCAGTCCTAATGAGGACTGTCTGTCCTAAAGGCTTGGAGAAAGCTCAGATGCTTAGCATTCCACTGGCCTGTGTTTATTTATTTTCTTGGTGACTAAAAATGTGGTTATAAGTATGTTCTATAGAGTCTTTTTTAAAATCTTAACATATAAAAAGGGATTTAAAGAATTTTTAATATAAGTTTTATGGTTTATATTTTTGAATCTCAAGAACAGGAGTTATAAAACGTAATCCCAGGGTATTTCATTTGAATTATTTGTGTTTTTTTCCCTCAATAATTTCCTCCTGCTTGTCTTTACCTCTTCCCTCAAGTCCCTAGTAAGTGCATTTGTGTATTATTATATACTTCTGGTTAGGCAGTCGTTACTCACTGATATCAAAAGGATGCTAAAGTCCTGAACTGACTTTGTACTGAAATGTACTAAAACTTTTTGGAATTCCCTTATAATCCATAGCAGTTGTTTCTTTGGGTCCCTTTTTAAAGCTTTGGTATATTGCAAGAAATCGTTGAAGGCCACTAATGAGATTTTTAGTTTCGTTTTTAAACTTTTATTTAAAATTTATTCATGAAAATGATATGTTTCTCAACCTCTGGAAAAAAATGTTGCGAATAATTCTGTGAATTACTGGTCAACCCCCTAAGGACTGACCAGCATGGCAGCGTAAGGGGAAGGCCAGACCGTGGCACTGTGGTCATCTGTGCACGTGTGTTTGTGGTGTTCTGTGAACAGTGTCTTTACATTCAGCATTTTTGCTTAACATCCTGATGTGGTGTCAAGAAATAAAGGTTTAAGAATCTACACCTAGCCAATCTCACCAATTTGAATGTGCATAAGGAAGTAATCGACCTTAGGAAAACACAATTCTTTGTTTGATGACACATAAAATAAAATTGCCCTAGTTTTTAGGGCTTTAATATTGAGAAAATTCATTTGTACTTCGTCATTTGCTGAGCCTTCTAGAATTTTATAGTCTCAAATCACAACACTATGGACACTCAGGAGACTCCTCACTGTTCTATCTTATTAAACAATTTTGAAATCATTAATTTTTAATTAGCTTGGATGCAGAGGTTTTTTTATTGTTTCAATAGAGTGTGTATATGAAGTAAACGTTTTTTATTTCAACTACTGGTGAGAGTATTATTTACATAAATAAGTGTAGGTTCTTTCTGAGAGTACATACTGTGAGTTTGCTCTGTATAGTCACACTTTTTTTGTAGACTCAGAGCTATCACATGCTAATCTATTATAGAAAAGCTTTTCAGCAGTTTATTGACTCAGAATTTGAACAACTAAAAAGGATGTAAGCTCGAAGATATGTATAGGTCCTTCCTTGATTGAAAGTTCTAATTAAGTGAATTGGAGAAAATTAACTGAAATTAGCTGTCAGAAAGTCACATTTAAATGAGTGATGAGCTAGTCTGGCAGTAAACATTTAAATGATATAAATTGCCATTTAAGTGTATAGTTTAATGTTTGTCATGCATTAATGTGACATGAGACTGCAGTGACAATCAAGCAGCTTGCTCTAATTTGAACATATTTAGGGCTTTTGTGTGGAGTGCACTGCACACAAATTAAGACAATTGCTGTTTTTATGTGTCACTTTAAACATGTCCCCCACCCCACCCCATCCCTACCCAAGGCCTAAGTTAATGAAACAAACGTATCATTTTTGTGTGCAACTTGCATGAATAGTTTCTGGATTGTTTGAATTGATTTTAAATCCATGTACTTAAAAATAGGAGTTTGTTTAAAGTTATTACAACCCCTTCTCATTTCAAATAAAATATGAAGTAGTTTACTAAATTTTTAACTATAATGAGTTTTATAAGAGATATCTAAAATAGTAACTTGCACAATTGAAACTAGCTAAATATTTTTTAGGTATATTTGATTTCAGGTATACTTTGGAATATGAGAATTAACTGGAGTTTTATTTACAGAATTATTGTTTTACATTTTATAGTATGTCATATATTGTGAAGCTATAAACATTATTAAAGGAAATATATTTGAATTCAGCCATAAATATCTTCCTTATTCGTAGGCATTTATGTTAATAAAGCATACATTTACACAAGTGTACACCTCTGAACTAATAGGAACTTCTTTTGTCACAAGATGGTTTGTATTTTTTTGGTTGCTTGCTATAGAAGTTAGTCAATTTTGTTTTAGCACCAACAGATTTCTTTTTATAACATTGATAACATAGCAGCAAGTCACACAAAAAAATACATCACAGGCACACACTTATTACTCAAAAAATAATAATTTCAATGAGCTACATTACCTGATATAACTTGATATACTTCAAATTAAGCTTCAGAGTTTGAGTTTGAGAGATCTCTAATTTGAATCAATTATTTATTGATAAGCTAGTCCATAATACTAAACTTTCATATTGCAATAATTTTGAAAAGTAATAAATAATATAAATAAGCCTACTTATCTAAAAAGTTAAGTCTCTGTTTTTTTAAAAACTTTCTATCTTTACTAAATTCAGTAAACATTTATTGGTACCTATTGTGCAGTGCTAGTAACTGGGAATGTAATGATGGACTGGAAGTGGATTCTGTGCCCAGCGTTTCCACTGAACACTTGATTATGTTCATTCATTATTCATTGGGCACTGTTATGTTAATAGCATCAAATATTTGGACTCGTTTGATATTAATACCTAGAATAATAATTCAGAAATAAGTATTCCTCCCAAGATCTAATTTGTTGGCATAAAAACTCAGTTGAAATAACTAAATAATTTGGTTACAGTTGTTGCAGTCAACAACAAAATGTTTCTATGTAGAGAAATTATAAATATGTCAAGTGGATAATAAATATTTGCTTTCTCATTTGCTCTCCCACAGTAGCCTTTACATTGTATGACCTCCTTTCTTTGAAGCATAAATTGAGTACCTTTCGGGCCTGAGTTACAAGTGTGACCAAGACAGAACCAGTCCTAGCCCTCACTGCACTTGCATATGTACAATATTGTCGAATAATTCTGAACCATTAGCAGCAGCCAGTTACAATCAGCATGAGAAGTGCTGGAAGGTCTCTAATTATAAATAAAGGAAAACAGATTCTGATGCAAAATAGGACATTAGAATAAGTCTGTTCACAGTAAATTTAGTGTTAAACTTGACCGCTTGTTCTAAATATTTCTACATATTTTATAAATAGAACTCAACATAATAATACCATCTATGCCCCTTTTTCAGGCCCTGGAGAGTGAATTTGTTTCCTGCCAACTTCACCAGTGGATTGATCTCATTTTTGGCTATAAACAGCAAGGACCAGAGGCTGTTCGATCCCTCAATGTGTTCTATTACCTGACCTATGAAGGAGCTGTCAACCTGAATTCAATAACTGATCCTGTTTTGAGAGAGGTAAGTTATCTGAGTGGGTCTAACAGGTATCTTTAGACTAAAATGTACTAGATATCATCTTCTCCATGTTTTCATTTTACTGATGACAACAGATGGGTGAAGTAACATAATCAGAATAACCTTTCAGCTAGTGACTTAGCTGGGACTTGAGCCCAGGACTTCCCTCCAACAGAATGTTTGACTCAATATGCAGTGAGAACTTTTCCTATTTGAACCCATTAAGGGATCAGTTGTGTTTGTAATGTTTATAATTTTGAAGGCTACTCACTAATTTCAAGTATTAGAAAAATAGTAATTAATTCATTAAAGAAATAAGATTATATGCATAAATCTATTAAAGATGATAAAATATTTATATATAATACATAAGTACATGTGTATATATAATACATAATACATAAGTATAATACATAGAAGTTAACAGTAGGAATGAATTCCAAAACTTTCATAATTATAAATTTGGTGTTACATGTTATTGAGACCTGGTTTATCTTTGTCATTTGTTTTCTTAGTTAAAACACTCAAAACGTGTTTTTGACAAATACAGGATTCACCAAAAATTCTGTATATAGCCTTGCCTTTTTTTAATAGTATTTTTAAACTAATTATACATCTTCCTCACTCTAACATATAATCTGTGAAAAGATTATAGAATTGAACAGATATCACCTTAAATATCTATACAATTTTAGAATAAGACTATATTTAAGAAACCAGGACTTAAATTCATAGGGAATGTTGTATATCACTACAAGGGACCATTATTCGTAATATGTAAGGTTCGTCATTTTTCCCCAGTACTTGATGCATTTATAATTCTACTGATGACCTGGTCATGTTGACAGTATATAAGAAGTGCATATTTAAGTACATTTGCCAGTATATATTATCACCTAGTTTATGTGCTAGATAAATGTTAGTACCCAAAAGCACCATGTGCTAGATGTATGTTTGTCTTAAACTGCACAGATTTTGAGTTGCTAGTTTTCCATTTATTTTAGAGTTGAATTAAGCGAACTCTTAAAGACTCTTCCAGTTTTTCAGTTCTTTAAAAGTGTTCCTTCCAGAGGGCATTTTATTTTATTAGAGCATGACACAGAATACATCTAGGGTTCCGTATATGAAATTGAGGTTAAAGCAAACATGCAAATGGGATCACCAAACAGTACATGTTTTCATTGTTAGAATAGAATCACATAGGCCCATTTACTTTCTTTTTATTGTTTTAAAAATATTTGAATATTTGTTCTATATATATCCATAATTTTTCATCAAATATACCACCTGTTTTTATTTCCTGAAGTGCCCTTGTAGTATCTATATCTCTACATAGCTGTAATGTGACTGAAATCATATATGACTAATTTTATAATCTCCTGTTTGAGCATACCAGCCAGCGTATATTATTTTATGTTGCTATATAATCTGTGTAGTTTTAATTTTGGAATTCCATAATATTCTGTAGAGTTGCTATGAATATGTACTTAACCCTGTTTCTCCCAATGTAGGATCCTATTTTATTTAGAGTTTTCTATTAATGCGTCCAAGACAATATAACCATCCCTTTCACGTTTTTAAAGTTTTTGCAACATTGCATGATCAAGGATGGCTGTAAGCCTGTATCTGTGATGCTGCTAGTTAAAAAGGTGAAACGTTCAATCAGCTGGTTGTTTCCTCTACAGAACACCTAACTTAATTGGCCCTTTTTTAAATTCTGGATTGACCACTTCTCTTCCTCACACACACCCCAATGATTTACCAAAGGAATTTACCATATATTACTTACAGCATAATCCAAAAGAGCACTGTCCCATAGAATTTTCTGCAGTGATGGAAATGTTCATTATATCTACGTTGTCTGGTATGGTGGCCACCAGTCATATGTGGGAATTGTGCATTTGAAATGGGCTAGTGTGACCAAGGAATTGAATGATTAATTTTAGTTCAAATTTAAATAGCCACATATGGATAGTGGTTACTATGTTGGACAGTGGAGATCTAGAAGACTGTCACATAACTTGAATGACCATATTATCTGAACCCAAACTCAGGTCATGTGGTCAGGCAATGGGACAAGAAATATTTGTTAGATTCGCTTGGTAGAATATTTGAAATTGGGCACACTCCGTGTAGACATTAGATATTTAGTTGAAATATATGTGTAAACTAAATTCTGTTTTTTCTTTCACTTAAACTAACATGCCTTCAAATAATGTTTTTTATTGCGATAAATAAATATAACACAAAATTTACCACTTTAACCATTTTTGAGTGTATAGTTCAGTGGCATTAAGTATATACATATTATTACGCAACCATTACTACCATCCATCTTCAGAAGAGTATCGTCTTCCCAAACTGAA
This sequence comes from Rhinolophus ferrumequinum, assembly GCF_004115265.2. Lineage (NCBI taxonomy): Eukaryota > Metazoa > Chordata > Mammalia > Chiroptera > Rhinolophidae > Rhinolophus > Rhinolophus ferrumequinum. The sequence continues at coordinate 22,258,303 of NC_046301.1, read as the reverse complement.
ACTCTGTATGCTTTCAACAGTAGTAACTCCTTATTCCCTCTGCCCTCAGCCCTTAACTTTCTGTCCACCCTTCTACTTTCTGTCTCAAGGAATTTGACTACTCTGAGCTAGCTTATTTCACTTAGTGTAATGTGCCCGTGATTCAGCCATGTTGTAGCATGTGTCAGAATTTCCTTCCTTTTTAAGGCTGAATAGCATTCCACTGTATATGTATACCACATTTTGTTTATTCGTGTGTCCATGGACATTTTGAGTTGTTTACACCTTTTGGCTCTCATGAGTAATGCTGGTATAAACATTTGTGTACAAGTATCTGTTTAAGTCCCTGCTTGTAATTCTTTTGGATATTTATACCCTTAAGTGGGATTGCTAGATTATATGGTCATTCTATATTTAAGTTTTTGAGGAACTGCCATATCAAATAAGTTTATAGTATGTATTTTTCATGATCAGCATTTGTTAAAGATTATTTAGTACTTTGCTTTAAGTTTCTTTGACTTCCTTTTCTTTCCCACAACCCCAAGTAGTTAATTATTAGCAAATTAAAACTTTGGAGCGTTTTTCACTCAATGCACCCTAATTTATTTTTATATTATATATTACATATTAGACTCAGCATTCATTCTAAAAACGGCCTATGATGTTCTAAATGTGGTAGGCACTTGATGTTCTTGAAAGAATATATCACTTCATGACTTAGTGCTATTCATGGAAATATACATGATTAATTCACAAAAGCCTTCTGAACGTTATTGAAACAAATGTGATAATCTTTTATTATGGCCATTCCATGTCATAGTGCTAAATCCTGTGGCACAATGCTGTCCGATATAGTAGAATAAACACACAAACAAATAAATATATGTAGATTTGATTCCTGGCCCCAATGTCTGCTCGTTGTGTGACATGGATCTTCCTGAGACTCTGTTTCCCAATATATAAAATGGTATGAAAATGCCCACCCCCAGGGGATGACATGAGGTGTAAAGCGTATAAAGTGTCCGGATGTTGCCTAACCCATTATAAGTACTCAGCAAGTGTTAGTTCCTTCCTTTCTATTATTTGCTGTTAACCCCCTGGGTTAGGAAACACAAAAAGAATATGAATTACTGATTGTATCATAGAAAGAATAAAATGCTAACACTAGAGAAGTTATTGAGACCTTTTCTTAGAGGACATGCAGAATTCATTGTAAAATGAGGCAAGGAGAAAACGGAAGACAAGAATAGGTCATTAAGTTGTTCATGTTTGTTTTCAACAAACTTTTACTAAAACCAAATTATGTAATAAGAGTTAAAGCAAGTCCCTGCCCTCACTCATCAGCTGACGTTCATTGTCTACTAGGGAAATATGGGTAAGTAAACAAATATAATCCACTGTAATAAATTCAGTGTAGGGATAAGTACACTGTATGTATGCACAAGCATGGGAGAAAGGCACGAGACCCAGACTGGCAGGATTCAGGCATGTTAATTCAAATGTAACTAGAGGCTGGAAATGAGAGTCTGGAGCTGTAGATTGAGGGATGAGTAACAGAACGTTGTGTAGAGTCGTGAGCAAAGGATATCCACCCAGAAGAAATGACATAGGCTTCCTGCATGTAGGTGAAAGAGAGGCTATTGAAAATGATGTATGTGAAATGATCCGAAAGTGGTAAGATGAGAGAAATGGACAGTTGGCAGACCACAGACGGCCTCCAATTCCATAAAAAGTAATTTTAACTGCATTATAAAGCAGTGACTTGAAGGCTGAAGGCTGGTTGCATCACCACATGTATGTTTTAGAATATGTCTGGAAGAAGATTGAACAGATAAAAACTGAAAAGTACCCGTTGGATTGTTCTGAGTCATTGGTGACTTTAGGGAAAGCAGTTTAGAAGGTAGAGGACTGTGCTGTGAATGGGAGATGAACAAGTAAACACAAGTGAGAAAAGGAAATAATTGAAGGGAGAATTTTTAACAGTTTTATTGAGCTATAGCACATATATGATACAACTCACCTATTTAAAGTCTCCAGTACAATAGTTTTTAGTGTATTTGCAGTTTTACAAGCATCGCCACAATCTAATTTTAAAACATTTTCTTCACCACAAAAAAAAAAAACCCACACCCATTAGCAGCCACTCTAAGGGAGATTTTTTTTTTAATGGGTAGATATTTGACCATGTTTCTGTGTTTTTTGGAAAGATAGAAAAGAGGGAAGACGTGAAACATATTACAGCATAGAAAGCATGTAACAGACTACCAAGCTCTGTGAGGAAGAGGAACAAACTCCAGGACACAGAGATAAGCCATGGACAGCAGGGAACAATACTGCGTTGTCTGAGATTACAGAGTAAAAGGTTTAGCTTGGGGACTGGTATGAGTCAAGCAGCGTGAATGAGATGGAAAAGCAACAAGGTTATGAGGGTTTGTACCAGGAGTGAGATAATACTGACAGAAATACCTAACACAGTCATGGGTGCTTAATATTAGGTTGGTGAAAAAGTAAATGCGGTTTGAAAGGTTAAAACTAATTACCAAAAAAATGCAATTACTTTTACACCAACCTAATAGATGCACAATAATAAATAAATATTATTTTCCATGTTGTTTTTCTGTGTTCTCAGCAGCAGGATAGTAAGTGTAGAAAAAAGCTGACTAGAGAAGTTTTATGTGTGTGTGCAAAGTATATATGGAGAGAGAAAGGGATGGGATTGTGCCATGAAACTGTGGTGGAAAATATAAAAAAAAAAGGATTGAAAGTGAAAGGGTAATTGATGAACTTGGTAAGGGGATATTACTGAAATGGTGGATCTAGGGTACTTAGAATAGGTAAGGAAGAGACTGATAAATTGGGAGAGTTTATTCTTTTGTTCATTATTCATCTTTTATTCAACAAATACTCATTTTGTCCAAGGTGCTAAAAATACAGAGATAAACAAGAAAATCATACAAAGTCTCTTCTCATGGAGCCTGCTTTCTAACGGGGCGCATAGAAAATGAACAAGACTAATTTCATTTACTGATAAGTGATATGAAGAAAATAAGGCCGGGCAAGAGATACAGAGTTGGGAATAGGGCAGTATTTCAGAGGCTTCTCACAGACTGCCTTTCTTCATACACAGTTCCCTTCCAAACTTTGAGTTTGAGACTGGAATAAAACTACACAAGGAGACCTAGGAAGGCAGCTCCCACTGCTCTAACCACATGTCTGTAACCCCCCTCCTCCCCCCACCCAAGGCTGAGACAGCCTTCACTTCAAGTCGTGTCACGGGCCTTCTGCCAGTTGTGAAACTTCCACTGCTGCCATCTCTGAATTTACTCCCCAACCCCATCTCTAGGCTATACTAGCTTTCCGTCAGAATTGTGTTTCTCTAAGGCTTTAACATCTCTAAGATTAGTAAATTTGTGAATACACTTATATTAAAACATTATCTCTACAAAATCATAATAATGGTGCCAGGATAGAACACTAGGATTAAAAGCAGACTAGACTAGACTTCGCAACTATATTTTTACTTATTTCTGTTCACTGCTGTATATTTAACTTGAGACAAGTGGATGTTCACATAGTCATACATAGAAGCAAGTTGTCTATGTACAAGTTATGTCTTCACCTTCTACTTGGGAAAAGCTCTATTCCTCTTGAGAAAGTTTTATTCTAGAATGAATGGTTAATACTTATGGCATAGTAAGTGATCATAAAAATAATCTCTCTATAAAAAAAGCACTAAACGATAGATATAATAACCATGAGAGGACACAGAGTAATCAGAGAAACAGCCTGCAGCACATTAAACTTTTATGTTGTTTTTAATTTTTAGAAAACAGCTGTGTTATCAATATACAACAATGTCTGCATTTGCATATATCACACATCAGAAAGAATTATTTTTCAGGCAAATATGCTAATTTCTTCAAATATCTGTGACCTCCAACCAAAGGATATATTCTTCTCTTCAGTTGTTTATTCTAACAGATGTTCTTTCCTTTATTTCTCTCTTTGGTACTATTTTTTTTTTCATGTTTCTCTACCGTACCATTGTTTAATCTCTATTTTTCTAGCATTGCATGTGTTCTTTTTTATTTGCATTTTTTAAAAATTGAGGTATAATTGACATAGAACATTACATAGTTTCAGATGTACAATGTAAAGATTTCATATATGTATATATTGCAAAATGATTACCACAATAAGTCTTGTTAACATCCGTCACCATACATAGTTACAGGATTATTTTGCTTGTGATCAGTACATATATTCTTTTATCGACAAGGTACAAAAAAATAAAAGTTGGTTATTTTCTGATGATTAATTCTGCTGAATTTAGTTTGATTCATCCATTTCTCTTCCTCCATACTTATCAAATTTATGAATATCTTATCAAACCTTTCTTTTTAACATTTTTTTTATTTATTGGGGAGACATTGGTTAATAAAATTATATAGGTTTCAAGTGTACAATTCTATAACACATCATCTATAATTGCATTGTGGTTTCACCATCCAAAGTCACCTATTTCAAAAAAACTAAAAACCAAGGAAAGAAGAAATTAAAAAGAGAGAATAATTAGGATCATTTAATTCCAGATCAGATATGAGTAAGAATACTTTTATTTAAAAAAAAAAGCACTCTAAAATCCAAATTCACAAAAAAAATACATGATGAGTTGAATGTTAACTTTATAAAATAATTTTCCTTTCCTAAAAATAAGTATTTTAAAATAATTTCTTTAACGTATTTAGAATGTAATTGTATGTACAGGCATGGTTTCCAGAACAATTCTGTATTCTTATCCAGAATTCACCTTTCAATTCTCATAGAAATGATATTTGCTATATCTAAAAGTTGAGAGCTCAATTATCTAGTCCTTATTATAAAACATTTCACTGATAGATTTTTAGTGGTCAGAAATAAGTTTTTAAAAATAATATATATAGTGATATGCTCTGAGTAAGATGTGTACACTAACTATATAAGAAGCGAAAGGAGGAGCAGCCAATCCAGATCAAGGAGTAATAACTGCCTCAACGTAATTCTTAAGAAGTGAGGAGTTAAGTAGGTGAATAATAGAAAGGGGAATTCAAGGCAGAGAGGACAGTATGTGGGAAGGAGTACAGTATGGCTCTGACTGGAAGAAACCATGTGGTGGGTGGAGAGATCCTAAGAAGTCAGTGATGAACAGCTAGGTTGATGGTATCTCCACAACATATTTGGAAACCATTTATGTCCATCATTACCCTAAGCCATCATCATCATCTCTCCTCTGCTGTTAGTAGACCTTGTCACTTTTTTCTATCCTTACCTGCCTACAACCCACTTTGCACAGAGCTGCCAAAGTGATATATTAAACTGTAAATCAGATCGCGTCACTCCTCTACTTCAACCTTTCTATTTCACATTAAACATAGAAGAAAAATCGCACTCGGTCCATAGGATCTGGCTCCTGCTTACCTCTCTGATCTCATGCCATGCTTTTCTCTTCCTCATTCGTGTGCTCTGTCCCACTGACCTTTCTGTCCCTATCCCTGGGAAGACTCTCACTGGCTTAGTACCTTTTTAATCATAGCCCTTCTCTCTGACTGTCCCAGATTTTCCCATGTTGGCTCCTTATCATTTATGCCTCAGCTTAAAGGTCATCTCTTCAGTGAGGGCTTTTGACTGCATGCATCCAATCTAGTTATCTTTTTGTTACTAACTTTAACTTAATTTAGAGCTAAAGAAAGTGGTATAGATGATACAGATTCTTTGAAATCTGTTGAGACTTGACACCATGGGCGATTCAATTTTTATGAGTATTCTACGTGTACTTGAAAAACAATGGTTGTCCTACAATTTTTAGGAGTAGAGGCCATTTTAACAGTAAGATAGTGAATAAAGAGAAGCGAGTGTAATTAGTGAATGTGATTTTTTTTTGGAATATTATTGTTCTGTACTATATTTGACCTTGAACTAAACAATCCCATACTGCGGTTGTTTTTCAATTCGTATGCCCTTTTTATCTTTTTCCTATTTCTATCCTCAAGTTCTCCGTTCTTGCTTCTTGGTACTGGGTCAAGTGTGTCTACCTCTTGGGCACCCCGCCTCCTATACCACAATTTACTATTTCTTAGATGCAATAGTCTGAGAAACCAAATAACCAGATATGGTAGAATTAAATTAAAGGTAATGTAAATAGGTTTTGATTACTTTACCAGATACAAAAACATAAACTGCAGTAATCAAGACAACATGTTCTCGTGAAAGGACTGAAGTTCATTGGAGCAGAATGGAGCTTCCAGAAATAGGCATCTCACATATGAAAGTATATGATAAAGGTGGTATTTTAAGTCACTGTGAAAATGCCTTCTTATTCAACATGTGATAGGAAGACAGCTGGCTAATTGTTTAGAATATAAATGAAATCCGCACTTCACATCTTAAAGTGAAAGAAATTACAAATGAATTATACATGTATTTATTTAGAATAAAGAATATGTTATAAAATGTGAAACTATGGAACTTCGAAGATAATATAGCTGAGTAGTTTTATAATCTTGAAATGGAGAAGTTCCATTTTGTAAGTCTAATATCAAAACCAAAAGTCATTTAGAAAATTGATATATTTGGCTACCTAAAAACTAAAGTTCTTGTACATCCAGAAAAACAACAAAGTTCAGGAACAGATAATTTACAAAAGATGAAATACAAACCACACATGAAAAATTGTTCATCCTTACTAGTAATTAATAAAATTCAATTTAAAATGCAACAGCATTTTTGTCTATGGAATTTATCTAAGATTAAAAATAATGAAAATTCCTGATGGTTAGAAAGCAGATATTGTCATATATTTGATGAGGGTGAAAATAGTTTGAATCTTTATAGCAATCAGTATCACTTTTTAAAATAATCATGCATTTACTTACTTAGAACTTTAACTGAAAGGAATAACTGAGTAAGTATGCAAAAAAATTATGTACAATTGTATAGTTGTTAAAAAAACATAAATGTCTTAACAATAAAAAACTGGTTAAATAAATGTTGGTAAATCCATATAATGGAATGCTATACAGCACCAGAATTATTGCTATATAGGTCTATATGTATTGCCATCGAACTGTATTTTGCCAAATGACAGTGAAAAACAGATTATGTTATGAAACACAAAATACAAATTTTATACGTATATATGCATAAAGAAGAGTCTGGAATTACAGACCTCAAGATATGTACATGGTCATCTAGCCAAAGATGGTCATTATCTTTGGTTAATGAGATCATGGGATTCTTTCACTTGCTACTTTCTGTGTCCTGAAAATTGTTTTGCTTTAAAATCAAGGGGACAATGCCAACTGACAACTCTTTTTCTCTTTTGAGGGGGAAAAAGTCTCTTCCTGAAAATTTGAACATGAGATGCACATTCACATGAGCATAAGAATACCGACTTTGCTTTTGGTTCTTTGGAGGTCTTTTGTGATTACTTTCTAATGTTCTGTCCATTAAATGTTGCCAGAATAGTGACTTTGTATAATGATCTTCATGTCACCGATAAAGGTGAAGGAATTTACAATGTCTGAACTTTTATCTCACTCAGAAATCAGTACCTCCAATCTTAGTTTGTTATTTAACTCAGTGAGCTATAATTTTTTCACACTTTTTAGCTATTTATTAACAGCAAAGTTTATTTCTTCACTTTTCCCATCATATTTGAGGAGGACCAAAAAGATCACTTCTACAGTTAGGGAAAATATTTTAGATATGTCACTGTTGGTTGTAGTTCTTGTCATCAATTTCTAAACGCAAGAAGGCTTTTGGCCTAAGATTCATGATTTCTAGATCTCTGGATTCACTGCTTAGTTGTGTGTGTGTGTACTTAAATAGTTATATAATGGGCTTTAAGAACTAATTTATCAAGCAATTTGATGATAAATTTATCAAATTTATCGAAGCATGTTAACTCTAAAAAATTCAAATAATACAAAAGTATAAAGTAAAAGAGTGGGACGCCCCCACCCCCAAATTTGGACTTTGTTAACTGATGCCAGCATCACATGCTAAAGTCAGCTCTAGTAGTTCCTATATGATGATGTCGTTTGATATATGCAGAAAAAGCCTCTGCCACAGAATTCATCCCTTTTTACTAATTCTAGAAACTCCACCATTAGCGATAATTTATTTGGTTACAAATCTTTTTTGTTTTGTTTTTGTTCAAATAGTCTTTCCAATCATTCAACTGTCTGTGCATAGGATTTGGTAATCGGTTTTGACAAAAGGGAAAGTACTGACACAGCATAGGGTCTGAGCAGCCATTGTGTAGGGAGTTCAAGAGCAGATTCTGGGCTGAGCCCAAGTTAGAAGATGGGGTGGCGCTTCAAAGGCGGAAAGAAAACTGCAGGTAGAAGATACTCAGGAACAACATTAATATGAACAGAATTTCCAGTGCTCTTTCATCTTGTACCTTGCCATAAGTCCTCACTACATTTCCTCTGGAAGCGTCATTTTCTCCTGTACTATTCAAGCAAATCCAATTGTTGTATGTTTATGTGAGTTCAGAAATTAAAGGTATTAATTTCCTTTTTAAAATGGAACTAGGCTCTATTTACGTAAATGGGTAGCGCAGAGAGGAAGGAGAGCCATGATCCTGCTCAATTTAAAGGATTATATACAATGGGCCTGAACATGAAAGTAAAACCTGAAATTCTTCCCTAAGTTGTGTTTAGTGTCAGTGGCTGGTTTTCCCTCGTCTAAATTTATCCTTCCAAACACTGTCTTAGCAACACATAATCACTCTGAGGAGATCTGTTTTCCAAAAGAAGCAGCAGTGTGTTTAAGTTTACATGACCCCAGTTTCATGACAGCAGTAGCAAATCAGATATCTTATCCAAGGAAAAGCATTTTTGGCTTAGAATTCAATCACTTTCATGGTGGGAGTCAACAGCTTGTTTCAGCTCTAGCACTACTGCAGAACACTGGCCGCAGTGAATCTTTCAGAAAGCATAAACACAATTGGTATTTATAGCATTGTTAACATTTGTTAAATAGTTGGGGGGAATGGCCTGTAAGCCTGTTTTAAGCAGGTGGGGCAGGAATCTTTGTTGTGACTGCATCGAGATTTAAGAGTAGTGGGACAAGGGGACAACGATATTAACGATGGTTGTAGCAGCAGAGGACATTAGAAGTATTGAATACATTGAGCTAAGATTTCATGCAGCCACAATTCAGTGTTACAAAAATAATGCTAAAGCATCTCTGGCCAGAAGTGTGTTACCCAGATGGCATATTTGACACAGTGCAGGCCAGGAACTGTACAGTGAAAAGCCAAATAAACGGTGAGGATTAGTCAAGTTTTAATTGAAAACCTACATAAGAAAATACCTTGAAATTATGCCAGACTTTCTTGTATATCAAAACCACAGCAATCAAACTTTCCCTTACTCAATTAAATGAACATCAAAGTTGGCAGTAAAGCTAATCTTCGTATTTTGCGCGTTATTATGCCTCTTGCCGACTTCTTAGTTAAGTAGGTGTAGCTAAATTATACATCCAAGGACATAAAGCAAAGCATTAATATTTTTTATGATTGTTTCTCCCTGTCCATGACCCAAGGGACCCTGAGCCTTTCTGTTATGCTGACGGCTTCCGTCAGGTGCCCCTGCTTCCTTCAGAAACCGTCTTCATTTGGAATCGAGTGTGAGAAAAGTAATTTCAAATCAAGTGACTGAATTTTCCTCTCTAAATTTTAAACTAAATGCAAGCTTATAAAAAGAGTATGATAAAGGAAAAAATCACACAGACTCGAAAAATCTCTAAGATTATTTGCAAGTATGACAGCTATCTAAATGTTCAGAATAACCAGTTTGTTTTCTTTTATTTCTACCAAAGGTGAGAAAGTTTACTTAGAATATAATCACTGCTTTTACATTTCATTACCGGTACAAAGAGGCAACTGAAATTCTATTAGTATTTGGGAAACACTTGAGTCAAGTGTCGTTTTTTCAAACGTTAAGTAGTATTAAACTTAGGTTGTAACAGTAAATTTGTCTTGCCTCTCTCTATCCCTGCCAGTACTGTGTAATTAGAGTGTGTGTGTTTGTGTGTGTTGTCTTTCAGGTTCTCCATTCCTTCAGATCAAGTATCGTGCCAACTAATTTCTCAGTGTACTTCATTTCAGTGTTCTTACCCAGTGGATGCTTACAAATTTTGAGAAAATAGGTTAAATGATTCTTACCGAATGAACGACCAAATGACTGCTGCTTTCTAAGACAGCATTTCAGCATATTTGTCTGTTTTGAGAAATAATTTAAACTGCTGGACTCAGTAAATTAAGTCCTTTGAGTTTCTTTTTTTTCTTTAAGAACTTTCCACTGCGTTTGCCTGCGTTTGCCTACGTGTGCCTCTTAGCATTGGAAAGCTCTTTGAAGCAACATTCCACTTATTTTTCTAGGCAGGCTGCTTTATCTACTCATTTCCAGTAGCTGGAGATGGAGGTGTTTTGAATGAGCACATCAGTGTTCTAGACAGAGATACTGTTTGAAATTATCCATGAACACACTGCCGCTGAACATTATTGAGTGACATTTGTTTCTGTTGGTTGTGTCTGCTGTGACTAGCTGGTTTCTTTCAGATTGGCAGCTGGGATTATGCTGCAGTGGATGGACAGCTACAAGAAGTGGAGATTGTAGTGAGGCCGGACTGGGCCTCAATTCAATATGCCTGGAATGTATAAGCTCAGTTAAAGGCACTACCGGGAAATCTATGAATGTTTTCAAAATTTTAATCAGTTTGTTTTACCTTAGTGGCGTTCATAATGCTATCGAGTAGATGTGTAAGTAAAAATGCTCCTTCCCTAATTTTCCCTTTCCCCTGAATTCTTATCACTGTATTCTTCTTTTTTTTAATGGTCTACTTTATTTAGCAAGCTGTTCTTTCTCTTTGCTCTATCAATACTCCCTACCCTCATGGCATACATATGTCTCCAGATACCTGATTCGTTGTGAAACACATATACTTATAAAAGTTACATACCTCTCTAAATATTTAATTAATACTAAATGATGATAAAATATTGCTAAAACTAATGGCTCCTTGAAATCAGATAGAAATGAATAAGAAAATAAGTGCAAAATAAAATGAACTTTGTAGCAAGATCTACTGATTTCACAGTTTTTGACCAATTTATCAATTAGAGTTGTTCCTAGATGGTTACAAAATACTTCTGGCTGCCGTGTAAATGAAAAAGTTAAACTCCATAAAGTATATCAAATATTAATGGGTTTTTCTAGTTTTTTAGTTTTAGATTTTCTTCAAAATGGAAAAAAAAATGTTATTCTTTATTTTTAAAGTAATGCACTCTTTGTGTAAGAGGTCAAACAGTATAAAAGTGAAAAAAGTATTAATTTTTATTCTGCCAATCTTTTTATCCACCCCTCACCAAAGATACAGTTGATAATAGTTTGGTACATACCCTACCAGATTTTACATGTGTGTATTCATGTATGTGTATGTGTGTACTCACATACCACATGTAAATATATGTGTGTTTATATTTTTAAATTTATTCTTACTTAAATGAGATCATACTCTATTCTTTCATAATTAGGAATTTTTCTTTCATCCATATATTATAGACCAGTTTCCATGTCAGATATGTTCAACTCAACTCACACATTTTAATGGTTGACTAGTATTCCATTATCATAGGTTAAGTAGTTTTTCTCCTAATTTTAGTTATAGAGTGCTATATTAACCATCTTTGTATTTAAATCTTTTTTCATTCATCTGATTCTTTCCTTATGAGAATTTGCATAAGTGGAATCAATATCTCAATCTTTATTTGAAAACACAAAAATTTGACCCTTAACTAAATTCTTGTTTGTCTTTATGTCTAATTTCTCAAAATTAAAAAATGTATTTCAAGTCCAAATTTACGTAGAATTCCATGCAGTTTAACTTATTTCTTAACCATATCCTTCTTTTATGTGGATTATTTTGCATATTTTACTGATTAAATATCATCTGGTCTATATTTTGAATATTTATCTGATCGAGTTTTAAATATTCCATATGCTAGTATATCCATGACATTTTTTTTTCTGATAGGCTATTTATCATTTACATTTATGCTTTAAAAGTTTGAATTCTATATATCTTGTTTCTAGGGCACTTTGAATACTTACATTTTAATTTTAAATGATTCCTTTTAAGTAATTTGAGTTAGGTTTATTATGCTTTTTAAAAAAATGTTGTGCTTTTGTTGTTCTGACTACTAAAAAGTAACTCTGTATTATGTTTCTTAGGTTAAGAGAGAGTCTGGTACAAGCTTACACATATAGTATGATGAAGTAGTCATTTGAGTAGTATACGTTTTTAATTTGCTGATACCAAAGCTAGATTTAACAGTGGCCCCAAAGGGCACTGAGGCTATTCAACTAGACAGTTGGTTAGTAAACTTTGAGTGGAAACCTGTCAAATATCCAGCAAGTTGCTTTCCAACTTAAGTTCAAATGTGTGAAGGGCAAGAGGAAAACTGGCACAAGTAATGATACATATAACAGAATCACTGATGGTCTTAATGTGACTCTTTCTAATATTGAAAAGTGAATTGATTCAGAAATCCAAAATATGAAGTCTTGTTTGGATTTTTAAACATTTCTTGGTAAAGAGTTTCTCTAGAATCTTAAGACAGCTTTCTAGAATTTAATTTTGGTAATGTCAGAAAATTTTCATTATTATTTTTTAGTTTATCCCTATTTTATAGTGCTTTTAGATGTAAATATATAGGGGATAAAATGCAATTTCAGAGTTGTGTGCTTAAAAAAAAAGCAGTGTACATATGTGTTTATTTTAATTGCATCCATATGTTTAAGTCACTTCTCCCCGAAATCCATCTTAAAATAAAATTTTACAACTTTATTGTTGGTTACTAAGTGTTGCATTGAGTTAACTTGTTTCCTCTGTTAGATTAAAAAGACTAGTTCAGAGAGACTAAAATTGTCATTGTTAAATTGAAGCCAAATACTACATTGTCACGGAGCCAAGTCTACTTTCTATTACTTTTATTTCTTCCTTTCATTATATCTAGTGTGTGTGTGTGTCTATATTCTCTCTATATATATATGCTGTCTCTTTCTCTATATATAGCCATAAAATCATGCAAGTATGCAATACTTGGCACAGAAAACAATAGAATACACAACTTGTTGAAAATCTTTTCATAATATTTCCATTTGGAAATCCATTAATAAATTCTCTAGGTAATATTTGAGATGCTGTTTATAAAATATAAATATGTGGTTTTACTGGAATGTCGCAAGGTATTTGCATAGTCTTTTTTATTGCTATGTATTTTAACATCTGGAATGCTGCTTGCCGAATTCAGGTTTTATTATAGAAAGTAGTAACAGGCTATTTGCAGAAATAATTGGGAATTGATGAATAAGAATGTGAAATAATAAAGTAAGGTTTTTAGTAGGAATGTTTAATACAATGTTTTATTCAATGCTGGGCTGCTCTGTAATAGTTGAAGTGTATCTTAGCTGCATCCCTGCTGAATTATGTTGATTTGGACAGCCATTCATTCGTTCAGGAAATATGTATTGAGCACTTACTGTGTGTCAAGCCCCTAGAAGCACAGAAATACTTGGCAGTCGCTGATCTCAGGGAGACTCCCAGACTAATCGATAGGAAGAATTAAAGCAGTATTTAGAATACTAGATAAGTAGGTAGTGTGAGTCTGCACATCACTCTAAGAGCAGCAGGGTGGGACAGCAACAGTCTGGATGAGATCAGGGAAGAGATTTCCCACAGGACAGAGAGGTACCTGAGCTGAGACTCAAAGAATGTGAAGGAGGCAACCACACAGAGAAAGGGAATAGGAAAAGAACAGTATAGAAAAAGGCAGTGGGACGCATTACATCTCACATTGTAGAGTGAGAGGGACAGTGGTGGAATGAGACTGGAAGGAGCTAGGCTACTATTGTGATAGGTGGTAACATTTATTAAACGCATCCTGAATCCTAGCCAGGTACTAGGTTCAGTCTTGTGTATATCTATATCTATATCTTCATATCTGTATATCTATCTATCTATCTATCTATCTATATATGCTGTAATAATAATATCAGACACTGATGGCTTTTTATGTGTCAAGAATTGTGTTTTATATTATCTGATTTAATCTTCACAACAACCTGATGAAATACCCCCTCTAATAATCACCATTTTTAGATGAGAAAACTAAAGCATAGGAGGTTAAGTAACTTGCCCATGGTCACTCAGCATATATGTGACAGGGCTAAGATTTGAACTGAGGCAGTCTGATACTAGTTTGCATTCTTGACCCCTTGCTGCTGGGCCCCCATGAGAGGGAATTTAGATGGAAAGATTTTTAATAGAGAAGTCACGCAATCAAATTTGCAACCTTACCATTCACCGTCTCCTTTCAAATCCAGTTGTTTACCCCCCTCCAAAGAAAGATGAAGGCTGCTAGCTAATGTTTATAATCTTTGGTCATTGTAGGAAATTGTGTTCTCAGTGTAAATTCAGTAGAGGTGAAAATATAAATAAATAAACTGCTTAAAAGCGGGAACAGTCTCTTATTTTTCAGTGAGTATTTCTAGCACATTGCCTCGGCTGAGCCGCTGTAAGATAACTGAAGGCCAAATGTGTTAATAATTATTGAAGTTAACTCATGGGTACATGGGAATTCATTATCCTATTCCATAATAAATATTTAACATAAACAAATTTTCAAAAGATATCATCTGGGACTAAAACTCTCTAAGTAAAGGAGAGTGTGTGAAACCATGTTAGGCACTTGGTAGCGTTCATTAAACTGCCCTATTAGCTATGTTTCCCTGAAAATAAGGCCTAGTCGGACCATCAGTTGTAATGCATCTTTTGGAGGAAGAATTAACATAAGACCCGGTCTTATATGATATAAGACCGGGTCTTATTTTACTATAAGAGCGGGTCTTACGTTAATTTTTGCTCCAAAAGACCCATTAGAGCTGATGGTCCGGCTAGGTCTTATTTTGGGGGAAACACGGTACCAGTCCACCTTCCTAAACCTTATGCCTCTGTGTTTCCTGTGATTTCAAAACTTCCTTAGGCCTCTAAATTCTCTGTTGCTCTATACACAGTGCTAAACAGAAAAGTGAAGAAGAGTGATACACAAAGTTAAGGGGCATTTCAAATCACACATATTCCCCCAGGATTTCTGACTTGGCCCATAAGACTCACTGCTTTGGTGAGACACTGGAGTGTTGTCATATCCCTCAGGTGTGTTGGGTATTGAAGAAATGAGAATTACTGGCTTCAGGGACACCTTTCGGAGCTTCCCTGACTCTTTCAGTCTCTTTGTAATGGCAGATATCAGCCTTCACTTATCGCTTCCTATTGTCTCCCATGCCCCCATTTTGCCCTCAAGAACTGTGCTTGTCTCTCAAGCTTGGTTTTTATCCCAGTATCAACCTAGATAAGGCATAAGGGTCTGCTCGAGCTTGCTACATAATAGTCCCTAGATAAAAGTCTTGGTTGTATGAGTATTACATGCAAGGTACTGACTGCTCTACCTGCTGTGTTAACACACCTGTGTGTTATTCTGACCCTGTGTTATATGAGGTCTGACAATTAAGTTTGCGAACTTGTTGCAACGATATTGCTAACCTTTTTAATATCAGAGGGATTATTCATTATGAATTTGTACTAACTGGACAGTTAACCAAGTTTACTCTTTGGAAGTGCTGAAAAGGCTGCGTGAGAAAGACAACCTGAACTTTTCGCCAACAATTCATGGCTCTTGCATCACGACAATGCACCAGCTCACACAGCACTGTCTGTGAGGGAGTTTTTAGCCAGTAAACAAATAACTGTGTTGGAACACCCTCCCTACTCACCTGATCTGGCCCCCAGTGACTTCTTTCTTTACCAAAGGTAAAGGAAATATTGATGACATTCCAAACATCAAGGGTAATACAAGGACAGCTCTGATGGCCATTCCAGAATCTGAGGGCCATTCCAGAAAGAGTTCCTGAATTGCTTTGAAGTGTTAAGTGCTGGCATAGGTGCATAGCTTCCCAAGGGGAGTACTTTGAAGGTGACCATAGCGATATTCAGCAATGAGGTATGTAGCAGTTTCTAGGATGAGTTTGAGAACTTAATTGTCCGACTTCATAGTTACAGAGACAGACTAATAATCTTTTAAAAGGTAATGTTATAAGGAAGCCTGAATCAAGTGTGTAATCAGCAGTATGGACAGGCTGTAACCTTTGGGCAATATTGCACCAACAAGGTAGAACTCCAGGGTTTTCTAGAGAAGAGCAGGGCTTAGAAAATTAAAGATGATGGTAACCATTACAGGAAGGGCAGTGGCATGAGAGATAATGTAAGTCAGCAATGGCTGGTTATGTTTGTGGAAGAAAGTCAGCCTTCCTTGCACTGAGAAGGAACCACAGCATTAGGGAGTTGGATGAGGGAATGAA
Source organism: Rhinolophus ferrumequinum (assembly GCF_004115265.2). Taxonomy (NCBI): domain Eukaryota; kingdom Metazoa; phylum Chordata; class Mammalia; order Chiroptera; family Rhinolophidae; genus Rhinolophus; species Rhinolophus ferrumequinum. Next base: position 22,241,858 of record NC_046301.1, on the reverse strand, counting down.
GTTAGAGAGGTAGGAAGATTTTCGTTGCCTGGCATTGGACCTTTATCTTTTAAGTGCTGGGGATCAATTTCAGATATTTGATCAGGGGAATATTGCATAAAGGTGAGATTGGGGAAATTAAGTTTGCACTGAAGGAGGAAACTAAATGGAGAAAAACAGTAAAGAGACTGTTGAAATACTCAATACCTAAAATTATAAGGAACCTAGATTCGGGAAGGAGTGATGAATATGAGAAACTATATAAAAGAAATGACTGGGTCTTGATTAGATATGAAAGAAAGAGGTAAAATTTTAAAATGTCAGTAAGATTCTGAGCATTAAAAAAATGAAAATAGGAATCGAACCCTTGACTGAGGAATGGTAGGGTAAAATTAATTTTTCCAGGTTTTAGATACGTTAATTTTAGGTGTGCTGAGACATGCACATAGTGTGTACGTAGGTGGCCATCAGGCAAAAGTATCAGCAGGCATGTCATAGAAATTGACAGTCATCTGGTTTTAGATTGGGAAATCGTGCAAATAGAACTAAGGTTTGAAGTTACGACAGTAGAAAAAATTTTCTAGGGCAGAAAGTTTAGATTGCAAAACCTGGAGCGCTAAAAGAGAACTTGCAGTGATGAGTTCATTTATGGATGAGAAAAAATTAAAGTCAGCAAAAGACAGAGAATAATGGGGTAGCATAAAGGAGAACCATGTTAGTTTAAAGCCATGGAAGCCACAGAAGAAAGAATGTGAAGAAACTGGGATGTGATTAGCAGTGTAAATTGCTTCAGAGGGCAAGCCGGATAAAAAATGGCAAGTGAGTTTTAGAAACTAGAAGGATCTAGAATTACCAGTTGATGACATAAAGTTTGACTATAAGGATTTGAGATTATAGTCATTGCCTTAAATCTTATTCCACACATTTCACACTTGAAAAATCCCTTTTTAGTGTATTTTTATCACCAACCACTCAAAGCTTAGTCAAGAAATAAAGCATTTGTGTCTAAGAATTCTGTAATCTTCATAGATGTCTTGCGGACTTGGAAAGAAAATAATTATGTAATCTGTGTGGGATAATACAGCTTTTGCTTTGTCATTGAGGCAGAATAATCAGACCTCTATATTACATGACTTGAGAAAGGCTTTTCCTCAAAGAGGTCAGTAATGTGCAAATCCTGTTAAAATGTTAACACTTTTTAAGTGTTACAAAGAGGAGATTGGTATTTTTGAAAGTTTCTCATCATCCATACCTTTTTCATTTCAAAACAATGTTAAGTGCAAAGTAGGATATGTAGCAGTTTCATTAAATTTATGTCTACAATATCTCTATGCAATAATGTCATCATTCATAGTTTCTCTCTAGTAGTTGGCATCACTGAACACTCTCTCTTTGGAACTCGCATCTTATGGTTTCCATATTACCCTGTCCCGCTCCCCTATCTCTATCTCCCCTTCCTTTGTCTTCATTAGTTCTTCATATCATACCCTAAATATGAGTGTTTCCTAAGGTTCAGCTCTAGGGCCTTTTGTGTGAGTCTCAGGTAATTTCTTCCTGGAGCTTAACCAGCAAGTTTCAAGCCGTGCTCCAGAGCCCTAAGATTTCTCAGAATTGTCTCAGGAGCTGCAGCAGAAAGTTATTAAAGGATGGCTTTACCCACCTTTAAAGTAGAAGAGCCTTCTCTCTACTTTTTTGTATATTGGAGTTTCACGTAAGATTTCATTTGAAAAAGGAAGTCATTTCTGCTGCTTAAAAATACACACACATACACAGTGAGAGGGAAAGCTCAAACACCATTGACTTAAACTCCTCTTGCAGGAACGACACCCGGGTCTTGCATCTCAGAGCCAATGTGGGGCTTTCTTGTGTGCATTGGACAGAAGGCTGCCACTGCCACTTCAGATTCCACGTCTGACAGAAGACGTGCTGTCCTCCTACCAAACTAGTTCCCCCTAACAGACACTTGTATTTCCATTCATTGCTTTCCTACCGTATGTCCCCGAAAATAAGACCGGGTCTTATATTAATTTTTGCTCTAAAACACGCATTAGGGCTTACATTCAGTGGATGTCATCCTGAAAAATCATGCGAGGATTTATTTTCCGGTTAGGTCTTATTTTCGGGGAAAGACGGTACTCTCTAAAATAATGCAAATTCAAAAGAAAAGAATTAGTTTTGTCTGTTTTTCTTCTCTTCCTTGCTCAGAGTCATCAGTCTCTACAATCTGTTGATTTTTTCCTGAGGGCATGGTTCACATATTCATCCTTTTTTTCCAAATACCACAGCTTCCTCGGGATTGAGGTATACAGTTCCTTATGTTTTGGACTGCTCTCTGAACCTCCAAAGAGATCTGTCTCTGGGTGCTTAGCTCTGCAGTATATTTTGAAACCCGGAGCCAGATTTCAGTTTTCTCAAATAATGTGTTCGTCATTATCATCATAAACTCCGGAAGCATTTCTTCCCTATTTTAGCAGTGTAACTGGGGATCACACTGAGCCCCACAGCTAATAATAGCATAGCGGTTTATTTAGTGCCTTGTATGTTCTAGGTACTGTGCTAAGTACTTTATATGTATTATTTTATTTAATTGTCCAAATGATTCTGTGAGCCAGGCATTATTATTATCTCTGTTTTAGAGATGGCAAAACAGAGATTAAGCTACTTGTCCAAAAGCATACAGCAGATAGATGGCAAAGCCACGATTTGCCCTCAGAACCATCTGACTCCACAAGCCAAGTGTGAAAGCTATCTGTTCCCCCTCCCCCTTCCTTTTATGGGGAAAAGACATGTAGGTTGTTGGGCCAGAGCCACCGAAAGCAGCAGTCAAGGGCAAAGGCACTAGCTCTGTAACTGTTCTGGAAAGACACTTAGGGTTCACATTCATAAACTCGGCCCATACATTTTGCACCATAAAACAGCAGTGCTCCCACTTCCTTCTTTGTGACCACTTTTAGGCTTCAGATTGCCAGTTTGTGATATTTTTTTCTTCCTCAACCTCAAGATTGTCCTTGATGTTGGCCATACATTGATTTCACCCTATCAAACATATTTTCTGAAATGCAGTTCTGAAATGTTCCTAGTCTCTATTCGTCACTTGCTGTTAGCTCCTTTTCTTGTTTCTAAAGTCTAGACCCAGCCTTATCTCCCACTATATAAAACCTACCCTTGCCTAGTTGTGCTGCTCAACTAATTATGTCAGAACATACTCTTCATTGTAATAATGGTGGTGATGATGAATAGAGATACCTTATTAACGCATTGATTTGATTGTAAGGTCATGTTGTGTGCTCAGTGATCCCTGGGCCCTGGCGTGGTCCCTAACAGATAAGGAGGAAGGATCGCTTCATTGACTAAGAGCATGAGCTCTAGAATCAAGCTGCCCAGGTGCCAATTTTGAGTCTGCCATTTAAATATATGTGACCTTGAACAAGACCCTTAAGTTCTTCGTGCATTGTTTTCCTTATCGATAAAATGGTTGTAGTGAAGTATTCACATCATACAGTTTAAAGATGAAATGATACTCGATAGTAACTCACTCAGAAAAACTCCTGGCAAATAGTAAGTACTGAATAAATATTATTGTTGTTCCCAGTGCTCGATGAATATTTGTTGAGTGCATATTGAGGGTCTAATCTGTACACTTTGCTATGTTTTTTACCTATATATCATTTAAAACTTAATGTAACACTATGAAGTGAGTACTATTATTATCCACATTTTATAGGAGAGAAAATGGAAACTTAGGTTAAATAATTTACCTGAGGTCACACTGCTGATGAGTGGTACGCATTCAGGATTTGAACATAGTGTGACTTCAGAACCCATGCTGCTTCCACCATCTCCCTCAGCTTTCACACAGGTGCTTTCCAGTCTTTTCTGCCTACGCCAGTCATAGAGCGTTCCTTGAACCGATTCAAGCACCCAAGAACATTTGCCCTGCTTCCCACATTAGGAACCCATTCTTCAAACCTGGAGACCTTATACTGCCATGTACGTGGTTGATGATCATTGAATGCTTAAATGAATGAATTGCTATCATTGTTTCTTACAAGGTCATTGTAAAGGACTGCTGGTGGTATCCTCGTCAAATTAAAAAGGAAAGTAATACTGGATAATAATTATATTTTCTTGTTTATGATTCTTTTCATCGTCTACAGTCCTGCAGAGCATATGAAAATGTAAGACCTGTTTTCTTAGGGATTAAAAAAAAACAACAGGATGAGCATATATTCACTTACAAGCTTGAGAGATTTTCTTTATCCCATTGGTCTGGAAGTTAAGAATACTGACTGTTGTGGAGGTGTACAGGTAGTCTGTGTATATCTTTGCTTCCTTCTCTTCCCTCACACGTAGTGTAGCATTATCCATTCAGCCAATTTAGGGATCCGACAATGAAGAAGATAGATAAGGGCCTCGCTTTCATGGATCTCGTATTTTAGTGGGAGGTGACAAACATAAACAAGTAAACAAATAATTACAGCTAGTGACAGCATCAGGCATTTAGTAGTTTCCCATGATGAGGGAGTGACTGGTGGTTGGAAAGTGAGCATCTGTGCTGGGCGTACAGCAAGAGCCACGGGAGGGGAGTGCCGTGCAAAGGGTGCATGCACACATCTTTCTAAAAGGGCACACACACACATGTTTCTTATGTTTAGTTAGTCCTTGGTTTAACTTTCTCATGCTTGGATGCAACATATGGCTTTTACTTTGTTGTTTAGCCACCTAGGTTCAAAGAGACTGTCAACAATAATGCTCTTCCTATGGCAAAAGTAATAGCATCAAGCCATTTTCACAGGTGCTATATTTCTTTTTTCCTCCCTTCTCCTTCTCAGGATGAAATGGAGCCTAGAATCAAAGCAGCAATGGGTTTTCTCTATACCTGTAAAAGATTAGCTTTAGTCATCAGGGATGATGCAAGCAGGAAAAAAATGCAAGAAAACAGAAATGGAGCCAAAAAGGACAATTTCTGATTGTAATAGCTGGTTTCTGTTTCATATCACTGAGCAAGATGAGAAAGTTTTGCAGGGTTTTATAGGAACAGCTTCCCCGGTACTAAAGGATGACCTCACCCTCGGTGCCCTTGCCAGGTGCTTAGCCCCATTCTGAAAACGCAAGGTTGAATTTCAACATGAAACAAGCCAGAAGGATGGAGTGACATTTTCAGGTGACAGTTGCGGTTCTATTGCCTGTAATTCACACCTCTTAACCCTCAAACTTGCCCATGCCTTTTCCAGGCTGTTGAAGCTCAAATCCGAAGTTTTGGACAGACGCCTTCTCAGCTCCTCCTAGAGCCTCACCCTCCCCGAGGTTCCGCCATGCAAGTGGTAAGTGCTGCGCTCACTCTTCTCATTCCTTGCTTCTTCGAGACCATGCTTGGCGATCCTATCAACCTCTTGTTGCACTTGAGATTCTCCACCACATCTGTGCCTGTTCTCATGCAGTGCTTGTTAACCTGCTAACAACCAGCAAAAAATTCTGCATGCTCTCCTGGAGTCTTTGGGAAGGCAAACCTTGCTCCAGTACTTTAGTTATTTCATCAGTTCGCGTTTCGTGTTACAGAATGAAAAGGTTTACAGTTATCACGTATCTTCACTGTAGGATAAAGACTCCCGACATAGGATCGATACGTTTTCTGGTTTGATCCTATTCTTTGCTAGATTAGGTATGTTACTGTATTTATTCTTTACATCCCAATATGTTTTTCAGTATGGACATTTTAAAACGAATCCTCATATGTAAGATATTGTTGCTGAGGGTCTGGGACCTCGGAGAAAAAAAATGATGGTTTGGTATATACCACACCACCCAAAGTTTAGTGGCATAAAAAAAGTGATTTATATGTCTCGTGATTCTGAGGGTTAAATGAGCATTTCTTGTGCTCTGCTCATCCTGGCTCCCTGACATGCTGCTGTGGGGTAGGCTGAGGTGGCTGGACCTCTCTTTCCATGGGGTCTTTCATCCTCAAGGAAGGAAGTTAGCTCCCATGGGGAGCACTGTTCCAGGAAGATACTTCCAGAAGACTTCTGGGGGCTTGCTTTGGAACTCACACATCATTTATACCACATTCTCTTTGTCAGGGCAAGTCAGAGGCCAGCCCAGAATCAGGAGTAGGGAAATGGACTCGAGCTGCAAAATACTGTGGCCTTTCTTCTTTTATAATTCCTGAAATTTCAGGGGGGACATTCTTCAATGATTAAACAAAAAACTCAGCATAATGAACAAATATCGAATTGCATGATAAAAATAATTTATTTAAAGAACAGACCATAGGTATTATATTTTTTTCTTGAATTGTCCCTCAATAAAATAAGTTGCTCATTACTGTTTTAAATTACGAATAGGAAATACAAAATCTGTTTCCGTAAATATAATGGATAATTTGAAGTAGAGTCTGATTCCATGTGGTGTGCCTTAGAAGTGGCAGAATTTTGACAGATACTGGTGAGGAAGGAGTAGTACCCAAGAGGGCAAGAGATAGAGATGTGGCCTTCTCTACCTGTGGCTCTTTTGTTCTTTCTCTTCTTTGTGTCTTTTTTCCCTTTTGCCCTCTTCATCATCTTCTTTCTTCTTTCCAGCCTTTTCTACCTTCTTTTTCTAGTCACATGAATTGACCATTGTAATTAACTACAAGCATTTGAAAAAGTTGTTTGCATCCTCTTGTCCAAGTGTTTTTAAAAAGATGAAATCAGATTTAGATGAACATAAAGGGTAACTTCAGTGAGCAGAAGACTACACAAAAAGCGAACAGTTAGCCAGACAATGGAAGATAATGCCATAAAAATAGTAAGAATGATTTATGTTTGAGGTTGGGAATTAGTTTTAGTAATAGCTTGTCTGTGAGACTCGGGCTGCTATGGAGCTGGCTAATGGAAGCACCTCTGCTGCTCCAGTGACTTTCCACCTGGGTCACTGCACAGCCTTGGTCACTGGGGCAGTGCGGGAGTCCCTGCTGCCATGCCTCCCTCCCTGGCAGAAGGATTGCTGGTTCATCGAGGCAGAACAGCTTTTACTGTCCCGAGGGTGGGACGGCTGGGAAGGCACATGCTCACGTCAGGATGGGAGGCTGTCTTTCCCATTATCTTTATCCACTGAATTGAAAACCTGAATTCCTTTCAGACTTGTGCAAATCGTGTTTTTCATCTTACAGCTACATGGGTTGGGAAGAAAAGTGTGTTAGAAAGAAACCAGAGATGTCAACAAGCGTACACTTAATCTGGGAAAACTGAACGAAATTTGGCTAGCGGTTTCCTACTTCTGCCTGAGAGTGGGCTCCCAGGGGCACCCAGGGAGGGTCTGCTTCTCTTATCCCTTTTTTACCAGTTGTCCTGCTCATCTGCAGGGGTTGCCATCAACATAGACTCACCCAAGCTGGCCATGCTTTTCCCTGTTTCTGGTTCTCCGATCCCATACTTACTAGCCAAGGATCTGATGGCATTTCCAAGAGAGTTTAGTTTCCTGCTACTTGCCTGCATTGGGAGCTTAAGTCAGGATGGACTGGGTGGGAACAGGCAGGAGGGACAGCCTGATGCAAGAGGGCGGAGGACAGTTCTTGATGTGGTGTCTGCAGCTTTCTGTGGAAAGTGGCTTGTCCTTGCCTTGTGGCTAAGTGTTGGCCCACTAGAGTCACTATGTAAACAAGACATTCTTCCTACACATTAGAGATTTTTCAGTGTTTTTTTAAAGGGCATAAACATTGGAATTATTCAATTTGAGACATTGTATTTACAGTATGAGCTGTTAAGCTCAAAAATATGTATCAACTTCCTCACAGTAAGAATTTATGATGTATGTTATACTCTGACTTTCTCAGAGTATATATAAATTGACTTTGGTGAATATTATTTAAAAAAAACTGTGTAATTGAAAACTAAAGCTTGGTACTCTGAAATTAGGTTCATTTCCTTTTCCCAGGACTTCTTCATAACTAGCTTATGGGATGTTTTGGTTGATGTTTCTCATTGTTTCTCATTTCTACCCAGTTTCCCAGAATTCCTTAAAACTGGATCAAAGGCCCTTTGTATGACAAAGATTACTTATTGACATCAGAGTTTTTAAAAATAAAAGGTCCAAATGTTTATTGTTTTTACTGCCATTCAGATGAAAACCCCCATCCACCATCAATGCACCCCATACACACACACACACACACACACACACACACACACACACACGAATATAGCAGAAATTAAAGCCACCTCGTGCTGCGTTAAGTGCATGAGCCATAATATACACCAGGTGTAGTAATTAGCAGGCACACGGAGGCTGCCTATTTGTCTGGTTTTGCTGCTGTTACTGTATCCCCCTGTGTTTTCTCACCATCAGATAGTTGGATTTAATTGAGGCCACATCAGATGAGGCATTACTGACACCTTTAATTGAATGAGCATCCAGGGAGGATTAACTCATAATATTGATTGGCTTTTAGCCACTTGCTCAGAAGGGTGTCTGGGTAGCTTATTAGTTGCCTTTATTTACACCTTTATGCAAAGAGTGCAAATAGGAATTCTTAGTGCAATATGTTTTTCTAAGTACTCTTAATAACTTTTTTAAAAGGACTGATAATAAAAATGCAAATGTATTTAATTTTTTATTAGCAGTTCTGAGTAAATACATGTTAAATATATGTGTTTACACATTTACATGTACCTGGTGTTTTGAAATACGGCAGAAGGAAAGCAGCCAGGAGCACTTCATCAAAGTGTTTCAATTCCGAATGATACTAATCAGCTATTAGAAAATAGACATGGAAGAAGAGAATTGCTGAAAATGTGCAGCGCAATTACTGTATGGTAGCATTCCACCACAACGTATAAATAAAACCAGTAAATCAGAGTGGCGTTATATATGTCTTGGATTATGATATACGGGTTGTAGGGATGTTCTAAATCCTTACTAGTCTTCAAGATTTATTTTGTTGCTAGTTATTAGAATAGACAGTGTATTATTTAACATTTTTAATTACTTTCTGCTTTTCAAAAGAAATTATGTCTTGAGCTTTGGTTTTTTCCCAAGCGAGACGAGGGGCAGCAGCTAGGTCTTTTCATCGGTAGATACAGGAGAGAAAGCAGGGGCATTTGCATTATACTAGGGCAGTGTTTATGAGTCGGCACACTATATAAATATATTGTTTTTACAAGTACATTTAATTATGCATTGCTTTGAAACACCTTTCTAATTAAGTTTGTATGTTACATTCATAAGTTATTTCTCTACTGTAATGATGCATGCATGTTGTATAGCTATTGTTTATAAATGTGTTTGTTTTAATTATCTCTTTATTTAGCTGTCAGAATCTTCATGTAACTCATCACAACTTTTTGATGATCTTTGGAAATTACCTTGGCTTACTTTTGTGCCTGTTGCCTATGCTCATTCTTTTTTATTTATTTATTTATTTATTTATTTATTTATTTATTTATTTATTTATTATTTGACACATAATAGCAATTGGAACAGCTTAATGTAGTCCCCCTCTCCCCCAATACTTCGCCTATTTAGAATGTAAATCAAATTATTCTTGTAGTTCTTCACGGGAGTGGGGTGGGGACGGGAGCCAGTAAAATTTCTTGATTTGTAAAGGGTTTCTGTTCATGTATTCTCACTCAGTCACCCAAAAATTCAACTAATGATGTCCGTGGAAAACCGACACACCCTACTTGCTGTTCCTCCGCGCCTTTCTGCGCACTGCGCTCTCACTTGCACCTTGTGTTAACATGGTCTCCCTCTTCCTTTCCTGCACCCTGCCTCTCTCCTGTCTTTGTCTCATCCTTCCTGTCTGTGGGGGTCTCGTCATGCCCACTCAATAATGTCTCCTCCTGCAGAGTCCGTTGATGTTCACAGACCAGGCCCAGCAGGACGTCATCATGGTCCTGAAGTTTCCGTCCAACTCCCCTGTCACCCACGTGGCAGCCAACACCCAGCCCGGCCTGGTCACTCCCGCCGTGATTACGGTCACCGCTAGCAGGCTATTCGCCGTGAACAAGTGGCACAACCTTCCTCGTAAGTAAAGGAATGAGCATTATAAGGCACGGTAACCACTGAACACGGCATGAAGATGTTGTAATATCCATGTACACGTATCCCAGCAGTTAAGCTTTTTCATGTTCAAGCATTGTCCGAAGCAAAATGTTTACTAGTTTGAAAGGCTTAAAGAAATCCCATCTGAGGCATAAAACACAAACGTTAAAACATAAACTATTCTATGGCATCTGGTGTTTCCTCTTCATTCCCAGGAGATAAATATTATTTCTACTTTTTTAATGGTATCCTATATTGTGTCCATAAATAGTACGGGCTTATGTATCAGCTGGTCCCCTTTTTCCACTTACTCATTCATTGCCTCCATAAACACTTCTGATTATCTACCCTGTGCCTTCCTCTCTTTAGTTCAGTGGATGACAGAGAAAACTTAAATTACTCTGCCAAAATACTGTAGACCCATAAATAAGTACATTCTCTTTTTCCATTAAGTGCTGAATAGTTATGGTAACCAATGGCAAGATACTGAAATAACCATTAGAATCATAAACCATTCAAGTTTAAAGAGACCTGAGAGTTTGCCTAGTCTAGCCCCACTCTTTACCCGGGAAGATACTGAGCGCAGGAAGCTTGCCCTGATTGGTCGCTGCTGCATGTGGCCAGTCAGGGGTGGAGCCTGGTTGGAACCCAAGTTTTCCGACTCAGATTTTATGACCAATCCTGTGATTTATTGTCTCTCATTAGAACAGGAATGTTGGGTTCTGGATTTAGCACTGGTGTTTCTTCTTTTTTTTTTTTTTATTTGGCCACTAGTTTGAAATACTTTTTTTAAAACGGAAAATCTTTTAAAGTCCTGGAGATTATAGGCTTTTTTACTAAGCCATTGTTTAGGTGGGGAATATAAAAAAACTAGGTTTTAATCATCTGTTAACTTGTCATTAAGTGTGTAAACTGTGCATAAAGCACTGCTCATTATAATACCTGAAACGGTTGCAAAAAAGTACATTCTTGAACAAGGGCTTCATGCTAAATTAAATGGAAGATTTTTTAGAATGGAACAGAATTGAATTGTTCAACCAAAAACTTGTGTCCTGACTATGCAGTGAGGCACCCATGATGAAGAAGATGTGGCTGATGTCAGAATTTATTAGATACAGCCATTTTCCTGGCCATTACATATGAAATGGATGCCAGTATTTGATTAGAGAATAGATCTCAGAAAAAGTGGAGAAGGTAGAAATTGAGGCAGGTATATAATGTCTCTAGTGTTAGGTCCTTTTGTTCCTTTTTCTTCAAGTGAACTTATCTTGCAGAAGTAAATGTGTATGCAGATGATATATTTTGGAACTAGAGATTATAATTTGATTAACAAATGTGATTTTTTTTTTTTTTTTTTGGATTCTCTAAACACCACTTGTTAAAAGAAAAATCTTTTGGTGGTGTTCTCTCTCAAATACACTAGAAGATTTGCCTACTCTCTGTGTCGTTACCCTTAGAGCTTGGCAAAATCACCAGTGGGTATGGCATCAGGGATACCAGGGTGCTTATCCTGGGTGGCTGTTTGTGGCGGCTCTGAGCACTTCTTCCATTTAAACAGAGTAAGGAGAGACAAACCTTTTTAATTGCTAGAAAGCCCTGACCACTCTCCGCCTCCTCTCTTTAGTTCAGCTTAGCACAGAGCTAACGGGAACTGAACTGGCTCAGCCAAAGCGTTAGTAGGTCTGCAGCTGATGTTCAAGCTGTTCAGCACACTCACTCAGCACTGAGGCCTGAGCTCCTGACTGCCCCCTTTGGAGCAAGCCCATTTTCATTATAGACAGTTTGCTTCCTCTAGTGCTTGGTTGTCAGGTGTTTTTTTCCCCACTTCCAATTTATATACGAAGTCAGACAATTAAGTTCAGGAACTCATCCTAGAAAAAGTGCTACTTACCTCATTGCTGAATATCACTACAGTCACCTTCGAAATGTTCCCCTTGGGAAGCTATGCACTGACGCCAGCGCCTAGTCCTCCCTTCAAAGCAATTTTGGAACTCTTTTTCTGGAATGGCCATCAGAGCTGTCGTCATATTACCCTTGATGCCCTGAATGCCATCAAAATGTTTTCCTTTCAATATTTATCTTCAGGTAAAGAAAGAAGTCATTGGGGGCCAGATCAGGTGAGTAGTGAGGGTGTTCCAATACAGTTGTTTACTGGCTAAAAACTCCCTCACAGACAGTGCTGTGTGAGCTGGTGCATTGTCGTGATGCAAGAGCCATGAATTGTTGGCGAAAAGTTCAGGTCGTCCAACTTTTTCAGAAAGCCTTTTCAGTACTTCCAAATAGTAAACTTGGTTAACTGTTTGTCCAGTTGGTACAAATTCATGATGAATAATCCCTCTGATATCAAAAAAGGTTAGCAACATCATTGCAACAAGTTCACGAATTTAATTGTCCAACCTCATATATGTAAAGTGATTTAGGGGAAGTGTCCCTCTGCTGGAGTACCACTTATGGTCCATCTGCTGTCCCAAGCCCCAGCTCACCTTTCTGTAAGATAAAAGCTTAGGGGATTGCATATGTTTTGCCAGTTATTTACCTGTCATTCTCCCCAGTGAGGCTCTTTGTGTCTGTACCTTGTGTCACTAGTGGTTTTTGTTCCGACTCTCTGGCTTTACAGTATGACACAGCAGCTCTTCCCCAGATAAATGCAAAGAATAATAACATGATACAGGTATGTTATTGTTCTACAATGTGATCTCCAATACTGAGCTACACCTACACCTAAAAATATTAAGCATTCGTTTTATTAAATCTATGCTTCATTTAAGATATATTTACATAAATCTGATCTTTCATCCTATCGTGTGCTACCCTTACCTGTCAGTATGCCTTGATTTAAAACAAATGTCAAAAATCCTTAACAGTTTTTCTTCAGTGAATATCAAATTTATGTTACACTTTTTTGTTGTTGTTAGTTTAGCTTCTGGTTCTTTCCTGAGAATCCGTGATTTCCATAGCTTGTTCATTAGACAGCTATAGCTTCTGTCATTTTTTCACTAGTGTCTGAGTCCTGATTTAGAAAAAAATTCATCTTTATCCTTTTTTTCTCATTCAAAAGCCCTTGTACAACCTCAAAAAAAGAAATTATAATAACAGCTAACGTTTGTAGAGTATTTCCTAGGTTCTGAATACAGTTTTGATCACGTTATATGTATTAACACACTGAATGCCCTCGACAACCTTAGGAGGTAGACTCTCTATTTAGGTTAAATCACATAAAATTGCCGCTTTTATCAGTCAAAATGTCAGGTATTGGTAATTTCATATGGTTTAACCTAAGCTATCTAACCCATCACACAGATCAGGAAACTGAAACACAGAGACTACACAACTTGCCCAGCGTCACACAGTCAGTCAGTGGCAGAACTGGGATTGGAGGCGTGACCCAAACCTCTCACTGACAGTTTGGTTTCAATGTTTCTATGATCCCAGGTTCTCAGAGAAGTAGAGAAAAATCCTCAAGGTATTAGTGTTAGTACTGGTATTACTAGTGGAAATGATACTGTTGGGTAAATCAGAAGCTATGGTCCGTTTTCCCTGATCGTTCCCTGTGTGTGTCATGTGATTTCTTTACTGGCAGAGCCAGTCACCAGCAAAGACAATGCCTTCAGTAAAAAAGAGTGAGTCATATGCCTTCCTTTTTTCAGCTACTTTAAGTTCCTATAAATATTCAGCTATAGTTGTTAGTGCTAATATTGTACTTACTCAGTTATTTTATCAGTTATTTTGTCTTCCAAACATCCTTGAAAAGTTTGTATTTACTAACAGGGGAAATGATGATACAGTAAATTAAAAAATAATCTAATGAACTCATTGGAATGTACCCCATTTTTATTTTCAATCCCTCGAGGACAGTCAGAAAAATATCCTAAAATCTGGTGGTATTAGAGCTGATACAAACCAAGCAGTTTAAATGCTTATGAGTCTATAAAAGGCAGATACTGACCAGGATGAATGGCTGAGTCATTTGGGGAAAATAACTTGGAAAAGGGCCCAGAACATAACTACCAGAATTACAAAGCTGAAAAGATCATCTATTCCAAACCCTTCATTTGGGGTTTATGATTTGCCTAAGGATGCATAGCTGGCCAGTGACAGCTCTGGTTTGTAGTATACTTCCTCTCTACCTAGGTCTCCTACCTTTCACAGGGAAACAGCCTACAAAATCTCTTTTCAGTTACAAAATATAAGTGTGCCCGAATCTTTAGAATCATTTTTGAGAATTGAGCAAACTATTCTTAGTATGGATTGATTTTTGCTACTCATTTACTTCTGAGAGTATTTTTAAATAGAAACCATGGATATATTAAATATTAATAAAATTTAAAAAAAAAAAAAAACCTCAGTCAAACCTTTAAGAGGATATTTCAGTCAAATGCATTTAACTAAAACATTTATCTGTGGATAGCTTTCTTTATTTTTATTCAAACTTTCAATTGATTGATTTTCAGTGATGGATGAAACATTAAATGTTCCCTGACTTAGAGCCTTCCCTTTCTCCATCATAAATTGACGTTTTTGTGGATCCTTTGTGCTGCAGCATTGAAAACTGCCTTTTAAAGAAGTAACCAAAAAAGTAGTATTTGCTACAGTCAGCAGATGGTTGTCACATTTTGTTTTCAGCGCGCTTTACCACTTAATTTTGTTTTGTTGCAGCATCAGAGGTTGCCAGTCAAGCATCTGCTATAGCTTATGGCTGAGGACTGGAGCCACTGCTGATGGCACATGTTCAGAACAGCACTAATCTAAAATAAATGTTTAATAAGCCAGCCAGGAAAGCACCTGGATGGTTTTCCTTTCTTTAAATTTCACAAAAATGTTTGAGAGATTTGGAGGTTGGAAACAATTCTACGTAAGACTTGACTTACGCGTTTTTTATGTAGTTTGTATATGAAACATAATGCTTTTTTTTTTCATCTTGTGAATTCCAGCTCATCAAGGTGCTGTACAGGACCAGCCATACCAGCTGCCAGTGGAAATCGATCCTCTCGTAGGTCTGTCACTTCCTTCTGTCTTTGCGATTCATTAAGCTCTGTACGGTGGCCCTGAAGTGTAGATTACAGTTGTTTTTCACTTGCTGGTTGCTGGGAATGGAATTTTCCTGATAAACCATTTGCATGCAAATTGGAATGCAATGAGCTGTGGCTATGCTGGTATTTCATCAACTCCCCCTCTTGGTTTGCCTAATTTGAACAGGCCTAGGACGAGTGTCACTGAAAATTAATATGGATGCTGTAATAATGTGTGATTGAGAATGCGCATGAAGTACTGTCAGGATAATATTGGATCTTTTCATCACTCAGACTTGTTGATGAGCAGGAGTGAGGCACGTGGTGATGAATTGGTGCACCAGTAATGTGATGGAGCTCCTTTGCTAGGGAAATTTTCATAATAACAGTGGGGTTCTCAGCAGCACTGTGTTGTGAAAAATAAAACTGTAGTGCCACGGTTTCATCATTAAAGGAGATCAATCCTTTCTTCCTGGACCCTCTGTTCAGTCTGAGGGGATTAATGTGCAATTGCAAAGCAGTTTCAAAGTTGAAATATATTGCCTTCCCAATGGCAGTGTTAAGATATTTGTATTCATTTTCCTAGGGTCCTACAGCCCAATAAATTGCCATTGGAGGTTAAATTTGTTCAGGGCAGGATAAAAAAAGGAAAGGGAGGAGACCAGAAAGAGTCATTGGGATGAAATGAGCGTCTGCAGGGGATGACTTAGAATATTTAATTGCTGTTACACTTTTTGAGTAGGTTAGTTGAAATCTCTAGTTTAGCATTTTTCATTTTGATGGCTGGTGATCTCAAATGTGGCTTCACTCAAAATGTTAAGCCTTGATAGTAAAGATGCTATTCAGTAACTTTTAGAATACAGCACTTCATTGCCTAACTCTAGGGGTACGCTATTTACATGAGTCTAGGGGTATGCTATTAGCATGGATGTTTGGCTTGTAATTTTGTCAAATTTCCTGGCACAAGTAAATTTGTTAGAATTTTGAAGTTTTTAAATAAAGCATATGAGTAAGCTGATTTATTATTTTGAAATTCAAGATGTTCCCTATGTATATGTCACCCTTTTTGTCTTTGAAACCATTGTTTCAGTAGACGGGTAAATTGTCACCATTTGCAGATGAACTGTCAAGATGAACTAAAATAACCTTTAGCTGAAAACTAATTCATTTATCATTTCCCCAAATATAAGCAGAGATTTAAGAAGTAAATCTATATGTAGGATAAATACTAATCTCGTTCCTAAATCTTATTTTGCTTTAAGTAGCCATTATTTGCTATATATTTAAAAAAAAAAAAATGTTCACTTTGGTAGAGTTTTAAAGTCAGGAAAATAATAAAGCCCATTTGCTAAGTCATTTAAAGCATTATTTCTGAAGTATAGACTTATTGTTTGCCTTAAAAGTTGACAATGAATATCCTATAAAGTCCAGTTAAATGAATTCAGCAGTTGTAACCCTTTAGACCAGGCATGGGTAAACTTTTTTGGTAAAGGGCCAGGTAGTAAATATCTTAGGCTGTGTGGGCCATAAGATATCAGACACAACTACTTAACTCTGCTATTACAGCACAAAACCAGCCATAGACAATATATAAGCAAATGAGCATTGCTGTGTGCCAATGAAACTTTATATACAAAACCAGGCACAGGCCACATTTGGCCTGTGGCCATAGTTTTATCCCTGCTCGAGATCGGTGGTCATCGGATTGTTTGCTCTATGTTCCCTAAAATAATTGTTCAAAACCATGAACCTTCCTACACCTTTTAAAATTGACATCTGAAAGTTTGCATCACAAGTTTAAATGGTTGCAAAGTTTATAATTTCTGGCATACTGTACAAAATGTTAAATATATCCAATGGAATCTAAATAACAAAAGGAATTGATACTCAACATATTGTTTTTGAAAATACATTAAAAAGCCGTTAACAGTTGAAAATTTTACATTATTCCTTTTCCGTCTTGAATTTGTGTTTTCATTTGACTTCCCATACACAATTTTAGCTTATATGATTAAAAATTA
This sequence comes from Rhinolophus ferrumequinum, assembly GCF_004115265.2. NCBI lineage: Eukaryota > Metazoa > Chordata > Mammalia > Chiroptera > Rhinolophidae > Rhinolophus > Rhinolophus ferrumequinum. Next base: position 22,224,832 of record NC_046301.1, on the reverse strand, counting down.
TAAATTTTAATAAACATTATTAAACAAAAAACAATATTTACTAGAATAAAGTATTTACGAGAAATAAGTATTCAAACAGCTCCTGTATTCATGGATAAACATTATTTGTTGCTAAATGAGACAGGATTTATCAACAGTTCTGTCCTATTTTTTTGTTTTTTATGGATGGAAGCTCTGAGGAATGTCACATATGAAAATGGGAAGAGTTTTAACAATGTCACTCAAATCTTTGAACTCTTTCTGGGTTACATGACAAAATTCATATAGTGAACTATTAAGAATTATTTTTGTGGTCTATCATTCAATGATCATTTTAACAATCTATCATTGAAACTTATTTTTAGTATATGTGCTGCCGAAGCGAGCACCATTGACACTTATTTTTAATGATCCATCAATTGACAGCCGGATTATATCCTCCTTCTGTTTCATTGAAAGCAATGATTTGGAAACCACCTACCTTGCAGAATGATTTGATACCTACGCACTCACTTTTCAGCATCACGTTAGTATTTTGAATTGTCCCTTTATTTGGCTCTCGAAAGATTTTTATACCCTGAGGTCAAGCACCATTTTAAGATTCTGGATAGGAAAGAAATATGCCTTTATTTTATCTAGTGAAGAAGAGCATGTGAAAGGGATGGTTAGAAAGGAAAACTCTTGGGAGGGTTCTCAGGCTAATGTATTTCAGGCAGGAGAACATATGAAAGTTGAGGAACTAGAAATTGATTCCCTTAAAACCATCTGTGCCTGTGCACCCCTTGGGAAATCTTAACATCCACCACCACCACCACCACTACCACCACCACCATGACCACCACCAGGGATATGCATGCCCTAGTTTAAAGACTGCTTATCTAGATAAATATATCTAATTTTCATTAAATAAAAATACTTTCAGTACTGAATCTCAGGAGGTTTACCAGAAGAAAAAAATGAGATAAAGAAAGGCAGTTGTGAGATAGGTAGAATATTTAGATTAGATTAGATAGATAGATAGATAGATAGATAGATAGATAGATAGATAGATAGATGATAGATAGATAGTCGTAGTGTTAAATTACAAATAAGCACTTACTTAGAAAATAGTTCATCTGAATGCTGAAGGGACATCAGCCTTTACCCATAGATACTTTGTGCACGCGCCCAGATCTGTAGAACGAGGGAGGTCACACCAAAAAAAGGGACCAGTATGAAAGTATATCATAGGAGCGAAAGTCAAATAAAAGGTGACAAAAACTAATATATTTATAATTTTCATGTAGAATAAAGTACTGTAATAATCAGTATAGAAAGTACTACATACCTTGTTTTTAATTGCTAGGTTTCTTGGAATTAAAAACAAACAAACAAAAAAAACTGAATTGTATAACACAACTTCATTGCAATAGGATACTGAAGTCTCTCTGTGATACACTATAATACCCATAAAAGCTTTTCCTCATCTGTCAGAAACTCCCGTTTGTGTGGAAGGAGGCCGAAAATGACCCCAAACTAGAATTCTGCCTTTTTTACTCCTGCTGTCACCTTCTAGCCCATTAACCCCCCAAAAGTACATAAAGCCTACTATCAAACAGTTATATAAGAATCATACCTGTTTAGTTGTGCAGTCAGACACTAGCCGAGTTTGCAGTATTTCATGTGTATATGTGCATGTTTGCTTTGTTGGGTATATCCTGAGGACGGGATATTTTATTATTCTGTGGCCCTCATGGTTCCCAGCAGAGTACTGGGGAGTAGTTTGAACACTTGTTTTCTTCTGTATTACTTTCTGAGCCTTCTATTAAATTGGCCACATTAACTTAGTTATTATATACAATAATGCAGATGTTTTCTTATTTTTCATTTTTTTAATAATGCATTTATAGTATTTAAAAAAACACGAAAGACTATGCTACAAAATACATAATAATCAGATACAGAAATTTTGTTTGTTCCAATTTCTGGTACAATCAAGATTCTTTAGCCACATAAGAACCATTATTCGTATTGGAAAGTTGGTGTGAAATACTCCTTGGATGACTAGACGCAAAGCTTTCTATGTTGTTGGCCTCATAATGCCAAAAAAGGCATCTCCATGAAAATTCCTCTTCTGGTAATGCCATACTGGGATTTCTCCATACCCTGCATTTCTGCAGGGTTTTTATCCTTCCCACGTGCTCCATGTGGGTCTAGGTCTGACCTCTGCCTTGTGACAAACCCCGTCTCAGGTGCTCTGTAGCACTTGGAAAACACACTGCTAGGCTGTCTTGTTTTATTGCTTACCTAAGGAGTAAAAAAAAGTGGCAGTGTGCTGTGCTTCGACGTTTTCAATTACAAGTATCTTTAATAAATCGTCATTCCATCCTTTCCTTACATATGCAAGTGCAGCTGTAAACAGGGGAAATGGGAGTTCACATCTAGTCAAATTAAAGACCTGTTAAAGCCAAAGTAATACAAGATGCTACAATGTTTCAAATATATGACATTTAAATTCTAATCTCTCTTCCTTGTGACAAAAAAAGTTAAAAGTAATAGATTGTCACAACATGAATCCATTCTCATGGCGATAGATGTAATGAGATTGTCAGAAACACAAACCTAACTGTGATGCAATCTGGAGGTTGTAATCTAGTTTGGTCCTGCCCAAGAGCTGGAAAAGCATATTCTGAGAATTGTATATGCTTTTAAAATTGTAGTACGCTGTTATTTCTTTCCTCTAGGCAACATTTCTTACTGAGATGTTGAATTGAGCTATCCACATTCTTCCAACAATCAGATGTGGTTTCCTATTTGGTTTTTCAAATATTACTATATTTAAAATTAAAGATCAAATATTCTTACCCTGCAATGTGTCACGTCTCCTCCCTTACTCCCCACCCCCAGGATGACAAACTATAGGATTAGTAACCTTTTTTTTTTTTTTTCTTCCTCCATTCTCACAGCCAGCAACACAGGAATGCACAGGAGGCAAATCACTGACCTTTTAGACCAAAGTATTCAAGTCCATTCCCAGTGCTTCGTCATCACATCAGACAACCGTTACATTCTCATCTGTGGCTTCTGGGATAAGAGTTTCCGAGTCTATTCTACAGACACAGGTAACAGTTATTTCCTTCTTCCGTGAAGTAAAGTTTACTACAGGTAACACTGAGAGACTTAGAACACATTCTCATCTTCTTCCTTCTAAAAATTGTATAATTCTAAAATTTGTAAAAGAAGGAAAAGACACTGTTTTTTCATTTCAAGTAATCTATATGGTCCACTACTATAGTCCACTATTGATTTAATTTCAGCATGTTTTTAAGAGGCAGTGTTTTATGGATTGTCGCCCAAGCCTCATACTTGTAGAAAGAATGATTCATTTTAAAACCATGTGCTGGTAAGTAAATACCATATCCACATGTATATGCGTCGTCTGAAGGCAAGTGCACACACACATAGGTGTATTTTCCCACCTGTGTGTTATTTAAAGGATTTTTTCCTTCCTGGAAATTCTCATTATGTGTATTTCTTGGGAATATTTTGCCTTCACCCATTTCTGCATAGACTCTTGCTGAAAGCTGCATTATCATGAAGAAAAGTAGTTGACTACTGATATTATGTGTGACAGCTCTTGTTAAAATATAAAAGTTTAAGTCTGTATATATCTTTGCATGCATGACCCTAAGGACAAACCACCAAACTCAGTACAGCAGTATCACAGGAGACCAAATCTAGTAAATGTTTATAAATTTCTGCATATAGGAAATTGAGAAACATTGAAAAACGTAATGGAGTCTCGTATTTTAGAGACATTAGAGGATTAAATAGACTTATAGTAAATATGTAGCTGACTATGTAAAATAATTAAAATTAGACATTAATGCATTAAAACTTGATAGATACTGTAAAAGTAGATATTTCAACAAAAGCAGGGCTCTACAAATATCTTGATTAAATAATGTGGGACTAGGAAACAAAAAATTTAAATGTTGTGAGAATAGGAAAGTCGTTTTAATTGAAATTTCTAGTTTATTAAATGTTTCACGGTAAATCATCTTTCAGTCTTGTGAATCTTTATAAAATGTGTGAGTCCCTGCTCCTGCCTTCATAAGTATAGTGTATGGAAAAATTAATTGCTGGTTATTCAAGGAGTTTGTCCTAAGTATATTTTGATGATAGTATTGTAACATAGCTATGAGAAAGTAGAGAAACTAGTTGAATATGTACTGTTCATAAAATAAACCCTAGAACTTGTTTGTGGATGTGATCTTGTTTATTTTTTGTTTTATGGAATTGATGATGTAGGTTTTCTTTATAATTTACATCTTTATTCTTTAGATCCAGAAAGAAAACATCATCATTCAAGTCTTTCTGATTAATTGGGCTTCTACTACATGTTTGGGTCTATTAGGGTGATTGCTGTTGACCCTAAAACTCCTCTAGAATTCTTTAGTAATGCAATGGGATTGATAAGTTTTCCTGAAATATATTTATTATTATAATGAATATTTTTTTCTGATTTAATAATCAAATTTAAATTTTAACCTTTTCTTTCACTGTTTTGGGAATAACAACCTTAGTATTCTTTGACCTCAAGTTTGGCTTCATTTTTCGCACAAATTGTCAGATTAAAATTGTTTCATACTCTCACAAGATTTTCTTAAACATTCCTTTAGATTGCTTATTGGGTTTTTTTTAAACATTGTTGAAAATTATTTTTCAATTTGTAGCCTTTAAAATTTATTATTTTGGTTTACAGTTCCATTAGTTTGGGTAATGTAGAGTTACATAACTACCCCGACAATTAAAATTCAGAGCAGCTCTGTCACCCCAAACTTCCTCTCCCACCTCAACCTCTTCGCAACTACCGACCTATTCTTCATCTCTACAATTTTGTCTTTTTCAGAATGTCGTATAAGTGGAATTATATATTATGTTAGTCTTTGGTTTTGTTTGACATTTCAGGATTTGGAGTTTGTTGTCATTTCATATCATTTTTACAAGGCAGTGAATATTAATATTTGTGAAATAAAGCTAACTTCACTTTTGTATAATACTAATTGAAATAATTCTTACACTCACATACAGTTCTTTAGAGTTTACAAAATTCTTTCACATACATGATATTGTTTCAGCCTCACAATAACTGTGAGACAGAACAGGGCCCTTATCCCCGTTTTTCAGATGATGGAAACTGAGGTTTAGAAAGGTTGACTTGTTGAAATTTGTATAGATAATGGTGACAGAACTGGGCATTGGAGCCAGCTCTTCAGACTTCAAATATAGCATTCTTTATGATTATACCATGTTATTTCATATAGGTGTTGCCTGTCAATCATTGGTTAATTTGGAAAACACTGTAATTTACTAAGTTCCTAGTATGTCTGCCATGTTACATTAGACTTAATAAACTACATAATATTTATCCTCTTTCCAAAAACCTACTTTATTGTTTTTAGAAATGTGTGTGTGTAAAACATTTTCACAAGAAGTAGTCTTATTTTAAACTTCATTTTAATGGACCTGACTTGGCTTATACAGTAAAAATATTTATACTTGCCAGAAAAGTTGTGAAAAAAATCTCAACGAATAGTTGTAGTGTCTTTCTTAATATCTTGTATACAAACTCTCATGCTAGTTTTTTTTTTTAAATAATTTCAGTTAGGGTAAATATGTGTTTGTTTTTATGACAATAGGAATATTAAATACATTCTAAGTTTGGCAGACAAGCAAGGGAAATATTGTATGCTCAATAATATATAATGGCAAAGCTGTCACAAGTGTTGAACTCAATTATATTTTAGCACATAAGCTCCCCCCCAAAAACAATCCTTATTAGGTTTGGGAAAGGGTGGGGAAGAAACACGGTTGTATCAGGGAAGTCTTTTAACATAAATCATGTTTTCGGGACACAACCAGAACAGCAGAGACAACAATAAAACCTTCCCTCGGCAGTGGGAATTATTTTCAGGCCACATTTTAGATTCAGTGGTGCAGAGTCCTGAGCTTGATTTTTTCTTTTCTTTTCTACTTTTTTTTGAGCACAGCTGTCAAATAAAACATTAACTAGAAAATTTGTTCTGTCAAAAAAGGGATATTCTCGTGCTTGTGGTAATATTTGATATTAGTGTGTGGAGAGGTAGACTGGTATTAAAGGAAACAAAAAATAAAGGTTGAGGAACACTTATGAGATTATCAGAAAATAATTTACCAAAAGAGCGCAGGTCTTTATATGCTGTGATTTATTTAGGAGGAGTGGACCTCAACCTCATAGCAATAACAAATATTGCTGAGGAAGGCTGCCAGAACAGGAACAAGTACACTTAAAAAAAAAAAACAAAAAAACAATGTTTTCCAGAATTGCGCCGAAAGTATAAATTACAGAGAATAAAATTAATGTCTATTAGAATATGAAACCCTTTCGATGTAAACACTTAAATGTCACACTCCCTCATTTTGGTCTTCCCTGATACCCACTCTAAATTTGTTCTACCTTATTATCCTCACTGATCCTCCCTTGTATTTTTATAATACTTATCACTATTCCTAATCATATATCTGTTTGTGTTCATTTAATGTCTGTCTGCTCAACAGACAGTACGTACTATGGGGGCAGGGACCACGTCTCCGTGCCATGTCTCTTTGCCACTATATAGCTGTAGGAAGGCCTCATGCTTGGCACTTAGTAGGTGCTCAGTAAGTGTTTGTTGAATGGAAAATAATTGTGATGACTTTTTAGACAAAAATTAAACCTCTAGGAAATATTAGTTTAAAAAAGAAACCACAGTAACTGCGTATACATTTTTCTAACACTGACATCATAGATACATAGTGATTGATACCTTAACTAATCAGAGTTAATAAATGAATCTTGGCTAATTCTGCCACTATGTTTAACCCATCCCACTTTTACGGATCAGTCTTTCCACTTTTCCTCACATGAGTTGGAGATTAAGCAAGGTACCAAGTGAATAGCTGCTCTTTTGCAAGTCTCCTGGTTTCCTCTGTGCCACCAGAGCTCACGTATCTAGTTGTAGTTATTTTGCTCATTCTCACTTCGACAAACCCACTGAGTTGATGGATATCAAATCCTAAATAAGCCTTCTCTCAGTAACATACTTAAATCAGTCCTCTAGTTTGCATGCTCTCAGCATTCAGGTATACACTGAGTCAGAAGTCACTGCACACTCTGTGATCAAAACCATAATTGCAGTATGGTGGTTCCGTTTCCCTCAGTAGGTAAAAGTCACTGATTTAACCTTCAGTTTTCTAATTTGTAATGAGTGCGCCCAGCTACCTAACTTTTTTGTTATCTTTTGTAAGTCCTCTAATTTAACCACACCCATTTTATCACTAAACCTCTCCACTCTGTTCTGCATATAAATTGGAAATTATGTGAAAATTATTACATTTTTTTCATATTTAATTTGCTCTTTTTCTGTTCCATTTTTTATTCTAGAAAGTCTTAAATTTTTCGTACATTTCCTTACCGCCATAGGTAATTTTTAAAATGAAATGTTTTGATATCAGTTTTAAAGGCTGAAGAAATGTAGTCACAGGAGAAAAAATGTACTTCATTAATTTTGCAATTTGAGATTGAAATGAAACGGATTTTAAAGTTACTGGTAGTAGTCTGTGCAAGAGGAAATGCATTGTATTTGACTTTCCATCTGATTTAAAGTATATTTCAGTATTTTGTTTCTAAATTTGCGTCATTTATTATAAGCTTTGGGTTTATTAAAATAAAAATTAAAACAATTTAATATAAATAAATTTTTAGTTGTATTCAGTATTATCTTGAAAAGTTAAATACACATAGTTGAGACCTTATCTTGTGCACAGGTTATGCTGTGTTCCACGTTAAACACACGAACTTTTTAGGCATATTAATTTTTTTCAGCTTAATGGTCTTTTTTCCTTGACCATTCGAATTATATTTTTATGACAGCACTGAAACACTTATTAAAAAAACTCATGATGAATAGTAAGGGTAGATTTTCTATCTCATTCGCTTTTGGATTCTGTGGACATTTCAAAGGAAAATTTTAGCTAGAAATTGTAGAGAAGGGCTGCTACAGTATTTAATTATTTGGACAAGCTTTTGTGAATTATAAACACCATCCATATCTGATTAAACCAAGATTCTAAAAGGTGGAGGCTTTACTTTTATTCTGACACCATTTTGTGAACAATTCATCCTGTGTGTGAAGCCCTAGACATGTGGAAGTTTACTGGGTTCCTCCCTGCCATCCCCCGTCATTACCATCAGATAAGCTGCCATAATTTCATCATCACCCCCGAAGGAATTTTCATCATTCAGACAATTAAAACAAAGAAAGAATGACTTGGCTCATGTAATTCGATTTAATAAAACAAAAGCTCTCCAAAGTGAGCTCTATTGCCCTTGTACAGGTCACCTAAAAAAGGAGAAAATGAAAAAATACATTAAACCTTTACTAATTCAGAGATGGGTTTGTATTAGTAAAGTCTGAATTGTACAGTACTTACAGAAAGGCAACTAAGTTTTGTATGGTTTTGAATCACTTAAAAAACGATTTTGAGTAATTTAAGAAATGGTTCCAAATAAGTGGTCTGCTGGACCTGCTTTCATCAGTAGATATGATTCATTTGTAATTTGTAGTATTCATGTATAATGATACAGTATCATGGTCCTTAAATATTATTTGAGTTGAAATAGTTCTTGCCTTTCAAAAATGTTATTATCATTGTTCAGTTGTTGTGTGTGTATGTGTTTGTGTGTGTGTGTGTACTATTCAAAGAAAACTTTTAGGTTGGACCAGATCAAATTTTATTGTAAAATCTGAATTATCAGAATCTGAGTTAATATGGCTTTATTATCTCGTAAGTTAAATGGTCACTGGAATTTTTTTTTTTAGTAGCAATTTTAAAGAAAATTGTTTTGTATTTCAGGAAAATTGATCCAAGTGGTGTTTGGCCATTGGGATGTTGTCACTTGCCTCACTCGTTCTGAGTCTTACATTGGAGGAAATTGCTACATTCTCTCAGGGTCACGTGATGCAACCCTTCTGCTCTGGTACTGGAATGGAAAAACCAGTGGGATTGGAGATAACCCAGGAAGTGAGTACAATTTATTTTATAAGTAAACTTTTACAAATGATACGTAATAACATTTTGCATTGAAGTTATCTTTTTCATCATGGTGAAAGTGAAACTGAATTATCAAGTAGTTTTAATTTCTTAGTTATAATTAAAGAAAGGTCTAGATAGCCTCATTACTGACATTTTGTGACCACTGATCATTCAAATCCAAGCACATTTTTCATGTTATACGTTATTCTTATGATCTGAAAACGCTAGTTCTTCATTGGAAATAGCTGTCATCACATAAAATAGAGGTGTTTCATTCACGAACAATAAGATATAACATAAAAGAGCAATCACATCTTGTTTATTGAATTCATATTTTAAAAGAGCAAAAACATTATAATTTCATGGAAACAAATGAGTCTTTATAAAAAATATGCTTTCATTTACATATTAAAAGATAAAGCAGGTCATAAAAGGCCAATATGGAATATTCAAATTTACTCTTGGTTTTTCAGATGGGAAATGAAAATGTTCACCAACAGCCTTAAACATCTTTATGAAACTATGCTGAAGGCAGTAAAACAAAAAATGTGTAACCATTTAAAATTGTAATTCACAGAAGGCAAAAAAGGAAGCAGCTACCATTAAAACCAATCGCACACAGCTGCAGAAAAGAAATGGCTTTAGAAAAACACATTAAGAAGTAGGAAAAAACAATTAAAGGGACCACCTGAAAAATGAGAATTTAATTAAAATGATTATGACAACACTGAAGAGTTCCTGCAAGAATAGCTTTAGATTTTTACTTCATAAGGTAGAGCTTTTTAACTGCTCTTAAATATTTACAGTTTCTTAATTTAAAGCAAGTTGCAATGTATTTGGTTAAGGAAGGATCACGTTGTTCCTGATTACTTTACCTGAATCCTATGGCACGTACTTCTGTCACTCAGCCCCAAATTAGGAAACAGTCTGAATATGTTTAAGTCTATCATATTTTGAATTGACTTCTTAAAGTTGTGCTTATTAAATGTATAATATTTGTATGAAAGTGAAACCTTTTTTAAAAATGTAGTCGAAAGCCAGTACAATTTAAAAAGCATGTGCAAAGTATTTTATCAAGCTGTTTCTGCTCTGTATTTTGTTTGATGTGGTGTGTAAACATAATTTTTATTCAGTGAACCTCTGCTATATATTTCTTATTTTAATCAAAGCACAGATAATTTGCTATGCAAATAGAATATGAAAAATAACTTTAAGGCTGCAATGCTATGGGTTAATACAGTCTTTGTGATCAGATCAAACTTTAGTGTGTGTCTATCTGGGGAGATAGTGTACATGTGTGTATTTCATATATTTGCACAGACACACCCATTTTATGTGTAATTATGATAAAAACTGTAAAATATATAAACTTCGGGGATTTTGTTTTTCACATTCTTTTAAAAAGTACTTCACGTTCTTTTCATTATGGACCCTTACATTCTGCTCATTTTCCTTTCTGGCCTTTTAGGATGAGTGACTACTTTGAATTTCTTTTTTTTCCTGTGTCTGTAAACCTAGTTATCAAGATTCACTAAATTATCTCCGACAAACCTACATCTGACTAGATAATCAATATACCATTTTGTTAGTTATCTGAAAATATTTAGGAAGAACTCTCACTTGCCTTAAAAAAGTGTATGATGTTTCCTACACATATAGCAATCCAAACACAAGAAATTTTTTTGTTTGGTTTTTTTACTTACTTTAACCTAATCATGTTCTATATGTCATTACCGATGTGTATAAAGGCTTATTAGCTACATTTACACATAATTGTTATTACATTTCACAAATTTAAGTATATTTTAAAACTAGAAATATTCAGCCTTTCCAGAAGGGAACAATGTATTTATACATATTTAAATACCTTCTGAATCACCCTAGAGATGATTTTTACATGCATGTCCTCTTTAAAAAAATGAATTAAGTAGGATTAACCAAATTCGGGAGTTTGCAGTAAAACAAATCTAAGTTCTGAGTTATGCTGTGTTCCTTCTGTCTTGTCTGCGAAATGAAAGCAACAATAGTAACTGACTTAAGGTGTTATCAGAAGCACTGGGTGGTAAGAGCAAATAAATCACCACACAAACACCATCTTTTTGGCATTAGAGTGTATATTATAATGTTATTTTTTTCATAAAGCACTTCATCTATACCCTCTCATTGTCTGCAGTATGGTGGATATTAACTCCTAGTAGTGCTGGTAATGGAAAGGAAAAAATAAAAGAATAACATAACAGCACATCTAATAAACATTCTAGAAAATTTTCTAATACATTTTGTAATGTTTCTTGACTAAATTAAATTACCTTTCTCAAAGTGAACCCCGTCCTTTCTGGCCCTTTTCTAACATCTGATGTCCCAATTTAATTTTGCTTTAGCTTTGAAGGGTGAATCTGAGAGAAAGACAAAAAGACACTTTTTCATATAATGAGAATTTCCACATGTTATAGTAGAAAAATAAACAAGCCAGTCTAAGATTTTCAAAACAAAATGACATAAAAATACATATTTTGTTTTCTTTTTTTACCGTGTGTTTTAAAAATTCATGCAAGCTGGTTCGGATTTTATAAGCCTCTGGCTCATTGATGGCTCCACGATGCAGCCGCTCAAGTCAGCTTTTCAGAAGACTTTTAGGCTATGCTTATTCCTGTATTGTATCTGGGGGATGCAGTATAAATGACCTTTAAGAAATGGTTAGGCTTTTATATATGTAATTGAAAAGTGGTCCATAAATACACACATGCCTCGACTTAAATTTTTGAATTTAGATGTTTTTCTTCCTTGAAGGGAAAATAGGTAAATTAAAGAAAACTAGGGCTGTTTTTTGTGCATCTCATAGGGACTCATTCAAGTATTTTGTTTTTTTATTTCAAAAATCATGAGAATAAGCTAGTAATTTTACTTGCTAGGGTGATAAGCCTACACCATTTTCTACAAATCTTAGTGCTATATGTAAAATTGATAGCTTCATTACAATTTTTTTTAAATCATGTTATCCAATAATATGCACATTGTTTGAGCAAAAATCACACTAATTCTAATTGGATGAAATCTATTTATATATAGTGTAAGTTGGAGCTTATGAAAGGTTGCACATGTTCTATGAAATTTGCCTACATTATGTGGCAAAAGCCTTGTTTTCCTGTATAACAGAAAGGTTTTCAGTTTTGACTCTATTGTCCTGTGATTTTTATCTCCTTAAAATTCAATTTTCTCAATGAGAAAAAACATTAAGATAGGAATCCATTTAGTGAATTTTTAAAAATAAAATCAACCAAGAACATTTCAATGAAAAGTGTTTCCCACATGGAGGTATATCTGTTTGCCTGAGTACTCCGTATGTTTTAGGACTGAATCTTGTACACCAAAATGCTTTTCCTGAAATATTCATTTTTTCTTCAGAATAAGGCTATCCAGACTGTATATTTCCAAATTTTAGAGAAAATGTTTCCCAGTGCATTCGATTGACATTTAAATACTTTAAAACTTTGAAATGATCTTATAAGCAAGATAAAAATGTACAAAATATTTATCCACTATTTTTATGTTGTATTAATAGATCTTAAACTTAAAATTAAATGCTTATAAAGCTTTTAGAAGCAAGTACTTCAGAATTTTTAGGTATCTGAATAATTTTCTGTTAAGCCACAGTTGATTACCTTTGGAAGCAAATGGTTGCTGACTGTGAGGGTGATGCATAGATTTGTGTGTGTAGTGTTTCAGTAAAGTAGTTTTCCATTCTCACATTCTGTTTTTGATTTGATTGAAAGGTGGCATTTTTTTTTCCTCTTTGCAATCAGACATGCTAATCTATGTCAGCTTTCTCCTTTATGGGAATGGCGTCTACTGAAAAAAAAAAAAAAGAAACTAACTTTTTTTTTTCATAACACCAGGATTCTGTTCTTTAAGAATATTTCAGCACCGTTAATTAGAAAGAAGTTTTTATTAACCATAAGGCTAACACTCACAGACCACAGAGCTGTTTTTTAAAGTACTGTATGCCATAGCTGCCCTGCTTTTTTTCTCCGTCTAAAACTTCATTTTGTTATACTCTCATCAATCATTTAAGTCATTACCGTAAATCCTACTGCTGTTAATTTTACTAGTATTACCCTAATGAGACATTCCTGCTATAATTAAAAATGAATTCTAACTTTAAGGCATTCTAAATTTTTTTTTAATGAATTTAGAATGATCTTGCCATAGGACTATAAATACCACTGATATGCATAGACCACTCATCAACTCTAAGAAAAGTAGTATCATAATATGTCCAGGTGAATTATTTACTGGTTGCCTCTGTGCGCATGTCTTATGCATATGTATATTTTTGTGCACATATTTAGGAATTATGTTCTTATCATAAACCCTAATAGGTTTTACTGAGCGACTGATAAATCCTTATTCTTTGTCTTGCCAAAATAAGGTGGATGTAACACAAATAGTATTACTCTCCTGAAGTAAGTGTCCTAGAGCACCATCTGCTGGATGCATTTGGGGACTTAATGTTGGTAAATTTGAAAATCAGTTACTTGATAAGACAGGTGTACTTTGTTTTTAATTGCCTGCAATGTATTATTTATGGGTCACAAATGTCAAGATACGTACCTTTGTGTTGAACCATAGAGTCTGTAAAAGAAATCACTTTCTTCCTTCTTTTGTCCCTTTTGTACTAACCTGGATTTGGGACTTTATAATAAATATTTTAAGGAAGAAGGAAGCACAATATATGCCTAATGAGACAAAGCATCACAGTTTATCCTGAAATAAAGTCTTCTCTTACTGATCGTAGGTCTTCAGTCAGCTACAACTGGAGAAAATTGTTTGGATAACTTTAGCTTTAGATTCCGTATGTTCCCTAAATTCTGAATCTGAAAGCAATGCTTATAACAAGTATATAGCCTTCTTATACCTGGAATATGACTCGTGATCTGATTATTTGTCAAGAACATGAGTTCTTGTACGTATCTCATCAAGAGCTTTCCCTGTGCTCCCATTTTTGGTGTGCACTGCTGCACTAACACTAAGATTGCCCTGCATTTTTTTTTCCCCTTGAAGAATTCATCAAGTAGGGTTTGAAACAATATGTTGGCAGTGTTCGAGTTCAGGTGACATTAAAACTACATCTATGAAATTCTCCAGAAGGTCCAGGATGTTTAGTGCTCCATGATGTAATGCAGGCCCTCAAGGTCCAGCAAAACAACTCTGTATTTACTGCTTGTAACTAATAGTAGATGTGGTAAAAGGAATTATATTCATATGGCAAATGAATACAACCTTAATGTGCACCATATGCAGAGTGGTGGGGTGATGTGCCAATATATCACATTTATTTACCTTGTTTAGTTGCAGAGAAAAATGACTATACCATTCAGCCCGTAGGCTATGGCCATATAAATATGAACAGAAGAACTGATGATTTATGCCCTCAAATTGAAACTGAGTGTCTTCGTATGTAGACTTTCATAGTGCCACACCAAAGAAAGTTTTTGTCTAGTACTTTAGGGTCACGTAGGAAATTTAATTTCAAACAAATGCTGGAATTAATCTAAGAAGGTACAGATTCCCTTTAGTCAACTAAGTATCGTTGTACAGGCTCTCAAAGAAAATTTTGAATGTCTTCTTTCATTTAATTTGAGACTGAATATACTCTGAAATCACAGGCTACTTCCTCTCTCCCCTTTTTTAAGCCTAAAAGCGGGATTCTTTTGCTTTTAGAATATTGTGTAAGTGCATGTGTGTGTGTGTGTGTGTGTGTGTGTGTGTGAGAGAGAGAGAGAGAGAGACATTGTGGAGGTACTAAGGATACATTTAATTAATACCTCCTGGAAAAACATATTAGACTGATTTTACCACCTTCCAAAAAGTTGGCTTCATTAGAGAAATTATGTGACAGCTTTGTGCATATGTACCTCATATTGTACTTTAGATATTTCTGAGAATTGATTAAAAGAGACCCATTTTTTAATGATATTAACTACTTAAATGCCTCTGTTGATTTCTTTTACAAAGCAACAATTGCCCTATCTTTTAATTTTTTTTCCACATTCAAATAGATTGAGTCAGACTTCAGATTTGGGATTTGGAGTGTTTTTATAGAGGAAAAAAAGAATCCTAAGAAGTCTTACTGCCTCTCACGGCTTAGGGCTTCATGACTGTTGAGCTTTTTAGCTTTGATTATAGTTTGTAACTTTCTACAACTGAGAGGTTGCTTTTTTTTCCTTGAAGTGAGTGGAGTCAGGATTTTTTTTTAATTGAGAGAGAATTAACGTATAACTATATTAGTTTCAGTTGTGCAATATAATGATCCGATATATGTATGTATTGCAAAATGACCACCACAATATGTCTAGTCAACATCCATCACCACACATAGTTACAAATTTTTTTCCTGTCATGAAAAATTTTAAGATCTACTCTCTTAGCAACTTTCACATATATGATTAACTATAGTCACCATGAGTCACCATGCTGCACATTACATCCCCAGGACATATTTATTCTATAAGTGGAAGTTTATATCTTTTGACCACCTCACCTGTTTCCTCCACCCCCACCTTTAGCAACCCCCAATAAGTGCAACCGTACAGTATTTGGCCTTTTCTGTGTGGCTTATCTCAACAATGCCCTCTATGTTGTCTCAAATGGCAGGATTTTTATTCTTCCTTTCTTTCTTTTTTTCTCTTTCTTTTTCTTTCTTTCTTTCTTTCTGGCTGCACAATATTCTATTGTATATATACAACACATAGTCTATATCCATTCATCCATCCATATCCTGGCTGTTGTAAATAATGCTGCAATGAACATGGGGGTGCAGATATCTTTTCAAATTAGTGTATTTGTTTCCTTTGGATAAATACCAAGAAGAGGGATCGCTGGATCATAAGGTAGTTCTATTTTTAGTTTTTTTGAGGAACCTCCATGCTGGTTTTCATATTGGTTGCCCAATTTGCATTCACAGCAACAGTGCACAAGGGTTCCCTTTTCTCCACATCCTTGCAGCTACTGGGTATGTCTTTTTTGATGATAGCCATTTTAAAAAGTGTGCGGTGATATCTCATTGTAGTTTTGATTTGTGTTTCTCTGATAAGTGATGTTGAGCATCTTTTCATGTACCTGTTGCTCATTTGTATGTCCTCTTTGGAAAAATGTCTATTCAGATCCTCTACTCACTTTTTAGTCAGATTGGTTTTTTGCTATTGAGTTGTATGAGTTCTTTAAATTTTTTTAATATTAATCCCTTATCAGATATATGATTTACAAATATTTTCTCTATCCCATAGGTTATTTATTCGTTTTGTTGACAGTTTCCTTTGCTGTGCAGGAGATTTTTTATTTGATTTAGCCCCATTTATTTATTTTTCACTTTAGTTGCCTTTGCTTTTGGTGTCAAACCCAGGATGTTTCTAAAACCAAAGTTGTGAAAACCCTCTGTAGTTTTCATTCGTGCCTTACTTATGTATCTTTAACAAACGAACGTTAAAAATGTTCAGGAAGACATGACAAAGAATTTTGTGTGACATGGGTATTTAGGATAGATAAAAATAGTTTTTAATTTTAATTACTATTCATAAAAATCAATGTTGCATATCAACAAATATGAATAAGATTTAATTTCAATAACTGTTCTATCTGCATTTTTTATTGGAGGCAGAATTTTATAATGTTTATGTTACTAGGCACCCATATGCAGCTGTAAGAGCTATCAATGAATTACAGCCCAAGACAAGCCCCTCTGTGGGGAATCGAAAATGAAGTCTCAAGAAAGTAGTAAGAAAAAGTACGTTAGCTCAGTTTGATATGTCCACATAATGAAATGCTGTACAGCCATTAATGTATTTGGATTTGTAATATTGACGTGGAAGGATATGTTCTCTTTATTAAGCATAAAAGTTCACCAAACTACAGGTATAATATGATATATTCTAAATATCTATATCTGTATATATATATATATATATATATATATATATATATATATATATATACCTTATATATTCTATGTATATTGATGCATAGAAAAGTTTGGAATAATAGCCAGCAAAATGTTAGCAATGCTTATTTATAGAGAGTGGAATTTGGAGGCAGTTTTTCATTTTATAATTTATAATTTGTTAAATTATCTTAATGTTTTATGATACACATGCATTGCTTTGATAATCAGAGACAATAAAGATACTTTATTTGGGGGGAGAGACACCTAATTATTGTAATGTACCTTCACTTCCTGCTCTAGGCTTCTAGATGCTAGTAGTTGTATCAGAATGTATTGTTAAGGGAGGTTGGATTGTTAAGGGAGGTTGGAAAGTCTAAGAAAAGAAGGAACGGGGGAAATCAAAGTATAATTTCTAGACAATAAGCTGTTTTCTCCTCGAAAAACAAAAAACAAAAATAATGAGGACCACCACTAATTGGCATTTATGGAGCATACAGATATTATACTTTTGCTGAAAGGAGTATCTACAACATTGGGTGAAAATATGCATCATTCTCCTACTGCTGCTGTTGCTACTACTATTGTGACTGCTATGACTACTCCCAGATGATGCTTACTGAGTGCTCACGACATGCCGGGCACCATTCTAAGCACTTTGCACAGTCGCTCATTTATTCTCACAGTAGTCCTGTACGGTCACTACTGTTATCCTTGTTTATAGCTGAAGCACAAGGCAATAAAATATGCCTTGACTTTCTGCCCTGGGCCTTGCAACTCCCAGATCTTACTAGAACTATGAGAACTTGCCCCAGGTAGGTTAGTGCTGGAGCCTAGATTCAAACTCAGGCACTCTAGGCCAGAGGCACCAATCATCACCACTAAACTGCACTGCACTTTCAGTTTGATGCAACCCGATCACTAAAGCACTCTTAGTATTTGCAAAGGACAGTATAGAGTTAATTTTGTTATACTGAATTCTTATGAAAGTATGTCATGATAGGATTTTGTATTTTTTAAATATTACACATTTATATTTATACAATTATAGGTACAAACCTACACAAACCCATTTTCTAATGTAGTCTTAGAGGATGATTCCATTGTCATAAACTATATATTTCATATATAATATAACTATACTATTAATATATATCATAGAGGAGGAGAAAGATTATAAACTAAGAACTTATCATTGGTTTTTATACCAACGTCGTCTTGCATTAACAATTCTAATATTTTTTGGAAGAGGAAGCTACCAAAATTTACTATCTGATGGTTGCCACAGCCCAAATGCAGCTATGGCTTGTTTTCTGTGTCTATATGTTTAACCAAATTAGCATGTTTTCCCCAGAGACCATGATGAATGGAGAGGAGGGGAAGGGTTGGTGGAGACAGAATGAATAGGACAAATTTAAAATAGTTTCTCATTGCACAATTAAAACATCATGTTATAATTCCCACTGAAAAATTAGGAAGTTAATGGGACAGGTTTAAGAAACATTTAACAACTGACCTCATATCCGCTTCAGGAAAGTCATTCCTTTCTTGCTTTACCATTATGGTGAGCCACAAGAGAAAGCTTAGTATTCAGTTTTTGCATGATTTTTTTTCCCACAATGAATGTTTTGTAGTAATCAAAATGTAACTAAAATGGAACAAAAGGCGTGTGCAAAACAGAAGTATCCATTGTTAGGAAATGATTGGCATAAAATGTACAATATTTAGATTTTTTAAAATATCTACATATACTTAGTAACTGAATTATGTATTTAGGTTCTTAAATTTTCTTTCAAAATGAGTGCTCTATTGAAATTCCTTTTTTAAACAAAGCCAGGTTTCCTATTTTATTTTACCTAAGAGGTCAGATGGTAATAGATTTTACTAATGTGAAAAATTATGTCAGTTGTTTTTATCTGAGGACTTTTTGAATTGATGTTAAATATTCATTTTGTATAAAAATTAACTTGTAATAGATAGTTTGGACTTCTGTAATAAAGAGTCAATACAACATTTTGACCTTTCCAATTCTATTTATAATTTGCAGATTTATAGGACAGTCATCTCAATCCGATCCAATGACCATTTAAAATCAAGTCATTTACAAATACAGGCCGTATTTGATCCCCCTCCCTGTTTCCACAGTGCATTGCACATTATATATACCCAATAAATGTTAATAAGTGAAGGAACAAGTAAAGGAATGAATGAGTAAACACATGAGAAATGTTAGCTTCTGGCCCAGGAATCTTCTAAACGAGTCTTAATTGGAAGAATTTTATTTCTACAAACAAAACTAAGAGTAGGGAAATGTTGAGCCGCACTTCATTTTCATAATAGATGGTATGAAAAAAATGGTGAGTGGATGAAAGGGATTCTCTCTCTGCTAATAACATATTTAAACTGCTAATGAGAACTTTGCAATGTATTTTAAGGTAATTTAATTTTTATAAGACTGAGGAGACGGTGCCAGAAATACCAAGAACTTTATTCATTTTTTAAAAATGTAACTCAAAATTTGCCAGAAATGTGTGTCAAGTCTATTTTTACCTGGATTATTAATCCCCTTTGCCTTAATGGAGACAGCTCTCTTGAAATATTTTTCTCATTGGATATTTATGAACAGGATACTAGAGAAATTACTGTTTCCTCTTCTTTCAGGTATAACTTTAAGTGATTTAGAATTCATTTGATGGACAAATACACTTAGTGTTATGAGGGCACCAAAGAAACACATTTAATAAAAGCCCTTGTTATTCTGACGAATGCACAAAACAGTTCACCTAATATTTTAAAACTAGGTCCAATGTAAATGCTAAATGGGTATTATGGAGGAGATTGTGTGCTGCTTAAATGTAAGTTGGGTTGTTATAACAGTGTCTGTAAGTTAGTGCTGATATTCAGTATTGTGTATTGAGAAGACCACATCTGTAAGAACTGGTGTGTCCTGGTATTCGTGGCAGGATTTGGGCTGTCTTTAATCTCCTTTGACTTGTTCATCTTTCTTTAAGGCCATCCATAAAGATGCACTGAGTATCCTTTTCAGCCTTGGGTTAGGATTTGCATCAGTAGTCATAAACCTGCTCTCCGGACAAAGAACCCTTTCCTTTGAAGTAATTACTCACGCTTTTCAAAGCAGTCCAAGAGTCTATCCTCTTTCTCTTTTTATTTTTCTTTAAGATGAGTTTGAAGTGTAGCCCCTTAAACTAGCAGCAAGATGAATTTTTCTCTCAGCTGCATTGAAAGCCATGGCGATTTTTCAAGCACTAAGACTTTCAAAGGTTCTTAAGGGAATCTGTTCTGCTTTATGATCTAGCTTTTGGTAGATCCTAGTGTCTCAGAAAGCAAAAGTAAAGAATTTCTGTAACCATTAACTATTGCAAATTTTTATCAAAGAATGATCCTGTTATTTTTGAGATGACTTTTTTTCCCCTTGCTCTTTATTTGGTTTAGTGACTTCAGTGAGAGATGATGATAGCTGAGGGGTCTTTAAAAAGTAATATATGGCCAGTATTGTCTTCTTTGAGCTGATTTTACCCCCTAGGTATTAACTCCATGGGCTGCAAGTTGTTGGGAGGGACAGATTTAGGTGAGGGCTGCAATGAGAATGAGTTATATGGTTCCTAGATTTTGTTTCTAGGCTTTCCAAACAAATACATACCGATATGTAGGGATTTTGCCTTTCCATTCTGGGAGAGGTCATTGCTTGGGTTCTGTGATGCAGGATGATGTGTAACCATGTAGCTACAGAGAAAGAACTAGATTCTGTGACCCACAAATCAGGTCTGGTTCTACCTCCGATCATGCCCTCTACCCTTCGTCGTTTGAAAGTGGTTCCTAAAATATATGTCGAACTTAAACAGTTTGGACCTGTTGGGTTTAAATCCTATATCATGTAATTCTATCTGGAATTGTGAAATATTAATATTTAAAACATGTGGTTGCTTGGCGTTTATAAAAATCCAACAAGTATTTATTTTGAACAGATTTTTTGATGGGGGACAAAAGGAATATTCAATTTACACAGCAGATCATAAGGAATATAAAGTCCCGTCTTTAAATAAGCCTGGAAACAGCTTTTCTTAGAGGAAAGGATCCCTCTCCTTGTCTTCTATACGTGGATTTTGAAAAGCCATTAATGTGAATTCCCTAAAAGGAGCGGGGGTGGAGTTGAACAGCACAATCTTTTTACTGGAAATCCAGTGAGTGTTTGTGAAACCAGTAACCTGAAAAGAACCCAGTGATCATAAGTCTACCCTTATGCTTTTAATTTGTTGTTTTTCTTTTTTCTTTCCTTCCTTTCCCCCCCCCCCCCTATATTTCCTGAACTGTCTAACCTGCTTCCTGGGTTAAA
The DNA here is from genome assembly GCF_004115265.2 of Rhinolophus ferrumequinum. Lineage (NCBI taxonomy): Eukaryota > Metazoa > Chordata > Mammalia > Chiroptera > Rhinolophidae > Rhinolophus > Rhinolophus ferrumequinum. The sequence continues at coordinate 22,203,467 of NC_046301.1, read as the reverse complement.
GAACGTTTTGCCAAACTTTGAAGCCAAAGTTTTAGCATTGAACGGTTCTTTATTTAGAGATCAGGCCCTAGGAAAAGAAAAATCTTGTTCCAGCTTTGAAATTGTGTGTGTGTGTGTGTGTGTGTGTTATTTGTGTGTTATTTGTGTGTGTTTTGTATGTGGGTGTGGGTGTGGGTGTGTGTGTGATTTGCGGAGGGAAAAATGATTAGTACAGTGTGGATTATTGGAAACTAGCATTTTGTAATAAAGCACATCTATAAAAATTTTAATTGTGAGTTTACAGAAAAGAATGCTTATATGTTAACCCACTTTATGGAATTAATCATGAAGCTTCCTAAGTCTACCTTTATAGTCGTACAAAATTCTCAGTATTTCATTTCCTTTACATTACAGAAATACACTTGACAACATTTTCATTTCCTCCCCCTATTCCTGAGAAGATATCCTTAGATCTAGAAAACAAAAAGTTAGCAGTGACATGCTTAAGTGACAGTGTACTCTGGGTCTGCTGTTATCCATCTGTCCTGTGTTTACGTTGGCTCACACTTAGATTTTCAGTTGCCATCAGTTTTCCTTCAAACCTTCATTTCCCACTGAGGAATTTCAAGACAATTGAAGTTAAAACACAAATCTCACCCTCCCATAAAGTAGTAACTTACGAAAATGTAAAAGGAACCACTGAAAATGTATGACTTAGATATTGATTTTAATTCTTGGTTTTTAAAAAGTTGTCAATAGATATAATTATACATTAATTTCAAAACCAATACTTTGGGTATTTTTGTGGAATGTAGAGCATCTTGGGAACGGGAGAAACCACACATTAGGGCTAAAGCCTTGGTAACTTTTAAAAACATAATATGTATTTCTAATTTTTTTGTGGCAAGGCTTATTTCTAACAGAAAATTAAGAATTCAGATCGGCCTAAATGATGTGTTTTGTTTTTCCTTAAAAATGTCCCCAAATTCGTGTACTTTTTTTTTTTCCCCTTAAAATTCGTGTACTTTTTAAGGGGGGAAAAAAGTTGCTCTTGTGACAAATTCTTTCTTGTTTGGAAAATGTCAAGTAAACTTTGTGATTAAGGTAGGTTTCCCTCCCCAAAGAAGTTTGTAAACCTTGAATCAAATGAAACGAAGCCCCTGGTTCCCCTTCTCCCTTCTCCTTTGCACAGGTCCTTTGTGGTCTCCCTTTGTCACTGAGCACCGTGGCCAGTCCCACGGTGTGGCAGCACGTGGACAGCCATTGAGGTGCAGGGTTCGTTCGATATGATGCCCCTTGCCACAAACCTCACTCAGAAGTACCGTAGTCACCAAAAGCCATGAAGGACACTGTGGGGACACAGACGTGCACTGTGTACTCCAGTAACACGTTGTAATCACTACGCGTAATGGCCGGACAGGAAGTAACTGCAGGCTCCCAGCAAAGCCGGCTGGAAGCACAGACATTGGGCCGCTGTCTGCACAGCAGAGGCCCCTCACCTGTTTGCAGTCCCAGAGCGCTGTGCACTCACGAAAACCCATTTTCCTTCCTCCCCTCCCCAGCCCCCCGAAAAGACATAGGCATGCATACATATTTTGCATCGCATTTCAGAGAACCCATCTACCCATCATAAAAACCACTGCTTTGGAGTTAAATTTTTGGGTCTTTCCAAGGTTTCTGTTGGATTTTCCCTGATCTGCCAGGTCTTCCTCCTCAGAGTGTGTGACTGTTCTGAGGATGGCCAAGTGTCGGGGGTTCAGGTGACAAGTTCTTCTTTTCCTCAGGATTCCAGAGCTCGTGGTAGTGACCTACTTTCTGGGCACATTTGCCCCTTTTTGGATTACACGGAATCATGTATCAATAACACTCTCAAAGCAGTCCAGTCAAGGAAATCTAACCCAGTCCTGCTCCCTAGTGCCATTTATAAAGGCTTTTTGTGTCTTTGTCCTTCTTGACTATAAAAATAGAGGACTAGTTTAATCTTAAAATAGCAACCTTCATGCTAAATAGGGAATTCAATTTCTCCTTGTGGCTCGGCACAAATCAAGCCCATTCTTATTTTATTTATCTTTGCTGGGGCCACACCTGGTGTGGGTTCCTTATCAGCTGACCAGTTTTCTCTTCAATTTGGGACTGAGCTACAGCATGGCTTCTTCTACCTGTGAAAATGCTCTGAAACAGTTTCCATTACTTGGGTATTCTTTCTCTGTCCTTCCTTCTTTACCCCCTCCCTTAATTTTCAAGCATTATTAATAGAATTACATTTAAGAGTTTATTTTTTTCCCTCCTTGTTCTTTGAATGAATCATAGAAAAATATACTCTCAGACTTAGTAAAGATAATAGATATTTAAGAGAGGGGCTGCTTTGAAATATCATGAATCCTATTCAGACTGTCACTATGACAGGGGTCTCAGAGGCCCACGGATTGGAGGTGGGGGGAGGACAGAGAAGGCGGCTGCCTCTCTTTGAAATGGGAATCAAGCTTAGTCCCTACTTTTATAGCCATGCATCCATAAATCATCTAATCAAGGGGCTTATATTTGCATTTGGGAAGTATCTGAGGCATTTTATAATGTACATTTCTGATTTATTTTACTCTGAGGTTTCAACCACTGCTGCTTGATAATCATGTAAGGATTAGAAATTTAACAACATGTGGTCTTCAAACTAGCATATAGTTTGGATCTAGTCCTAAAAATGGGATTTTTGGATGCATTCCCAAGCCATAAATAAAAGATTTGGGCATTCTGGGAATTAGGAGCAAGTTGTTGATTATTTAAGCTGAGTAGAGGGAGGTAATCCCCCGCATGACCTTGAATTAACGTGTTCTTTTTGTGTGTTTCCCTGAAGGTGGGACCAGCGCTCCCCGGGCCATTCTGACAGGCCACGACTATGAGATCACTTGTGCTGCCGTCTGCGCTGAGCTGGGCCTGGTGTTAAGTGGCTCCAAAGGTAAATCTGTGGCACTTTCATCAAATGTGTGTCCTGTTTGGTGTCCTCTAGTAACAGGTTACCAGAGATGAATTTGGTCCCTTTTTCTCAACAGCTGTGCTGTCTGCGATGGTAGCCATTAGCCCCAGGGGGGTGTTTAATTCAAATGAATAAAATTACTAATTCAGCTCCACGGTGGCACTCACCGCATGTCAGGGGCTCGGTTTCCCGCGGGACTAACGGCTGCCACATTGGGCAGCACAGATACGGGACGTTCCCATCACTGCTCTAAACAGGGAGGCAGGAGCAAGGAACGTCTTTGTAAATTCGTTTCTTCTTCTGGGCTCTGGCTGGGTTGTACAGTAGTACCTCAGTTTTCGAACGTCTCCGTTGACAAACATTTCGGTTTACGAACTCCGTACACCCGGAAGGAAATGCTTCAGTTTTCGAACAGGCCTCAGAAGTCGAACATGTCTCGCGGTTTTCTCTGAGAGCAAGGTCCTGAGGCCTAGCTGTCAGCTGGTTTTGAACGTTTCAGAACTCGAACGGTCTTCCGGAACGGATTATGTTCGAAAACCGAGGTACCACTGGTACCACTGCCAGATCACAGGACGAGGCAGGAGCCAGGATGGCAGCAAGAATGGAGTGCAAAGATAATTAAGCCGGTCTGCCTGGAGGTTTGTCCTAGTAGCATCATCATATTTGTAGGCCAAGAGCTACTACGCAAGCTTTCCAGGAACACACGCCACAGGTCAGGATCTGATCGGGAGCAGAGCTGCTTCCATCCCATGGCTTATTCCATCACAATAGTCTGTCCATCTCCTGCCTCTGCCCTAAGTTGAGGTCTGAATACTGTCACCTCGTGTTAGGCTTCTCCGATGGGGAAGCACAGAGGATTTGAGTCACCTTCTCTGTGTGTTGAACTATAATACTTAAGTCTTGCTAACAAGACTTATTGAATATTCAAAGCACTGTGTTTTAAAAATGTACTTGGCCAAAATAATGAAATAGTAGTAAGGATAGCAGAAATTCTGTACCAACTGGAATTTTTGCCTTATGCCCAGTAATTTCATATATCCTGAGCTAACTTGAGTTATTGGACTATAAGTGATCCAAATTAGATACGTAAAATGAACCTATCATATTACAGGCTGTCCTAGCTTTGCACAGTGGTACGAAATCATAAAAACGACCATGCAAGCTGAAACAATGCATGAGGATTTTAATAATCAATGGAAAATTTTATGATTGGTCCATGACCTTTAAAAACTTTTTGTCAAAACATTAAAAATTCTTTATATACACACGCACACACATACATACATACATATATATGGACATGAAAAATATAGTAAAACTCCCATTTACTTAGTACACTGTAATGTAAAACATTAGAAACATTGATAGTTCACGTATTTTATTTCTTTGTGAAAACCTTATCAGTAGTGCTTTGAACAGTGCTTGCCGCCTTCTCTTTATATAACTTCAGGAGTGAGAATCTTTTCTATGCCTTGACCAGTTGTCCTACCTCTGTGGATCAGCTTCCAATGTCCTGAAATGTCCCCTAGGATTCCTGTAATGGGAAGGGTTTTGCTGGCATCCCTTCTGGGACATCACCATTTTTGTTAAAACCTCTTTACCCATTTATGTCAGTAAGTTCACCTTCACTAATTTATCCTGCGCACTCTCAGCAATGTCAGCATTCCCACAGTCAGCTCTTTCTTCTAAAACCCCACTTATGTTCGATTCCAATGTCACTTTCAGTTTCACCGCGTTTCATTTCCTTATGTGTTGCATCTTTGTTGGACGGTACCGTCTTTTGAGTGTCCAGTTTTGTAAAATGTCCCCTGGGTTTATCCCTGGAGACAGATGGCACAACTACCTGGTTTGCTGTCCATGCATGAACTGAGTAACAGGCACGCAGTGACCCCTCCCCGCCGGGCTTTGAATGTGATGGGGCTGGTCACCGCTCCTGATGCACGTTACATAGTGGTTTGTGGACTGAAGAGCTGGCCGCAAGGTGCGGTGTGCGTGTCCAGCTACTGTGATAACTGAAATTCATGCGTACTTGGAACTGTGCAGAGACTATCTGCATGTGGGAACACTGAAAACTTACAAATCCCGAGTGATCAAGAAACAGCGGAGAGCCTTATTTTCAAAGGTGCATGCGTGCTTTAGTCCTCGTGTGGGGAACAGATTCCACGCAGCGATGAGTGGAGTGGCCTGCAGGGTGGAGAGGCACATCCTCCAGTTACCGACCCCACACCTCGTAGAACCCACTCATCACGGACGGTTTGGGTTACCGGCTCCTCCTTTGCTTCGCGTGAAGCCGGCACGCAGTACAGCTGAAAAAGCTCTGGTGGGTACGGGCTGTTCAGCAGTCCCCCCGTCGTCCACAAACATGTCAGCCTGAGCCTCAGGCAGCAGCGGAGAAGGATCTCTGTGAATTCATTGGGGGGAAGTAAGGAGGGGGGCTGCCAGGGACCTCCTTTTACATCAAGTAACGAGCAGTGGGAGGAACCGTGCTTCGGCCTTCAGAGCTGCCACCATCGGGGCCCCTGTGAGGTGTGGGGAGAGGGTCGCCGTGCGCCTGCCGGCAGCCCAGCCCTCCCGGAAGCTCTTCTAGGATTGGCAATCTGTCCAGTTCCTCTGTAAATTCCTGCAGTTTTTAATCATCTCTTGGCATAATGAATTTCATAAGGTAACACTCTGCCTCTTGAAGAGAAGTGAACTTGAACGTTTATGACTCAGCTTTCTCCTGTCCCAAGTGAAAGGTGAGAACCAGCGTGCAGAGGACATTTTGCAAAATAACTTACATACGATGTGTAATTTTTAAGGCTTCCTACAACTATAATCCTGTTTGATCTGTGCACAGTACTCGGACCACATCTGTCCCCATTAAAAACAGGAATTTTGCTTTTTGTGTCTCTTTTCTCAGAAGGACCATGTCTCATACATTCCATGAATGGAGATTTGTTAAGGACTTTGGAGGGTCCTGAAAACTGCCTGAAACCGAAACTCATTCAGGCTTCAAGAGAGGGTCACTGTGTCATATTCTATGACAATGGCTTCTTCTGTACATTCAGCGTGAATGGAAAACTCCAGGCTACCGTGGAGACAGACGATAACATAAGGGTGAGTGCCTTGCAGCCTGTCCAGCAGTCGAGATCTCTACCTCCAAGTGTGACAAGCGAGGAGGGAGAGACCTCTGTTGAGTTGCTGAGTCTCTTTTCCATGCAGAGAAAAAACCCACAATTGTCAGGTAGCGCTTGGAGGCGGCTTGTACACCTCACGGGCCACGGCATGTCCCAGCTGTGCCGATCGCGTCGCTCAGCCGGAACATTCTGTGCATGACATCACCCCGTGAGGCCCAGGGTGAGCTTCAGCGGCCGATGTTTGCATAAAGTCGTGGGAAGCCATTCTGGGTGGCACTACTCGGCTTCTTTTTGTATCTAAGAAAGTTAACCAGGCATTGTTGTTTTCTGAGTATCAGATCTAAAATAATGCAACAGAGTATACCTAAAACTGTCTCCTCTTTGCAGCCAGTTTCCTCCTTATAGGCGGATGGTGGGGTTGCAACTATTTAGGATTGGTATCTAGTTTCAGACTTGACTTTTTCGTGGATAACAAGACCCAAACTTACCAAGTTAAGAGAGTGGGGCTTCAAATTATGATGTGAATTAGGCAGACGTTTTGTTCCCTTTTGATATGCAAGAAATGGTAATGCTAGTGCACCTTCTAGGGTTTTGCTTCATTTTCAAGCCCGGGCTCAGTAAGTATTAATATTAGAGGTTGAACAAAAGAGGAGGGATTACTCTTTGGAGAAGCTATGCTTTCTAGGTCTCGCCTCCAAACTTCTTGGTGCAGGGTAAGGTAACATGAAGCTGTGGTGTTCCTATCACTTTCCAGGATGGGGTGGAGAGTGCATGTGAATTGTGTCCAGCGAGGGAGCCCAGGATGTGATGGGGAGGGGAGGAAGAGGGTCGCAGAGGCCTCTGCCTGGACATTTTCACCATTGAGATTCTTCACGTAGTGCAGATAGGTGACATACATTCTCCCAGATCTAGTCTGATCACCCCCTTCTCTCAGGTAAATACAGGGGTCAGGCAGCATTAAGGAATGAAACCCCTAAATATAGATTACAATGATGAAATTGGGGGCACTCACTGCTTCTCTATCCAGGGATTGATTTCTCAATTCAGTAAGAGGCTTTCGTCGTCTCTCCCTGAGTTCTCTCCATTGCATTCTGACAGCTGCTACCACAAAGGCTCCCTCTGCTTTTATTTTTCCCTTCCTTCCCATAATACTTCATTTAAACCAACTACACATCAGAGGATTATCCTTTCCTCTTTTCTTTACAATAATGTTGATAATCTGTCACTTTGACTTGTGATTATATTGTGAGCTACACTAATAAATCTGTAAAATAATTTGAAATCCCTTGCTGGCTAAAACAATTTCTGTGGCAGGTCAGTACCAAAGGCTCGGGGAAGTTCCTGGAGGCAGTGTCGGGAGGCTTTCTGCAGACTGTTCATGCCCACTTGTTTTCCCCGCTCTGGAACATTTCCCACTGGATTTTAGGCTTAAACAATACATTGCTTTTCCCCAGCACTTGATCATACCAATTTGTAAGTGGTGTCACCTGTGTGATTAGGGAGCTTGCCTGGGAGGGAGACAGAGCGGAAAGGGAGTGCAGAGGGGAGAGAAAAGGAGACAGGAAGAGAGGAGAAAGAGAATGTAGAAAGGAGAGGAAGAGAATAGGAAGGGACAAAGGAGAGAGGTGAGAATAGGAAGGAGAAAGGAGAGGAGAGAGTGTAGAAAGGAGAACTGAGGTGGGAGAGGAGGGAGTATAGAGAGGAGAGTGGTAAGGAGAATGGAGCGAGGAGAGTAGAGAGAAGAAAGGAGAGGGGAAAGTTGAAAGGAGGGAGGGGAGGAGAGGACCCAACAGCAAAGCCACCTGCTGGAGAACCTCTTACTTACCTGCTGGATGAGGTGCTCATCCCCAGCGCTGTGGCCTGCTGGTACCTCATCTCCTCAAAGCCAGTGCAGCACGGGATTTCAGAGGAGGAGCATAAGATGTCTCTGGGGCCCTCTTAAAATCTCTAGTTCAACCCAACCTGGATGCTGAGAGGCATATTACAGCGAAGAACTATGTGAATGCTGGTTCGGGTGGCAGGTTGGGTGCTGTCCAGGAAATGTTACCCTGGCTCTTCAGGGGAATCTGGCAAGTCCTTCACGAGAAAGACCGAGAAGCATTTTTCCACCTTGGCAGGCATCTGCGTGATGAACATGTTTTGGGTGCTGCTAAATGTCCCGTCCTAAAAGTCAAGGTTTTATGTAATTCCAAACAGAACTAGGATTAGAGATTCTTTAGTAGAACAGAGTTAAAGATTAATGGTTTTAATTTATGTTTTAATATAGCACTTATCCAGTAAAAAGCCTCAAGTATAAAATTCAAGTGAACCACAACCAGAAGGTTAATGGATTTTCATCAGCTGAATTTTATAAGTGTAGCAAATAATTATTAGTTCGAGTCTTCACTGCAGTTCCCAGATACCCCCTAGAGATTGTCATTTGTGAAATGAATGGAGGAATAGACTATTGATTTTTACTTATATTGACAAAAATCTTACTGTTTGTATTTAGTTGAGATTTAGAGAATACTTCTTCTGTGTAACTATCTTCCACACATGGGTTTTATTTCTTAGATGTCTTTTTGTGTTCTTGAAAGTAAGCTATATTTAAGAGACCACTAAAAGTTGGCATTTATATGAATGTGAATTGAATGGCTATGAGGCAGTCCTTACTTTTCAAAAAAAATTGTCAAAGGGTAGATTAAAGACTTAAGGCAACTGTACTGAAACTGAGTATAAATCAGTGTAAAACCACTTTTCAGAAGTTGGATTTATTCTCTCTGGCTTGTTAGCACAATCTGCATTCCCACACTGTGTCCCTGTGGACTTAAGATGACAGGTGTTTGCAGTAACTTTTAGAATTCCCAATGCCACCTAGCTAAAGACAGAAAATGTGCATCTTAATATGCTAGGAAAAGATTTGGAGGGAAGAGGGCAAGAGGAAAGGAAGGCGTAATAGGATAAGCTCGGTAGGAAGTTACCTTAAATTTACATCAGGAGTTGGCACACGTTTGCTGTAAAGGAACAAACAGTAAATAGTTTCGGCTTTGCAGGTTCTGTGTTCTGCAGCAATTCCTTGTGAAAGTAACCGTCAACAAATGGGCGTGGCCATGTCCCAATAACCCTTGTTTATGGCCACTGAAATTTGGAATTCGTGTAATTTTCACACGTCATGAAATATTCTTTTGACTTTTTTCAACCTTTAGAGATGTAGCAAGTCTTATAAAACCAGGTGGTGGTCTGCATTTGGCCTGTTTTACAGGACTGAAGCGCAAATTCCGTGTCTGCACTTCCTGTTCAGCACTGGCAGGGGCAGTCAGTCCTGGGGCAAGAAGAAAACGCTTCCGCTGGGGTTTAATCCCCCGAGAAGCTGGAGTTCTCTCTCCACCACATCGCCTTCCCCACTGCTGTCAAGTCCCGCAGGCCTCGTGAAGGTGCCTGCACTGTTGGGGCCACAGCCCGAATGCTCTGTGGGGACGTGGGGTCAGCTAGCACTGTCCGCCCAGCCTCGGTACAGAACGGGCATAGTCCGTCCCCAGTACAGTTGAAGGGGGTCCCAGTCTGCAACACGCACCCCTGAAATAGCATGTGTAGAGCAGGCAGAGTTTGCCACCTCCTCCTTTAAAAGGAAGAATTTAAAAAGCAGAAACTGCAGCATAGCCTACCTCTGTCCGTTTGATTTTGAAACATGGCAGAAGTCTTGTACGACTCCTGGTTCCTACCAAGTCCTCAGCTCAGGAGACGTGCACACAGCTGCTGCCTTCTCCCCGTGCTGCGGTAGCTGCCATCCTGCAAGAACTCATCCAACATGGGCTAGAGACTCCGCGCTCCTGAACGTTGCTTTGTCTCACAGGCCATCCAGCTGAGCCGGGACGGGCAGTACCTGCTCACAGGAGGAGACAACGGCGTGGTCATGGTCTGGCAGGTGTGCGACCTCAGGCAGCTGTTTGCCTACCCGGGCTGCGACGCTGGGATCCGGGCCATGGCCCTGTCTCATGACCAGAGGTAACATGGCCTCCGGGTCTACTAACGGAGGTGGCGGAAACGAGCGGATTTACTCAAATGGGCTGGGATGTGGGGGGCACCTGTGCCATGAAAAAAGCCAGTGAATATTGGGGTTTCCAAGATACTCTCTAAAAAGGGATTTTCTGTCTGATGGCATTGCCACTTCAGACAAAGGCAGCAGTCTCCGGGATTAGACAACACTTAAGTAACAAAGGCTCCAGTTAAAGTGCTGTTAAGCTCTTTATATTTCTTAAAGTACCTTTTCTCCTAAAGTTGTAAGAGCCGTAAACATGTTTAATGTAAAATGCCGTATCCCTGTCCATGAGGACTCCATTGAGAGATTTGGCATCTTTCCTAAAACCTCCCAAGTAGTAAATTTTGGGGTGATTATCTGGTGTCTTACTTCCTCTTAATATATAGTCACTCATTTTAGTTTTTTGTGGGTTTTTTTGTGGTAACAAAATATTTACCAGTTAAGCCATTGTTTTGGTATACAATTCAGTGGCATTCAGTACATTCACGTTGTTATACAACCATCACCATTATGTTTGTAATTCATTATCTTCTGGATGAATTAACCTTTATATTTATATAGTGTCCTTGTTGCTCATAACAGATTTTGACTTAAAGCCTATTTTGTCTAATATTAGTACAGCCACCCCAGCTCTCTTTTCATTACTATTTGCATGGAATATCTTTTTCCATCCTTTCACTTTCAACCTGTTTGTGTCTGTAGATCTAAAGTGAGTTTCTTGTAGACAGCATATATTTAATCGTGTTTTTTATCCATTCTACTATTTTCTGCCTTTTGAATGGAGCATTTAATCTCTTTACTTTTAAAGTAATCACTGATAAGGAAAGACTTACTTTTGCCATTATACTAGTATTTGTTTTCTCTTACAGCTTCTTTGTCCCTCATTTCTTCATTGCTACCCTCTTTTGTGTTTGGCTGTTTTTGTGTAATGCGACCCATTTCAGTTCCTAGTTTTGATATGAGGTAGTGGGAGGGATACTGAATATGACTTCTAAGGCCTGGTCTTAACCTAACCATACAGAGAAAGGTCTGAGACAACAGGCTGTGCCGAGAGCAGCTCCCCTCTGAAGTGACCGCTTCAGAAGCTGCTGTGGTCTGAGGACAGCCACACGATGCACACGGCCTGTCCTTCTGAGCAGAGCCCAGCCCAGCCCAGCTTGCGGCCACCGCTCTGCTTTCCTACTTTTCACTGATTATCTGCGTGTCAGAGACAACTGTCACTGATGGCTTGCTGCTTCCTCCACCAGCAACTACTTTGAGATTGTGATCCTTTGATTCTGACACGTAACATAAAAGCGAGGGCTCCCCAGCCCAGGCCCCCTTAGAAATTATCCAGCCTCGTCAGGTCTTAGTGACTCATCCTACATGTACTGGCTGTGTTTTCAATAATAAGGCAAGCTATGGCTTGGATCCTTGTAGAGCGTCAGAGGTGGCACTCTAAGCTTAACTCAGGGCAGCATTTAGTCATCAAAATACACATCTTAGTTTTCACAAATTATAGCGCTGACTGCCATCTTTGGTATTTACCTTGTCGGTTCGGGGAGGGCAGTTCTTTAGTAACAGATCCCTAGGAAACGAAGAGGTTTGCAAACCACTTCTCTGTCTTTCTTCTAGATGCATCATTTCTGGCATGGCCTCAGGAAGCATCGTTCTCTTCTACAATGACTTTAACCGGTGGCATCACGAGTATCAAACCCGCTACTGATGGTGACAGCTGCACACCAGCATTGCCCCCAGCGGGGCGGGGAAGCACCCTGCAGCATCTTTCTCTCTGAAATAGCAATCACATCTGAATGTAACTTAAATTTGCTTAAGAAGCAAAATATTTTTTAAAGTTAATTGCTATTTTTGTAGACTTTGCTTGACTTTTTGGGTGGGGGGGTGGTATAGCAAAGCAGAAAACTGGCTGCTGGGTTCTGTAGTTTAAAAAAATTCTATATTTTTAGTCATAATGAGAAGTCTATTTTCACCAATTATGGAAAGATACAGTGGAGTGAATAAACCCATTTATTCTAGCTATATTATGAAAAAACACAATTCCCATTTATCTGTAATCTTGAGAAATATATGATTTTAACAATAGGGAAAATGGATTATAATACTGGGATAGGGGAATTTTATGCTGTACTTTGGGTCCTGTATTTTTTCAAACAATTGTGCTTAAGCGCTGAAGTTTTGGGGATTTAAATAGTAATGTTTAAATTATGGTTAATGTAATTTAAGACATCTCAATGAATTATTTCTATCACTGTTCTTCTTCAAGCATGTTTTAGACCTAGAAAATTTTGGTTCGGGGGAGGCTATTTTATTTTATTGTGTGGTTAACATAAAGGATCTAATGTTATAGCAAGTGTGAAATATTTAAAATGTTTTCCTGATTTGTCATCTTCATAGCACCAAAATGAAATGATGGAAATGTTCTTGGGCTCACAGCATTTGTTTTTCTTTTAAAGTTGCAAGTACCAAAAGCTCGCCCCTGAGGTTTGACGTGGCCCTGCAGGAAGGCAGAGGCTGCATGTGCTGCCCTCCCCCAACCCAGATCTGAGAACAGAGGCTACCAGGTGCTGTGTTAGGCCACACCTGTCTTACCTGCTATTTGTTATTAAACTATCTTCACCTTCCTTTTGGTTAGCAATTTGTACTAAGAAACAATGTTATTTTGGTGTTGTATAATTCTACTTTTCTAGTAGACTGCTGTGTGGAATTCTGTGAAAAATATTTGAGAAAAGGTCTGTATCGCATAAATAAATTCTTTGTAAGTTGTGCACTTTGACATTCCATCTCTATTTTCTCTTGCAACTTACCCAAAGGGGTCCCCTTCTGCTTTTCCACACATTCAGCTCTTGTCTAAAAGCAGATTTGGAATGGAACAACTCAGTTTGACAGAACAATTAAATGACATTGGTAATTGAATTGTTAGAAATATATTTTCTAATTTTAAAACATTGATAAAGCAATTATTTCCCCCCTCCAAAAAAAAGAGAGAGAGAGTCAAACTGGTTCATAGATTTTGAACCACCACCAGTAAGAGAGACGCTCTTTAATGAAAACCACAACACAGGCCTTTTCTGTCCAGGTAGCTCCCTCTTATTGAGACAGATGTAAATGAGAACACTAAACCTGTGTCTAACAAATCACCAAACAAGGAACTTTATATAACTGGATTTATTAAGATCCACCATTGCTTTGTAAACCATTAGAGAAAACAATAGATGGTAAAATGTGAGAGAGAGGGAAAGTATGTCTTAGAATCAAAGAAATATCCATATTACTGGTAAATTAGCTCAGCGTCCTCCCTGGTATTAACCTGTGATCTCATACTTAGGAATAACTTAGTCATATGCCGAGCATATGATATTTCATCTATCCCATTTTAACAAGCCTCAAGCAAAATTAATAAAGCAACCTCCTCCTGCAGCCAAAGAAGAAAAGCTGTGCCTCTACTGCCTTTGTTTTTAAAACTTAGAACTCTGGACCCTTAACCGAATTTTCAGCTAACAAACATGGCTGGCATCAACACAGGACTTCTTAATGATAGCGTCTCTTTCGTACAGTGTTTGTTAGGGTCTATTCAATATTCGTTTATCCAATTTTCACTCTTTGTAAATACATATAAACCAACTAGGGAAACCAATCAAAGTTGACATGGTTTGGGATGAAACTGATGAACGACAATGGATGGGAAACGCGGGGGCACATTCTGTAAGGGGGTGCCGGGAAAGTGCGGTCTGTGCAGGAAAGCACAGTGATTTGTGGCTGGTTTTAAAATGCATTGCCTTGAGAAACTGAGATTGTCCTGACAGTATTGACTCTTTCTGAGATATCACCAATCACCTCTGTAATTGAAGAAATACCACCAAACCTCTGGAGGAAGGCATGAGGGCTTGGAGAACAGAGAAGATGAAAATCTGACAAACACACTGACACAAACTGGTGGATACGTCTCTTAGAGCATCTTAGTCCCCAAATACAGCAAACCTCCATCAAAATACAGCAAACCTCCATCAAAATACAGCAAACCTCCATCAAAATACAGCAAACCTCCATCAAAATACAGCAAACCTCCATCAATAAATGTTCTCATAAATTCAGTAAAAATGAACGATTTTGCTCCCTGAAATAACATCACACTTCAGTTCCACTTCTCAGTATACAGGACAAGAACGTTCAAAGTATCCTGCATGGGAACCTAAGAGCTGTTAGGACACGAGGTCAGTAACTTACACCCCAGGGCTGGCCTTTTCCATTCAGCTCCGAGAGCAGAGTAGAGCAGAAGGGCCAGGCGCCTGCCCTCACATACCTGGTGCCATATGTCCTGCCACTTTGCAGTCAGAAGGCCAGTGAGATGGCAGAGGTCGTGTGGCTGCAGCCAGATGGCACATCCACTTGGCACCCTTTTCAGCAGAGTTGAGTTAAAACAGCGAACAAGCAGATCTATCAAGAGAGGTATCTGGCTCCTGGCCATGCCAATCGTGGACCTGGTTTGGTCCGTCCTGCGTCAGCCCTGCCCACTCCATCACTGCTGAAAAACACAGCAGACTGATGACACAGTTCCCTCTGCATCAAGAAGCAGAAGAGCCTTTCAACAGTTGGAAGGATCCCACCACAGAACTCGGAGGAGTTTTGCCAGTTCCTGGTGTGTGTTCTAGATCAGAGACGAGCAACCAGCCTCCGATCACCACGTGCCATCACATTAGGCCAAAGCATGTTCACACACACAGAAAAGAGGGGGACTCAAATCTCAAAATCTGCATAAACCATGTATATCAGCAAATACGCCAGTGCTTTTCCTTGGCCATTCCTGTTCCTTCTCCCCCATCAGAGGAAGGAAAGTTTTCTACTTCAACTAGGAGAGCAGCCAGCCTAGCTACCTCCCTGTTTTGTAGCATAAAGTGTAATGATGCTAATCCTATACACATCACAAGTTATCGTTGCAGAGGAAGCGGGGAAATTGCAAAACATCCTAACTGTAAAAAGGAAAAGACCATAAATAACAAATCAATACAATAGCAAAATTAAAAGACTTAATCCTCTTCTGTGTCCTTTCAGATGAGTAAGAGACACAACTTTCGGATTTTTTTTTAAGATAAAGATTTGAAAGGTGGAGTCCATGATGCATATTTTTGGGTCCCCTAAGCTCACTATTTTAAAAAACTCAAGGCTACAATGAATGACGCTGACCCATCCCTGCCAGCCCTCACTGCTGTGAACCAGAAATGCAGATTGCTTACACCAAGGGCCATCACATTTTTCTCTCTAATGAAAGCCAGGGTGGTTTGGCCTCTAGGCAAGCTATCTTCCTGAGGCAGCCAGCCGCTCCTGCAAGGGAAGAAGGCAATCTACAAATGTTCCTGTGCATTTTGAGACCTCAGCAGTCATATGCCCGAACCATGAATTATTTTTCCGTCTGAAGTTTGGAATTTTTCATTGCCAAAACCAAGATTTTAGGGTTGCTGGGCAGGCTTGTTATTTCCTCAGACCTGGCAGGAAGCAGCTGGCTGTTCTGTAGCTTTGGACTTGGCTAATTTGAAAGACATTCTCCAGACCCGACTTCAGCCTCAGCACAGACAGGTGCCCAACCCTCCCACCTCGGCCCACCGGGCTGAAAGCATCCGACCACACTGGAAGCCTGCGGTGCCCAGCTCCGCCCCAAATGAAAGGGCTTGTGTTTGGGAAGGGGCATGACAGGAGCAAATGACTATCACGCTACCAAAT
This sequence comes from Rhinolophus ferrumequinum, assembly GCF_004115265.2. Lineage (NCBI taxonomy): Eukaryota > Metazoa > Chordata > Mammalia > Chiroptera > Rhinolophidae > Rhinolophus > Rhinolophus ferrumequinum. The sequence goes on along the minus strand of NC_046301.1, from coordinate 22,187,668 downwards.
ATACCCTACCCTTTCTTCCCCTCAGCTGTTCCATGGAGGCAACTCCTCCCCACAGCTAACTGCCTTTGAGTTCAAGGCTGCAGGTTTTATCATCAGCCCCTTGACACCCACTGGCCAAGACCAACTGGAGTGGTGGCATACATCAGCCTCCCTCCGGAGAATTACTCTCTTCCTCTAACAAAACTCACACGCCCCTGCTCCGATAACCTCTTCGCATCGATTTTCTACCATTTTGCCAGGTGTCTTCCCAACTGACTGCCGCCTTGTGGCACAGACGTCCCCTCTAAGGTACCTGTGACCACCTAGGGGGCAGCCCAGTTATAAGGAAGCTGCCCTGTGGCCGGGAGAAGCCAGTCCCAGCTCAGGCAGGTCTCGATGAGCTCCTGACCCTTTCTGAGTTTCTGCATTTAAGTGCGGATGTTGCATCTTTGTCTCAGGACTGTGGTGTGGCTCAAGTGAGAGAAAATGAAAGACTATAAACTGAAAACTTTCATGGTTATTATTTAACATGCAGACATTTCCAAGAACGAGATGATCACCTCTTTAGAAAGCAGCTAATTCTGTCACTACACTGCTCTGGGATTCGAATCTTACCCCAGCTCTGTGCTCACACCTGGCCCTTTGTGCCTCCTTCATACTGACCCCGGGCCACCATCCAAAGCCCCTGAGATAAGTCTGTCCCCTTTGCCGCACAACCAAGACATCTTGCAGACGAGCCTCTAGTTCCCCCCACTAATACCTTACAGTTTTACCCACCAGTCCTTTGGCTGCCAGGACATGAAACCCCTCCCACTCTTACCAGCACCACAAACCTCGAGGGCCCCAGAACAACTCCATACCCATAAAGGCGCCACTACAACTGCCCACAGTCTGCACATACTTCTCACGACGCAGTGGAAGATTATGCTGACGTGTAAGCAGCTCTGTTGGCACCTAATGAAACAGCGGTCACTCCCAGACCTCCCAATTCTCCACTCCCAGACCTTTCATGGGAAGCAGCGCCCGCCCAGGCCTCGGGCACTTCTGTAACAGAACCGCAGGGCTTCACACTTCCATTTCATACCACATATTTGGATTAGTGTTCTAACCTGCTGAGATCATGCTAAATCCATTCATTCCACATAAAGCCATGGAGAAGCATTCTTTCTACATCACTATTCACATCATATGCCAAAAACAAAACAAAACAATAAGAACAAAGACAGAGCTGTGGCCTCTCGACAGAGCTGTCCAGTATGGCAGGCGTAGCCACGTGTGGCTAAGTCTTGAAATGTGCCCTAAGTGTCAATACATACCCGAATTCAAAGAATTAGTACAAGAAAAATATAAAATAGCCCAATGATTTTTTTTATACTGATTACATGTTAAAATAGTACTTTGGATATATTTAGATATATTGGGTTAAATAAAATATATCATTAATTTCACCTGCTTTTTTTTTTTAATGTGGTACCAAAAAAAGTTAAATTATGTGGCTTACATTATATTTCTATGGGACAGCAAACTGTTTTAGAAATCTCTAAAGACAACATCATTAATCAGCAGTCTTTCTTTCCATATGGTTCATCTGTCCTCATTCTCTCCTAATTCACATTTCACAATCTTATCCATTAAAAAATTTCTGGGCAAGTTTTGCCCAATGCTTTCAATCCATATATTTCCACATCACAGCGACCTTTATGAAGAAAGAGAAACACACACTCACTGAGTCTTGGCCCAACTGCTGAGCCCAGCAGGCACCTCCCAATGGCTTTGGCAGGTCACCACTCCCTTTTCTACCCCTATTCAAAGGTCAGTTTCTTTAGACGTTGATCACCTGCTCAAATAAAGGAATGAACATAAAATAAGCACATACCATTCTCACTGTGCAGGAGCAGAGGAACCTAGCCAGTACGCACCTGTATTTACATTCTGAGAACAGAGTAAGAGGTCAATAAATGTTTGCTGAGCGCATGGGCGAATGGACAGTGTACTTATGTCAGAACTTTTATTTCGGATCGTTATTCAGATGGCCATTCACATCCAGGCCTTGATTTGCCCCCTGGATGACGGAGACTCCCAAAAAGCACAGGCTTTTGGCATTGGCAAAACCTAAAACTGCATTGTGACTCTGTCTCCTGCCACGTCTATGACCTGGGTTATGTCACCTAACTTCTTGGTTTCCTCTATTCATACCACAGCTTGCTCCTGGTGTTTGTGGGATGAAGATAATTACGAAAGAACTGCTAGGCCTGCTGCCAGACCCTAGGCCAGCCCCACCCCCGCCCCCACCATGCCCCAGGCCAGCTGAGCGTGGCCTCGAGGGTCGAGGGTCGGAGCATGTGCCTTCATCCTGTCACCAGTGGCAGGCCTGCACTAGCCACATAGTTTCTTAAGTTTCTAGCAGATGTCTTTGAACCTCACAGTTCAAGGGAGCGGGGTCAGGTTTCAGGCTCTCACCAGTGCCAAAGGCCTTGTTCCGTCACTTTCCATTTGTATGCCCCTGCCTTTACGTTACCTCTTCCTTTCCATTAACAACAATGTTTCCATTGGAAGCTACGAAAATGTCGGCTCTGTAACAAGTCAGTGAGGAGAGAGATAAGCAGAACTTTCTAACCCTGTCCATCACAGCCTGTACCTACTGCAGCTGCGGGCCCAGGAAGCCCAGCTATATTTTGTAACCAGCCTCTGGATCCTAGGTCAGTGCCAGCCCAGAGAGAAATCCTTGTATAATCACCTCATATAGTTATCTGAACTAAAAGGTCCACAGCCGAAGTAGATGGTTTCAAGCCCTGGAGTTGTACAGCCTCGAGAAGTTGGGGACAGACGCAGTACCTATGGCCAGGGCTGCAGTCGAGCAGACATTATTATGAGGGAACAGAAAACAAGAGCCGAAATGCACTGAAAGAATTAGAGACAGGAGACGGCACAATCTCAGAGAGAGACAGATGGACAGAGAGAGAGAAAAAACACAGGCAGACGGGAATAGCTGCCGCGACTCCCATTTCCAGTAAAACCTTACCTTCCTGATGTTGGCTCCGTCAGATTCCCTCTGTCGTGCCAATGGTCCGTTTATTCTTAGCTTTTGTTTGCTACATGAGCTTCTGTACCTGTAATCAAATAAACTTCAACCAAGACACATCTCCATGCGTTCTTCTCATGCATCACTCTTCCGCCTCACGGACCTGACAGGTCACGAAACCAGACACTGGCACCTGCCAGAACCCGGACCTTTGATCACACATCCTTTGCAAAACAACAACACAGAAACCTCTGCCCGCCCTGATTACTTTTTCTCAATAAGGAAGAGTTTATTGCGGGTTGGGTACACTTGTGGGAGGCAGAAATCTAACAGTGAGAATGCACTACAGGGCCCACCAGTTTAGAAGATGAGCGGGTGAAACAAATACACTGATTATGTACAGTTATTAAAAAGAGCAGGGTGGTGGAAAACTGCCAGCAGCCTTCCAGAGGGTCAATAGTGGGGTGTCTGCGGGGCCCCTTCTGCCCCAGTCCTGCCTGTGCCTCGGCGTCTCCACGGCTGCCCTTTCCGCCTGCTCCAGCTGAAAAGCAGATGATGAAACGAGACCGGTGGCTACTCTTAGTTTATCCTGCTCCACTAGTAGCGGGCATGCTGAGAAGAAACCACCTCCACGGTGATGCCACACACGCCAGGCCTTTCATTAAAAAGCCCCAAGGACAACTTCATGAGCATTTTTTAATTCTTATGTGGGAAGAGTTGGGGGGGAAACACAACGTCGAGGGAAGAAGGTGCCCTTCCCCTGTGGCCTGTGTACAAATAAATACCCAGCGTCTTACGCAAGCCCATCACCCCAAGCTGTGTGTGGCTGCTCCTCTGGGCACCTGAGAGCACATCTGGGAGCCTGGGATTAGGGTCTGGTGACCCGACTGTCCTCTTAGCTGCTCGTTTCTTCTGCTGGAAAGCCAGTCCTCCAGCCCCCCTCAGCAGAGGAAGGTGTCATGTCACCTCTCACCGGACACCTACCAAGGGACAACCGCAGTTCTTAAGCTCTTAGTAAGAAAAAAGGAGCACTCTGAGTTTACTTAAATAAGGGAGGGGTCTTGGCTCATCCAAAGTGTTTCTATAAAAAAACGCATTAAATGCTGGAATCAAGTTACACATTCTCCTGGTGACGCTGTAAAATGTCCACTAAACCGAAACTGAGATAATTTAAAACAAGCCACTCTGCGTATGTCACCAAAGCTGTGACTGCATATGACATCTCCAGGAACTGGAGGACAAGCCCGGGGCACTGGGCTCCTGGCAGCTCGGAGATGCCAGCAACCTGACAACCAGCAGTCAGCAGAGGAAGGCTCAGCCGTGAGAGGGCGACACGGCTCAGGCCCGCCTGCCATGGTCAGTCACGGTGACGGCGCCAGGTCCCTGCTCGCTCACAGCCCCTGGCCGCAGGAGGGCAGGGGGCTGCGGAAGGTTCCGGAGGGACAGGGGCTATGGCTGCCACCCCGGACACAGGGGTCTCTTCGGCGGAGAGAGGAACTGAAGAGGTGGGCTCCGTCCCGGGTCGGCCGCTGTCGTGACAGTGTTTGCTGCAGAAGATCTGCCCCTCCTTATCTAGAGCCGTGTTCTGAGGAGAAACCAGCGGAGAAGACACGTCAGCCTGGCCAGGGCCTGGGGCACAGCCGCCACGACAGAGCACAACACAGAGCATGCACGAGACTCAGAAACAGAAGAGGAGAAATCACCTGAAGGCCCTCTTCTAACGGACGCCTAAGAGCACGCACCCCGGGCAGCAGGCCGCGCCTGGCCTCTGCCCCCACTGCTCGGTGTCTTGCCTAGCTCTGAGCTGCACCTGAGTTCTGAGTAATTCTTCCTGTACCCAGACCTTAAGCCCCAAAGAATTCTGGGACAATAAAGCAAACCCTATGAGAATACTCGCTAGAACTTGACGGTTAACTTTTCTAAAGGAAGTTCTCCATCACAGATGGAAAAGTTTCTCATAGGTCATAAAAATATGTAATCCCCTTACAACCCAGGTGGCTGCATAATCTAGAAAAGCCCTGGGGATCCGATGGTACAATATTACCCATTTTCAGGTCCTTCACGATCCCCTCTCCTGTTCTTTAGCTCATCACACCCCCAAACTTCTAAATCTGTTCCACTCCACAGAGAGCACAAGAAATAGCCACAAATGTGAGGAAATTGCCTTGCTTTCTGACCTTACACCAGGAGGTTAGAATAGTCTACTTTTGTGTTTCAACTCTGAGTCTTTCTTGCTTGTCCAGTGAGACCCAGCCAGCTGCCATCTGACAGGGTTTTACAAACATGCGGGAGCTTTCAGCTTTCAGCTACCTTCAGCTACAAGGCACACCATCAGAAGGATGGTAATCTAACTACCCTGGAGAGGGGGGAAATGGACCACAGATACTTCAGAAAATATGAATACATGACAGGGCTTTATACTAAAACAGATTTGTGTGGCTGCCTTCAGGGCACTTGGTGTCAATTGTCAAGAGGATGTTTCCTACAGGCCCTCCCAAGCTCAAGTTAAACATCTGGTAATTCCCAAGGATAACTTCTTTGACCTGGAGAAGAGGTAACTGTGAAAAGGCCAAATCAGAAACTTGGCCTCACTCTTTAACAAACTTCCAAGCACCTAGTGTAAGAGGAGGCCTAGCCACCCCTCCGTGAGAACCCGGAAAATGGGAAGAGGCAGCCTTTCCTTTTTCTACCACAAAATTTCTCCTGGGCAGAAGAAGCCAGCAAGTCTCCAGTCATTTCTCCTTTTCTCTTCCTGTCAGGAGGACATGTATGTGTGTGGCACAACAAAGCATCGCGGAGCCGTTAGTACATACCATTGCCTGGGACCTAGTCAGAGGCAAGCAATGCAGGCGGCGGGAGAGGCAGGAGAAGGGAAGAGAGAAGCAGGGACAGAAACTAGACTTACTTTAAACAGAAGCAATACGATTGAAACAGTTTTGTCTAACTTACATTCAGCCCAAAACATGCCCAAATTTCCTCCCATCTCCCGAAAGCAGAATGATCCCGTCTATGAGGGGAAAGCAGGACATTTGAATTCATGGCCTCTGAAGTCAAGACACAAGAATCAGGTTTCCTGTAATTCCCTTTTCTGCCACAAGACAGCGCCTTCTAGTCCCCGAGGCTGGGATGAGCCTACTGAGACAGAAAATACGCCCTCTCTGTAAAGGCACTGTTGGTCCTTTCTTCAGTAGACTAAGGATGCGCCAGAGAAAACGCAAGTGCAATCCAAAACCACAGGCCTGTCCTAAACCAAAATCTTACCCAATTTAATTCTCTTCTCTTATCCCAAAGGCCAGCTGACACTACACTGTCTTACTGATAAAAACACAACTTTGCAAATGTAGTTGATGAGAATAAAAGCCTTTATTCACAAAGGTACCCATCTTATGCTGTCACTCACAAAAAAGATGCCTTTTCACCTCAGTGAAAGACAGCATTTATCAGAACTGCTGGAGTCTTCCTCCTATACTCTGCCCAGCTTTTGATCTGCCAGCTTTTGATTTGCGAAGGAAGGTAATATGGCAAGCTGAGAAATTTCTGAAGCTTTCCGAGGGTGTGCTTGGCTGGCCAAAAAGGGTGTCAGTAGGTACAGGAGACCCACATCGACAAGAAGCTAAGAGCTGGACGCTGGTGTCAGAAGTCGGAGAAAGGCATGCACATGTAAGAGGGGCTGAGAATAAGAAGTTGCTCTGATTAAGCAAAGCGTGTTGAATACCAGAATTCTGCTTCAGGACTCCCCATAGTCTCAACTGGGTAAAGAGTGAAATTCTGAAGTGTCTCTCAAACTGTCAAATCAAACTGTCAAATAAAACGCAGATAATAGCATCAAGTTTACTTTCTTCCACTGTTATTTACCATTCCTATCCTATAATTTTCTCACTGGAACCCCAGGCACCAATTTTGGGGAGCTAAGGCGAAGAGAGCAGTAGGGGAGACGTCAACAGCAAGGTTCTGGCTGTAAATTACCCAACAGTTACCTGAGGCGTCTACCTCAAACAGGTCTGTCTACACAGTTCCCACTACCATTTGCATCTATAGGACACCATATTAGCCTCACATACATACTCCAGGTATGAGACCATATAAATACCAGGGAGAGTCATTTGTGGTTATTTTTAATATAAAGAACATTGAAAACTGTTCCCAAGGGCAGGACACACAGACACATGGTAATGGTGAAGAGGATGAGGATAACGGCATGGAAGCATCGCAAGCTGCCCCCACACAACCATGCCCCGGCTCAGGTCCTCAGCTGGGTGAGGATTAGCACGACGTCCCCACAGAGGCCTTCTCGCCACTGCTTTTGGGGATAAGCCAAAATTCCCAGGTCATGGAGAATTGGTACCTCCAGAGATAAGCTTTACTGATTCTCCTGTAGGTACTAAATGTGATCATGTCACTCAGCAGCTCCTCAGAGCTAACAACCTGCAGAGTTGTGTAGGGAACGTGGGGTTAGACGGAGCCTTGCCAACATGCTCAAAATGACAACTGAACATACAGGTAAAACACACAACGTTTACAATCACCATTGGGATTACGATAATAACAGATCATAGACAGAAACAGATCATAGACAGTTAAATGTCAGGAGTTTGAAACTTGACTGTGGAACGCCATCAGCAAATGGAAAAATGCCATTTGTCAACCATGAGATATAGGTTCTGTCTGAGGGGGGTTCTAAATGCCATTATCCAGAACAGAGCCTATATTGGGCCATACGGCAGAAGGGCCGGATCATTCCAGAACCTCAGCAGGCCACAGCCTTAGGCCAGAAATTCCTATCTGGGCCCTGAGTCAACAGGTGACCCAGAAAATGAGGGTGAAACTCTCATAAACCCAGGGCGCAATCCTGTAAAGGTTCTTCCTCTAGAAGACTATGAAACTTAATGTACAATTATTAAATTTTGATTCTAACAAATCACTCTTCTTCAGGTTTTTCATTACATGTCAAGTGTGCCTATTTGTAATGTTTTTATTCTTCTACATTTTCCCAGAAGCTGCCTGACAATGCGGCACGTGGGAAGGCCGTACACCCCTTCTCCCATCCATCAATCCTTGCCTCCTAAGTGAATCACTTGAAAATGTTCCCGTGCTGTTGGCTCCGTCAAGACGGTTGTTTCCAAAGGGTCCAAACTATACTTCTGTGACAACTCTGACTTTCTCAGGCTTTCCACAGAACACTCCTAAAATGCCAGGAAAACCACAATCCAAGAGGCTTTCCCATTATTTTGGCACAGAGCTCCCCAACGTCCTGCAACATGTCAAAAGATCCTGCACGCGAGCTTTGTCTGTGGGAAGGCAGAGGGGGCGAGAGCCCGCTTTCCAGCAGGGGAGGCGTAAGGGAGCTGCGAGGACATGAGGAAGGCTGCCAGATAAACGCAGCCTCCCCTGGGGGAGAGGGGTGAATGACAGACTAGCGGGGGCTAAGAGGATGGTGGGTACTCAACAAGTATCCACATTATTCCATACTCACAAGGTGGGGCTGGGGGCGCTTTCCCTCCTACTTCTATCTGGATCTTCTGAGGTTCCTAGACTACGACGTGCCGTGAGAATAAGTGACTGTGGGGGAGGAACCCAACCAAGCCTTTCCCAGGAGGTCAGAGGTACAGATCCTGGAGATGTGGAGCCGGCCCACCACGAGCTGCTAGGCCCCCAGGTGTCAGACCCAGCGTGGTCAGGAGAGGCCACCGCGCTAACAACTCCGTCACCCGTGTCCTCAGAAAGTCTGATTGTGGAGACACTCCAGCTGACTCTGGCGCTGAGGAAGGCAACCCCTTGCCAGCCCCGGATCCTGTGGGGGAGGGGGGCGTGGGCAAAGAGGAAAGCGTGGGCCAAGGCGCTGGCTGCTTGTACCCGGGCACGGTAACAGGTGCGGGATGTGCAGAGCTGCCTTTAGGGCCCATTTCAGCAAGGACTCAGGGCTGGACAGCTTGGCTGGGCGTGCTGACCACGCTTGTGGCTCAGTTTTATTTGTCTGCCCTTATTTTTCCCTTTTACGGAACTTTTGTCAATGGTACTTAACTTACTTTAATGCCACTTTTAATTGGTTGTGTTTATGGATTTCGGTGAGCTGCCTTAAAAACATGTTTGGAAGAAGGAAGGTCTGAAAAAATATGGGGGTCACTGTTACTGGCTTCTCATAACCTTTTACGAACACTGAAACAACTTTTTTTACATTGCTCTGTACTTTTGAAAGCCACAAAATACTGATTTTTCTTTTAAATGGCATTTGTTTAACGTTGGCTGCTTCTTATCTTAAGTCCCAAGGAATTATTCACACCTCAAATAATCTATTTTTGCAGCCTTGAGTAGGCAGGGAGTTACTTCCTTATACTGTAAATCCCAGCCGGGCTAAGCCCTTCCCAGGAGAGAGAGCAGAAGCAGCTGCCCCGGGTGGCACCGAGCCCAGGAGGGGCCAGGGGCTCCTCGGAGCCGGGGCCCGTCAGCCTGGCCTCGCTGGTCCCTGCAGCACGCTTCCCTACCCCAGGACTCAAGGCATGGAATGGCCAGATGGGTGCACTGCCCGTGTCAAGCCAACTCTGAAGTGAAAAGAGGAACATGGACAGCGCCAACTTCCATGTGGGGGATGCTCCTGGCAATTTCCTTTACAAGCTTCGATGCTGGCTGAGCAGTCAGGCCAGACGCTGCAGCTTTCCAAAGGCAGAGCCCTGCGTTCCACTTACCATGATAACGGAGACCCCCGTGGTGGTGCTGTTCTGTTTGGGGAGCGCATTGTTAAAGTGCTGTTTCAGTTTACCTGTTACTTCAGCTTGCATATTATTCTCCTGGGAGGCATCATCCTGTGGAAAAGAATCAAATACAGTGATTTTCATTCTATGCCTAACTTGTCTATTCCTTAACAGGCACACACCACCCACCACCACCACCACTTGTTAAGTGGGTTCCCACTCGCCTTGCTCCTTGGGTCCAGAGTAGGACAAGGAGAGAGCACAAGTCTCCAGAGGCACAAGGTGGATGTTCTCCAGGGTTCTGAGACCCCCCCACCCCGGCCCACAGCACAAATGCCACATCATTTAGTACAGATCCTTCCCAGGGAAACATCAAAATTAATGAACAGTTTATCGTTTTAATCAAGAATTCAGTTAGTTATTAGCATTTGTTGCTCATAAAAATAACGTGGTGTCTCAGCTACTTGGTCCAAGAGCCAAGTCACTCAGCAGGATCCATAAAAGTTGAACCCCGATGTCAGGACATGTCGGATGGCAGAGGTAGTAGAGATCCACAGGGAGCTCCCCAAGTCGGCAAAAGCCCTTGGCGGAGTAAATTAACCTCACCATCCTGGAGCCTCCAGGAACGAGGGAAGTGCAAACTGTCCCAGTGTCACCAGTTCTAGGACCCTGTTCACCCTAAACCCATGCCTGAAGGAATGCTCGTTCACATGACACAGCCTCTGCTTGGCGCTGGAAGGGATGGGTCTCCCCTCCCCACCCACAGCAGGAGGTCTCCTGTGGCCAAGCGCCATGGAGACAGAGATCAGAGTCTGCAACAAGCCCATCTCTGAGCAAATCCTCAAAACCCTCAAACCCCAGAAGGAAAAGCTGAAAGGCTCCTTCAAGGGCATCGCGGCCAAATCCTTCATTTTGCAGAGGAGGAAAACGAGTACCAGAAAGGGACAGTGACTTGCCCAGGTCACTCACAGAGCAAATCTGAACACTTGGAGATCCTGGTGCCAACTGCTTTCTCCCAGAGAGCTACCTTCAGGCTACTTACTCATCAGAAAAGACAGACATGCTATCTGCCATGGAATTTGGCCTATGCAAAAGCCACAGCAAGGAAGCATGCTGTTGGCCACAGAACAAACAGGTGTTCATTCCCTGGAAATGTGGGTACTTACTGACACCCAGGGGTGACTCAGGATTTGTCCCGCAGTACACCGAGCTTCAACGTTTACCTGAAGCATTTGACTGATTAATTCCTGGAAAGAAAGAAAGACTTATTGTCACAGCAGACGTTAAAGGGGGTAATTCCAGCAAAAATACAGAAATCTGAGTTGGCACCAAGTACTTCAAAGTACAACCAACACAGCTGTTCAGCCATTTGAACTGAAAAGCTATTATCACCTACACTCCCGGTGCCTAAGAGGCAATTACACGGACACAGCTGCCTCATGTGGGCAGCAGGGTGAAAGAAGAGAAGGTCTCTCCTGAGTCTACATTAAACCAAGATGTTCTCTAGTAAGTGTTCTGGCCATCACCATCATTCCACAGTGTGACACTGCAGTATTAGGCCTTTTGGTGATTCAATATGTGTCCCGAGACCATTCTTATATTCCAATGGCTGCCCAATACATATTTATTGATTAAATGACAGAACAAATATTTAGGGCTTAGAGTAGTAATGGAACAATGGTCAGGGCAGACTGGCACGACAGCCTGTCCAGCTTTCAGAATTTAGGTAAGAGTTTCAGAGACTCTACTGTGGAATGAACTTAAAGAAGAACCACATATCCAATGTCCCGAAGACCTGGAGCTCCACACCAAGACGTGGTACAGCCCCGTGTGACGTGAGGCCCCCTCGACACAATGGAACCCACAGAAACGGGCCTGGATTGGTACCTTTGCCGAGTCTGTGATATTATCCCAGTAGGGCGCTGGGAACTCAAGCTTCCCAGCCAAGATCTGGTCGAAGAGATCTTCCTGCAGATTGTTCTCACTGTCAGGGACAAAGACATGGAAGAAGAGCCAAAGTCACCAGACAGGTTTTTAACAAAACGCTCCTGGGATGAGTGGGGAGAAGAGTCCATTCTCTTTGGCTTGGGCAGTTCATATCCCCACTGCATTTTTCCTTTTACTCAATGGACTAAAGAACATTTCCATAGGCCTGGGAATCAGACTGAGGGAGGGAGGAGGACAGAGAAGGAGGAAAAGGGAGAGGAGACAAAGACTCAAGAAATGTGTTGAGTGGGTACAGAGCTTCAGCGTGGGAAGATGATGTAGTTTTGGAGATGGATGGTGTGGTGCTGGCACACTGTGAGTGTACTTAATGTTACTGAACTGTACACTTAAAAATGATTAGAATGACACATTTCACATTATGTATATTTTGCCCCCATAAAACAGAAAAAGACTCAAGAAAAAATGGGATCCACAAGTATAAACCCTCATTTCAGGAAACAAAACGACGTCCGCATCTGCCCTCACTTAATCTCTCATGGCCACAGAGTGGAAAAGAAGCAAAGCTGAATCAGATCTCCTCGCCTTTCCTCTTTCCAATTTTCCAGTAAGGCAGCCAAAGATCAATGAAGCAGCCAACATATGAAAAAGTCATCCATCCCCAACCTGCGCCGAACTGCTCCACCCTCAAAGGTGCATTGACACACACACAACTGGGGCCTAACGAATAAATGATGACCTGATTTCTGATGGAAGTTACCATGGAAATGTGAAAACACTGCTAGGAAAAATTCAGGAAGCTAGACATCCCTAACCTCCCAGACTACTGCATCTACACAGCACAGAGCTCCCCCTCACCTGGTGGGCACGTCAGTGGTGAGAACAAAGCCATCAGCTTCCGAGGTCATTACGAAGCCCTACTAGGAAGCTCAGGATGGACTGTTGGAGTCAAGATCACCCAGGAGTGGAAATTCAGTCTCACCTGGCAAGTGCACAACATTCTTCTTGAAGTTTCCTACCTATTGCTCAGGCTGCTCACGGGGATCCAGCCTTCTGCGTACGAGCCTGGTCAGGCTACCAGCCTGCCCAGTGCAGGCAAGGACAAGTATACTGTCCCTAGAAAAAGGTCATTTAGGGCAGTGTCTAGAGACAAATTCTGAGGCCGTGTGATGAATGGCTGTCTCATACCTGTTCTAAGAGAAAGAGTTTAGGAGATCTGTGAATATCCATGACATCTACCCAAGCCCAGCTGAACCCACACCTGCTGGTCCATGGAGTCTGGGTCAAGAGGCGTACTGAAAAGCAGGTCAGATAAAAGTCAGATAACCAGAAAACCGGGCAGGTGAGTGATCCCCACCCGCCTCCTGAAAAGTGGTTTTCATTGAGTGTGTATAAACCATTTCTTTCTAGACGTCTAAATGTTTTCTTTCCTTTTCACTGTTATTTCCCTACTGATGGAACTCTGCTTACCTGTCCTTCCAAATGAGTGAAGGACACACCTAAGAACACACGAGATTTTACAGAAAGCTTTAGAAAAGCTGAGGACCCCAGGAGACAATGTTAGAAAATGCAAAATAAATCACCTATTTCTAGAACTGTACTTTTAGCCGCCGCTCTCTATTTATTACTCCACTCATCTCCCTTGTATTGTTCTTTTCTGGAATCTCATAGTTTATATTTTGTTAATATATATGGTTATTTTTAATGAACAGCTAAAAAGTTGGAAGGGAGTCTGCAGCATTCACTTTGGTTCTTGGTAAAATAGCCTGAATCAACAAATAAAACCCTAGGATGCCCTGGCAAGTAGAATCCCCCCCAAAGGATCCATGCTGTGAATCGCCAGAGAGTTTTGGGCTGCCATGCCCTAAAAGAAACAGAAAGCTAACGCTAATTTACCCTTCTTAGTAGTCAAAGAAAAGCCACTCTGATTAAATCTACACTGGATTTATTAACACATGTATACTCTACAATCTGGCTGCGATGCTTCAGGACATTTTTTTTTTTTTAAACAATATAGCCACTGGATCAAGGTGCTGTAAGGCTAAAAATGTCCATTAAGAAAAACCTTGGACATTCTCTCTTTTCAATGATAAATCAAGGCAAGGTAAAAGTCAGGCAAGGTAACCTGAAATTATAAATTATTTTACAAATGATCATCAAATATTTCACTTATGGGGTGTGTGTGTGTGTGTGTGTGTGTGTGTTTAAGAGAAACACCAAAAATCTCAGTCAAGTCATGCATACTTTTTCGTCAGTGGCCCTAAGAACATACTTGCTTAGGAATAGTTAAAATGGTTGCCTCTAGAAAACCAATATCCTTCTTAGCAACAATGAACATGATGTTGAAAAGACTGAAGAGGGAATATGTGGCAAGCTAAGACCAAAGCCTAATAGAAGAAAAACGATACGAGAAGTAAAGAACCTGAAACTTCTTTACAGAAGGAACAATTTCAATTAAAAAGCTTTCGGTTAAAACCATTTTTTGTATAAAATGAAGAAAATGTTTTGCAATATCTGTTTGAAGGACCTTCATTGTAGGTACAAACTTTACAGATAATCTACGTTATACCCTTTATCATTATTTAAAGTACCATTTCCATAATTTGCTACATATATTTTTACGTTATAGTAGGTTCTGAAATCTCTCCAGAATGTCTCTGTGCTGTGAAGATGCTTTTGTAACTAGTATTTAACATTACAGATTCTCTTTCATGACAATATATGAAAGAGGGAAAAGCATTTTCATAAATTTCAGAAGTAAGCTACCTGGAGGTGTAGGACCAGCTTCTAAATATCACACATAAGGGCAGCAGATTTCAGAATGTAGCTTTACTGCTCTTGATTAGCCAGACTTATCTCCAGATCCCACAAAGAGGCTGTCTATTGGATAACAAGTCACGATAAATACATACTTGATCAATCTGACTCACTTTCGTTAAAAAGTAAAAAGCAAAGTCAAAGAAAAAACTCAGAGGCTGCACAGGCAAGTGGGAACACTAGAGGGAGTTGTGAGTACATCTTCCTCTACAATTGATCCCTGACACCCCTTTCCAACTCATCTCAACTTGTGCTAACCACGAGAGGGACTTTGCCTCACGTCAAAGTGGCCACAAGATCACGAGCTATCAAAACACACTACCCTCTATGTTTGACTAGCTCCCAAAACAGGGTATCACTGAAACCCGCCATGGCACAGGGTGGTTGAAAAAATGGCCACAAATTCTTTTTCTTCTACGTATGTATCTACTCTTCTCCCACATTTACTCTAGGCTTAGCGATTTGACTTCATTTGGTCAATGGGACATCAATCAACAAAGGGGAGACAAGGGTAGACTTGGAAAGTGCTCGAGCAAAGGGACTTGCTCTCTCTCTCTGGATGCTTTTGGGAATCCTGTATTTACCATCATGCGAACCCCAGACTAGCCCACTGGAGGCTGAAAGGCACATGGCCAAGTCCTATCTGTTGTCCCAGCTGACACTGAGCCAACTGCAGGCATGTGAGTGAGGCACACTGGACCATCAACCCCCCACTGAGCCCGCCCAGATGAAAAGACCCACCAAACTGATCCACAGAACTGAGAGCCCCAACTTTGGGGGGTAGAAATGCTAACTGATTCCGTAATTTAGAAGTGCACTAATTCTACAGTTTGTGTAACCTACCTGGGCAATGACCTTGATGGAATACCATGATGTTGATGGCCAGACCGAAAGAGCTTTCCACCTTACAGAAACCTAACCCATGCCACGAGGACAAGGTCTTCACCCACTTGCTGTATCTTTCATTGAATGTTTGTGATTTCCAGCCCGCAACTGAGGATGCCCTCATGCTCATTTTATTTTTCTTGATCAATATTCTTGTGATGTGTGTCTTTATACCATAAGACTTTCCAAAGTGGAGACTGACATCTCTGCGTCACTCTTGTGTTTACTGTTAAAGTCAGTAAAAACATGCAACCAACCAGAACATTGATAACTTTGAAAAGATAAAACTTTCAACTTTTCTGTACATGGGAAAGCTTTCATAATCAAATGTTGGTACCGGGGTAAAATGAACCTATTTTTCACTTGCTGACCTAATACTACGCTATAAATACCATGAACGCAGAGAGTATGTTTTATCATTTGATGTCCAGGACTCATGCCTGGCACACAGTAGCTTAGCTACTCAACAAACAGTTGTCAAGTGAGCAAAAGATTAAAATGAAAAGAGCGCTCAAGAAAACTCAGAACATCAAACATGCATCATTCGACGAATTTCTGCTTCAAAGCCATTCATCTGCTCCAAACAGGGAGATGGCACTGATCCAAAGAGGCACTATGGCCGAGCCCCTCACTCACCCCATGCACACGAACTGTTGAGGCAACAAGTAAATGTGCTGTGTGCCCTTCGTGACACACCCTGACCCCATGTGTGGCCACCTCTGCTCCCACCAGGTGAGCTGCATGACTGCCAGCGGTCAATCTTTTTGTTCCCAGGCCTAGCTATGCTGAAAGCACTTGTAATTCTACTGAATTAAATATTATGTGAATGGATAAAACGAATTTAAAAAGAATTTCCCATTTTCTAGGTTGAATGCTTTGAAAAGTGAGATGTTAAGAAACTGTTCCCAAATTAAGCAGGAGCGATAACTACCAAAAATTAGAAAAAGGTTTACCTAGAGGATCAGAATGCCTCACAAGAATCTTTAAATCTCCTTTATTTCCCCTTGGAAACGATGGAGGATGGAAAGCGTACACACTGGACAATGGACATGTTTTACAGAAGAATGACTCCGTGAAACTCAGAGGACCATACACAAAGCGAAGGCCTTGGCTTTTTATCAGAAATGTGGTCAGGGAATATACATTTGTAAGTTGTAAATTAAGATGAAAAGTGGAAGACATGTTTATATAATATTTAACTGACATTTTTATTAAACAGTTTCTGGTCTTGATTGCCAGAAGTAAGATGTCTGCTTCCTGACCAGAGGGAGAGAGTTTACAATTCAAATATTGTCACTCGAGGAGCCACTGACCTTCGGAATGGTGGGAATCCACAGAGAAGTATGTACGTGATCACGCCTGCTGCCCAAATGTCCACCTTCAGGCCATAGCTAGGGAAACAGTGGGTGGGAGGGGGGAAATAATATTACTCCCAGGTCTCTCCACATTACCGGGGTACTTACCTTTGTGAGGTAAAGGGGTCTTTTCAGTGTCAAACTGCTCATTTCATATAGAGGAATAATTGGACAAAGGCATCTGCTTTTCTCCCAATCTAACCACAATGGAGGGATTTCTGCCACAGTCCCAAGACCAGCCTTGGGACAAAAGTCCAGGCCCAGTGCTCTTGAACATAGAAGCACACACTCTCCTTCCTGAGATCAAAGTCATGGTATGACAGTCTCTCCGGCCCTCCACCTTCCCAGGAGTCATCTGAATACACAGCAGCAGGAGCAAACACATCTTTTCCTACCCAAGTTCAAGCACTAACCAACACTGTCAGGAGTCTTACCCGGTTTCAGCAATGATTTCTGGAGCCACGTAAGTTGGGGTGCCGCAGA
Organism: Rhinolophus ferrumequinum; assembly: GCF_004115265.2. NCBI lineage: Eukaryota > Metazoa > Chordata > Mammalia > Chiroptera > Rhinolophidae > Rhinolophus > Rhinolophus ferrumequinum. The sequence continues at coordinate 22,170,494 of NC_046301.1, read as the reverse complement.
CTGTGTATAAGGGGCCTTCCACCACCGTGGCCAACCCAAAGTCTCCCAGTTTCAAAGATTTGGTTCCATCAGGATATTCACACACCTGGAACAGAAACCAACCGATCATCAGAAGTTGTTTTTGTCCTCAGTGATTCCAAGAGGTCCTTTGGAATTATTAGGCAGAAATGACACAGATACATTTACTCATAAACTCAAAAGAAACCTCTCCTTGTGATAGGAACACCATAATTTATCTTTGATGCTTTAAAGCTCTAATTTTTTCTCTTCAGAGATTTTGCATCATTGTGTGGAATTTGAGAAAGACAGTTTTTTCTACCTCTGCAACAGGTTTCTTACACAGGAGTAGAATGAACAGGTGTGCATGCCTACATAGCAGCGGAGGGATGTGGGCAGCGGCTTACCTGATGTGGCGTGAGAGGCCTGTAGACCTGGAAACAGGAAACTGACCTGCATTGCAAGGTTACCGTCTGAGGTCCTTGAGAGCCTCAGAAATGGTGTTGATTAACTGCTCACTAAAGCACTAGGCGTTCTCCAAGAGACTGGCATGTTTAGTTTAGAAAATAAAATCAGGACTTGTTTTCTGCACAGCCAATGATGAATACAAGTATTACAGAAGAGAAAACCTTAGAAGTTCAGAAAGAAAATGAACTTTGGGATCAGACTGCCTGAATCTGAATAACTAACCACTCCCTTTGTTTTCTGGTTGTGTGACCTTCGAAAGTCACTCACCCTCTCTGAGCACGTTTCCTCATCTGTGAAATCAAATGAAATGGGGTTTGTGTGAAGGTGAAATGAGACCAAACTCAGATCTGGGCTCAATGAACGTTCCTCCCCTTTCCTGGAAAGTCTGGCTGATTAGATCAGATAATCACACTGGAAAAGATTTAAGGATGCTGGTGAAAATGCGAATGTTTTTACTTAATTTGAAGCAGCGTTTCTAGAAAGCACTTCAGCAATGCGTCCGTTTCTTAATCTCATTTATAACTTTTGATCCAGTAAAACTGCTAAGAAGCAACCATAAGGGAATAGAGATGGGATCAAAGGTTCTGCACAGGACATTTATCTCAGAATTTATCTTCCTCTTTTTAAAAACAGGAAGCAATACAAATGGCTAACAGGGCAATGACTTCATAACCCATGGTACATCTCTGTAATAAAACACTTTACAGTCACTAATAAGCACTTTTCAAAGATATATTAATCATGTGGACAATATTTACTATAGTCCATAAAATAAAAAGGAATATTCCAAGTTATGTATTATAATACAGCAAAACATTAAGTTTACCTCTAGGTGTTCACCGTGAGGATTATGTTAACTTCCTTCCTTATACTTTTCAGCAGTTTCCAAAATGTTTCCAGTGAACATGTATTGGTTCCATAATTAGGAAAAATTAATTTTAGATATATGCAAATTTGCCTTACAGCATAAAAGTCTTGAAAGTTATATTCTAAATGGATGGTTTTGGAAGCAATCAAGTGTGCATGGGAGCATAATTTAAATTTGACTGTGTAATCTTCAACGTTTTTGTCTATTCGTCTCTTGGATGGCCACTTTGGAAACACTGAATTTCAGAGAATAATGGCAGCGACCTAATCTAAACTCATGTAATAGCTCTATTTTTATACTTTAAACTTACTTAGTTTGCTTTTCCTCATTATTTTACTCTGAACTGAACCAGATCTTCACTTAAATCACAACTCACTACAGGAGGTGAAACATTTAGAAAATTATGTTTTTTCAAGATAAGCATGCTAACAATGTAATCCATTAGACTGATACTTGAGGGGCGTGATTTATACTGTCATCAATAAGAAACATCAAGGACCTCAGAACTCCCCCGTGTTAATGATCCCAGGCTTTACAGGCATTTAAAAAAGGATGACGCTAAAATACCTTCTTTACCTGTGATGCCCTCGTCAGTTTAAGAATATTTTTCATCTTAGTATTTTAATAACTGCTTCCATGGCCAGCACACAATTTTATGATTTTCGAGTTTCACAGGAGGAAGGGTGAGGATTTCAAGTCCCTCACAGATATTTGTCATTCTGAGCCAGCCCACAACTCAGCAGGGGCATATCAAAGCTACTAATGATTTAGCCTAAAGCAACAAAAACCAGCCTTGTAGTCACGCTTAAGTCTTAGCACTACTTTCCATCCATTATGTTTAATGTAAACATTAACGAGAACTATCCAATATAGGGAATTACAGTTAGAATTTATGACGCATTTACTGAAACCCAGACGTTAGAAAGAAATTCCCTAAGTAATTGCAGTGATAAGAACATTATAAGCAACATTATAATTCTAAATATATCATAAGAGTAAAAAAAAATTTTTTATTAATGTCACTGTTATTTTGTTTTTATAACTTTAAAATACACTCATTAGGTACCTTTTTGAAAAATAGTGTTTATTTTAGACAGTCAATTTAGGGATGCCTAGGGGTATTTAAGGGTTGTTGTCAGACAGAAGTCCCAGAAGTCCCGTTTTTCACATCCCCTATATGGAATTCAGAGTCAGATGCAGGAGCATAAATAGAAAGGGACTGAACAGTCTATAATCGCTGAGTTATGTTTGAGCAAGTGGTACTCCTTGGCTAAACATCAAACGGGAAGTATCATATGGGGCAGACAAGCCTAAAATAATATTTTATCTGATTCTCCCCCCAGTGCTAGACAGAGGAAAATATGTGAAAGATAATATGAGTAAATTTCAAATCTCAGTTGGGGATTCTCTTCAAAGCAGGGGAAAAAAATGTCTACCTTTCTACAAATACACACACACACATTTCTGAATGGCATTGCTTTAAGAGACTGATTTTAAGAAAGGTGAATAAATGCATAGGGACGCCGAAGGCCTTCTGTTCTGGGAGACAGTTCAGTCCTCCCCAGTAACTGACATTCTCCCAGGACTTGGGAGATAACAATATTTGCCCAAATATTATCTCACTGGACTTCTACAGTCACCTCACTGGGCACTCAGGAAGAGAACTGTTGCCTCCACTTTCCAGGTGAGGAAAACGAGGCACCGAGCACTCTAGTTACTAGCCGATGGCCAAGTGAGCACTCCAACCAATACCATTCCCACCCCACTGCAGTGTCGCAGGACAAAGTCTGGTCTGAAAGCCAGCGAGTAGACCTGGCAGGACTTTGACGGCAGCCGGCACCCACACACGGATTCGGAGTGGATTCCAACAATCACAACTATGAGAACTCCAGCCCTGCGGCGTTCAAATGCCCCACCACAAGCTGAGAGGCGCTCTGTGAAACGCTGCTCTCAGAACGCAGAAATAAAAAAATGTGAGGAATGCAGATCCCACATACAACGTGAACGCTGCATGTTCTCTAAATAAAATGTCAGCATAATGATTTAGAAGGATTTCAGATATGAGAAACCAACCCTCTTCTCTCCCCTGTCCCCAGAACTCCTGGAAAAGCAGAATTTATCACTGCTCTCTCATGGTTAACTCTGACAGGGCACCACCAGGCTGTAACTCACGGAGTTAATGGCCACCCCTGTGCGCCCTGACACGGCGACCCATACATCTCCAGTGGCAGGGTTTTAAATTATAACACTGCTACCAGAAAAGGGGATGCAAATCAGATGTCTGAATGCTCTGCTGTTTAAAAACTGGATTTGTTTTTAGAGTAGGAAGAGGCTGACAGTCACTCTGTGTTTACTTTTAGGGCCTCAATAGCACTTTAGCATCCTAGGCCAGCGCCACACTGCTGACTAAACCTAGAATCTGCTGAGCGGTCTAGTTAGGTTTTCAATGGCAGACACATATTTTACTGAAATACGTGCTGCTAAAGGTTTCTGAAGGTTGACCCGATGGGCCCTTCTATTTCACACAGTAGCTTCTTCCAGACGTCAATTTTATCATCTTTTTCCTTCTCCTCCCCCTTGGGTAGCACGAGTTGGTGCAGGTCGTGGAGAAGTGGCAAACACTCATCTAGGGCAGGTCAGACAGAGGAAGAACTTGATTCTAATTTCCTGGTTATATTCTGGGACACCTCACGTTGGAGACATCAATCCCCCTTACGGTATCTCCCCATGGATGCATAACAAGAGAAAAGGACAAGGTAGCAGATCCTGAGATGGTACATACATTAAAAACTGTGAGTGGAAAAGAGAAGAAATGGGAGGTGAGAGCAGAGTCCATGAGCTGGGAAATGGACATTCTGTGGTTTACAGGCAAGTTCGCTAATGTCTCAGGTTCCTTCCGCGCAGGGCCCAGCAATCAGACGTGCAGTACAGGGCGACTCCACAGCGGCCAAGGGTTCTTGGGCCCTACGGCTCCGTTAGGGACAGAGAACATAATAACTGAAGTCACTGCAGTTATTAATACTGTATAACACCCACAAACACACACCGGGGAGGGGGACTGTGGCGAGCCGGAGAAATCAAGGGGGTGTGCTCATTGACACCGCCGTCCTTGCGTCTGGTCATACCCGGGGAAAATCCTGTCTCCTTTGCTTGTGAAGGCCCTGCCCAAACTCAGTCAGGTGGCGGAGGAGCCTCGGCCTGACGGATACTGCAAAGTCATCGTGGGTGAGAAGCCTGTTTTGAGGACAGAACACTATGTCCTCACTTCCATCCTGAGGCCCAATTTACAACTCAGTCTCCATTCCTCCTTTCAAGTCCATAAAACTGAATCTGTACTACATCCTGTTTCACAGTGCAGGGATATTTATTTTCCTAACAGGTACAGAAATGAAACATAATCCCCTCCAGGCAGAAAACAGTGAGAAAAATCTCACATACTTCCAAATGGACACTCAGCAATCACCAAGGGGTATTACCGAAAAGGGGAAAATGGATACTCTGGATTAGCAGAAAGTCCCCAGGACGGCCCCAAAGCCTGTCCATCAGTGCATGTTCCTTTCCACAATTACTTGTGTAATGCAGGCATGAGGCAGGCTGTACAGACTTATGCTCAAGTGCCAGCTGCTAGCGAGCTGCGTGAATGTCAGTGGTCAATCACCAAATATTTACTGTGTCCACTGTGTTATTACGTGGCACTGTCCAAGGCACGGGAGATATGAAGGTAATTGAGACACAAACCTTGCCCCTAATGGTGCTTACAATGTAGAGAAGGAGGCAGACAAGTAAATGATAAAACCAGCACACCATGACAGGCACAGCGGAAACAGAGGTGGCCACAACTGACTGCCTAGGGGTGAGGTCGAAGAAGACATGCCTTTTGCTCATTATCTTACAACATCAACGTGTCTGCCACATTGCCAGGAGACAGGACATTGCAAACAGAGACCAGCATGGACGTATGCAAATGAGGTGCAATGCTGTTGATAAAGTCAAGTCTTAACTAACGGCTGGGGGTGGGGAAACCTGCGTTGGGAGTAACACAATCCAGGAGACTCACATAACCTCACCTCCCAAGCAGTAATGATGAAGATAAGATACCTCAGCCCTGAAAGGTAGAACTAGATAAACCAACTGTCTTATGTATGTTTGGCAGGATGTGTGTGTGCAGAACTCTCCAATCAGCTTCTCTAAAATTCCTCTACAATGTAGACACGAGGATGGGCCCAATTAGCAAGCTAGGTTTAGTTATTAAGGCCACCAGAAAGGTGTGTTAAATGTGGCTTGAAGGTGACTGCCACGCTTGCCAGATGGGAGAGGAAAGGTTGTGACAGGAGAGGAGGTTGGAAAGGTAAATTGGGACCAGATCATGAAGCCCTCTGAGTACCACAGTGTAACAAGACTTTCTTCTGTAAAACAGTGGGGCAAATGAGACTATTAAGCCAGAAAAATTAGCATCTCTGGGTCTCAATTTCCGTATCTGTAAAGCTGAGATGAATGGACTAGATTTTCCAAAGTTCTGTCCTGCACATAAATGAATGCTTATATTCTTCTTGTCTCCTATAAGCTGCTAATTCTGTCTCCAATTTTTTCTTCAGAATTTTTTGCCTCATAATTTTCCTGCTCACCTTTCTTCAGTCAACATCATTAATCAAAACTTAAATGAAAACACATTTTCTAATGTCTGGTACACAATAAATGCAGGAATGCAGATCAATTCAAGAAAGTCATTCATATTTTATGGTCACTGACTTGCATCAGGCTGATTTTCTATATTTAAACTCGCTCAGTCCCTTATTGCACGATTGGCATGGACTCTGAAATGTCATTTTAAAGGAAGAGAGAGACATGCGTTGGAACAGAAAAAAGCAAAATGACGTACCAAGAGGTTCTCTGGCTTGATGTCTCTGTGCACGATGCTGAGGCCATGGAGATACCTGAGGGCGCTGGCCAGGTTGTACACCATGGCACTGCCATCTCTCTCAGTGTACTTGGTTGAAGACGTAATCGCATCAAAGAGATCTCCACCCTACAGGACACAACACATATCAAAACATCAACAGCGGCAATCCCATGAAGAAAACAAAGAAGGTTCATTGGCCGGGAGCAGATTAAAAAAATGACACAGGTTGCCATTAAAATTGATAAGTATCAAGTTTTAAGGTAGCAAAACACTTTTCCTTCAAGAACACGGTAAGTCTTTGGATGTGGCACCAAGGAAATCTCTTGAAATCTCTCCGTCCTCTTACTTTGACCAACTCCATCACCAGAAAGAGCTCAGTCGCTGTTTCCATCTCCTCCACCAGCATGATGATGTTTGGATGTTTCACTCGGCGCAGGATTGACACTTCATTCTCGATCAGGTGTTCCTGCCAAACAAAGGGGTGCGAGAGGTGGATCAGAAACCACGGAAGCCCCTGCTCTATCCTGGAGAACAGCATCATCTGGAGATTTGATACTGAAGGAAGCATTTCCCTTGGTGCAGAGACACACCAAACCCTTGCCTACTTGGTTTCCATAGGGACAGGACAAGTCAGTGTGACATCTCATTGTCACCAACAAAAAGAAACAGGCCTCCTTCCAAACAGCCCTCAAAAGGGCTCAGTGGGGCTGCCCTGGCACCCAAATCCTACCGCCTTCTTGTCTCTTCATTTCTTCCAACACCTTGAGGTCAAGACGTTAATGAAAGCTCGGGCACACAGCACTGTGCTTTGCAATTCAGTGGGAACCACTTTTTCATTTCAGTCTACTCTAAAACAAAGACGATGTAAGGGAATTTGGCATGCTTACGGCATGCAACGTAGGCATTAAAATTTTTTGTTGTTTTTAAACCATTACTATATGAATTTGAATTTTATGTTGAAATTCATGAAAAAGAAACTATCTTCCTCTATGACTGGGTATGAAACCATTCACCAGAGGATGTTCCTTACCATGCCACATTTCAGAAATCGGGAATCATACAGTACCAAGGGGACCACTATGCTCATTTTAACTCTGATCTCTTCTCCTCTGAAAATACCACCTAATTATCAGTCCTGGTGAATCATACAGCGGGGACCCACACTGTAGCAAAACGCGTATTCACAGAATTAAGAAATTATTCTCTATACACCAACCATGAATCGTGAGCAACTACTGCTTTATTTTATCATGAGACGTGAAAACCTCTCAATAATGTCACATTGTTGATCCCAATTAACAGTAATAATGAAATATTCTGAATTTAGAGTACAGTCTATAAAATGAACCAATTGCCCTCTAACACATTTTAGGTATTCAAATATAGCTTTATATAAAATTTACCTTACAAGAGACATCATTCGCTACTGAAATACACATATATGTATATATCCACACACACACACACACACACACACACACACACACACTCCCACACTCCCACACTCCCTCTTACTGTCCCTTTGCTATCATGAATTTCTGAACTAAATTTCATGTTCCACTGCAGTAGGAAGATAATGGCATTGCCTCTAGTTCAGAGTCCCGCTTATGGTTCCTCTCTTCATGCATCCCTGCGTAGATGTATTTTTACTCTACGCCATCTCAAATGCTTTTTGACAACAGTTGGAAATAGAAATGATAACAAATGAATACATAACATCCCGAGAAAATCTGTTGCAAGCTTCTGTGCATGCTGGGCCATGTTATTGGAGCACTACATGCCCTGTACTTGTCCAAGCGGTCACTCAGTAAATGTCAGCAAAAGACAGTGCAAATGCTAAACAGAGGCGGAGGAACGAAAACAACCAACTCTGAGTAGGGACCTAGTCACCACTTGTCAGTTGCTGTGCAAGGTGCTTGCATCACGTTCTAACACTTGAGCCTTAGAACAGTCCTTTGAGGGGGATCCTTCCCGAGGTGTCGGACATGGAAGCCCACCTTTCTTGTAGGACACAACATCACCGTTCAAACGGGAATGCTTCTGTAACAGTCAAGGTGGAATTTTTCATAATGCAAATGATAGCTGCAAAGCTGAAACTATTTAATTCCTTGAAAACACAGGAACGAGAGGTCGCCTCACCATGAGTAGGACACCAAGGCAGAACCTCTTAATGAGGAGGGCTGGGAAGTCTTGGCCTTGTTTAGGACTGAGAGGAAAGGCAGTGCTCAGATCCTAATACATCCCGCCTGGGAGGCTGGGGAAAGAGCCTCCTGCCTGTTTCCAGTACACAGCAGCAGACAGTGGGTACCTCGACCCTCCCAAGGAGGCAGCTGTACATCCAACCCCTTATGGCCACAGATACAAAGATTCTGCAAACACTCCACACGTGTTTGCTTATTTCGAAGCCTCTGCATCATCTGTAGCCGGTGTATCCTTAACCGCATGGAAGAGCAGAATTAGATGTACTTTTGTGAACATGTAAAGCCAAGCAAATGAATGTACTTCACTCTATGTGAAGCCAACAGTCGTTACTACCACTGCAGTAAAAGAGGCATTTTATTTTAAAGCTAGACGGATCTGTCACTTCCGTTCTCCTCCCTCCTCACCCCCGTCCCCCCAAGTTGGATTTACCTCTCTCTATTCAGAGGCTCTGTTTGTGATGCTAACAGAGTGACGTGGGTAAAATAATCCCCAAGAATTCTCTCACATTGGAGTTAAAAGATCTCTACATCACCTAAGGAGGCTACACCTCCCCAAACTTATCTTTTTCAATAATGGCATAACAGAAAGTCTTCTGGGATGTATTGTCGAGCTTCCCCCAGACCACCGGCAGTGTTACTTTTCAAATATTGAGTTCTCCACCACTATTGATTATCTCTGCTTACTGTATCCTGCTCGACAAAGGCTAATATTCCAAGCACACAGCAAATGTTGTTGTTGGGATGTGGGAGCTGCTGTTAGCCTTTGTTTCCCAACCTCTGACAACGCCTGTATAATTGTCTACAAAGAAAACAATCCGCTTTTTAAACTAATCATCACTGGAAGCAAAACAAAAGCAGTGCATAAAAAACTTTACAAATGGTATCTTCCTATTTCTTAGGCAACCTGCACGTAATCTTTGTTTCTAATATGTAAAACTAATCTCTAGATTACATTTTCCAGGAAAACATTTCTAAATACAATACGAACGCCACTTTTGTGTTGAAATGCACTGCACTTACATTATTCCATCATCTACCATTATTTATGTTAAGTGATTCACGATTCTGAGTCCAAATAATTTACATATGAATCATTTCATGGCAGTAGTCCATGGTTCTATGTGAGCGTAAATGACAAAGAAAACTGCTGACTTGGCAAAGGATACCGCCTTGTCTTTGGCTATGATGGTTCTTAATGTACAAAAGAGAGAGTTGGGGGAGGGGAGGTGAAAGTGAAGGGAGGGAGAAGAGGAAGGAAGGAAGAAGGGAGGGAGAGGAGTGGATTAGGGAATAAACAACTTTCCCAAACCAAACTAATCATCTTGTCTCCACCTTCCCGAGTCCCACAAAACAGTCTTTGCTCCTGAGTGCTGTCTCATTGAGTGGACCTGGCTGTCCAAAGCAGATGGGAAGTCCCTCTACCCTCCTTCCCTCATCCAATAGGACAGACAATCCATCACCTGCCAGGTCCACCTTCTCCATCGCCTCTGAATCCATCCATTCACTTCTATCCAAATTGCCCATCTCCTATCTAGCCCGCTAGGCATTTGCACAGGTAGCTTCTCTGTCTGGAACTTTCTTTCCCCACTTCTTAGTGAACTACTATTTATTCTTTAGAACCAGATTAGATCTCACCTCCTCTAAATAGCCTCCCCTGCTCAACCACGGCTGGGTTAAGTAGTCCTCTTATTTGTTCTCATGCCCTCTGCGCGAGTTCCACCCTGCTCTCACCCTGCTGTCCTGCAGGCTTTTGTTTACCTTGTTCTCCAACAAGGAGCATAGTGAGTCCTGAAGTGCTACAGTGAATGAGTAAACACCTCATGCATTGCTCTTGGCCAATCCCTGCTGCACAGCTGGTGTCTCCATTGCTCAGTGAGTATTGCAGAGGATAATATAGCCCCAGAAAGACAAAATGTTTAAATCACTATATGTGATTTCTGTGGTCGATTGTAGATTGAATAATGGTCGTAGTAGATTGAATAATGGCCACCCAAAGATACCAAGTTCCTGGAACTTGTAAATATTACCTTATTTGGAAAAGTGGTCTTTGTAGATGTGATTAAGGATTCTGCAAGGAAGAGATCATTCTGTATCATCTGGGTGCTATCACAACTGTGTTTATGAGATAAAGAGGGAGATTTCACAGACAGAAGAGGAAAACTAAACACACAGAAGAGAAAGTGATGTGAAGATGGAGGCAGAGATTGGAGTGATGTGGACAGAAGTCAAAAGAACACCATCAGCCCCCAGAAGCAGTTTAATGAGAAGCAAGGAACAGGTTCTCCTCTAGGGCCTCCAGAAGGAGTGGGGATTTCAGACTTCCAGCCTCCAGAACTGGAGAGAATACATTTCTGTTGTGGTAAGCCACGAAGTTTGTGGTAATTTATTCCAACAGCCTCAGGAAACTACTCCAACATACAGAAGGATATATGGCCTGTCTGGGCCCATAACACATAGATAATGAAAGCAAAACTGGGAAGAGAAGGGAGGACCACTTCTAAACACCGTAAGAGAATGCTCAGAGCTTCGGACACTGTGCGAATTCAATAAATACTTATTTAGGGTGAATATTATTTAGAATATTAGATATGGAAGAACTCTTAAATTTACAAACACCATAGTCTTCGCAACAGCCTCCATAAATCTGCCCCCAAGGCAGATCCTGCAATAGTCTACTTAGAGGAAGCCACTGAGCTTTGTGTCCTGTGGGCCTTTGCTCAGGCTGTGCTGGCCACCCGGAAGGCTTTTCTTTCATTGCTGTCTGCTGAAATCCTACCTATTGCTGCAGGTCCAGCTCAAGTGCTTCTTGCTCTATGGTGTCTTCACTGATGACCTACTTCTCTCTCATATGCTTTTCCGGAATTTCCACAACACTCTGCAGAACTGGTACTAATATATATGTTAAAATACCCTGTTCTGAACACAGTATCTTGCACACATACCCAATTTTAGGTAAATGAATTAATATATCTAACAATGCTCATGTATATTACAGAAAAGCAAACAAAAGACCAGAGAGGTTAAGAATTGTTTTCCCCCGGGTTCTTACTCCATGAACAAATACACTGAATGTGGAGCGGGAGGAGGGTAGGTTGTTGGCCAAGGCACAGGCTGAGTAACCAACTAGCCCCAAATTCCAATCCCGGCTCTGCCTCTGTGTGACTTGTGGGAAACTATTTAATCTGAATCTCTGATTCTTTACCTGTAAAACTGGTACTTGTGTTTTGCAAATCTTTAAAAGTAACGTGCAAAGTTCCATATGTTCAAGCCTGGAGGATCCCAGCTTGGGGATCCTTTATTAAAATACATTTTAATAAATGGCAGAAATTATTTTCAGTATCTTTAATTTTCTGTGTACAATGCACAAAGCAGATGTGACCTACAATACCCTAAAATAGTGGCTGAAAGACTCCTCCTAAATTTTGTTTTAAAAAACAAATTCCCTACACCACTGTTTTCTAAAAATAAAATGGGAAAAATCAACTTATTTGGAATGAATCAAGTTTTGAAATTATAATTTTATGTAGTCAATGCAGAAATACTTGTTCAAATAAACCAAATATGAGGATGGAAATAAGTATATGATCATGACTTATAAACACAGAATGACATTTAAATAACAAAGAAAAATAAGATCCAATGTTTGAAGTGAACTACTCCTTTGCCTCGGCATTTAGTGTACTAGACTAAATTGTTTTGCATAGAAAGATCTTTTTTTTTTCCCAACTAGTGAAATAGCTGCTTAAATTTTAATCAGGTACACAATATCCCTACCACAGCAATTTTTTTTCTTTTTTTGAAAAAATAAAATTGTTAAGAACTTGGCTCCCAAAATTATGACATACTCTACTTAAATCACACAATACCAGATAACAAGAGCAACACTTACACATGGAAAAAGGACTTTGCAATTGAAAAATTTAACACTACTGTCAGAACAGTAAGTAAAAACACATAGAATGATTTAAAGAAAATTTAGAAAAACTTACTTATTCAAAGAAAAGAGGGACATTTTGCACTGTTTGCTTTATTAGCTGTTACAGTCTAGTTTTTAAAAAGCACATGACAATTTTACCTCTTGGATTTTCTGTTCTGGGGAACTGAGAAGATTTTTCTAAAACTTTACTATCATAGTTTAAGTTTTCTGTTAAAAATACACAATTTTGTAAATGTCCAGTGCAGACCAATTTAGGAGTTCCATAAATATAAAATCACTATTATCATAAGAAATCTTCTTAATTATAAATTTTTAATTCCTCAGGCATATTAATATTAACAGTTAACATGTGTTAAATTCTTATTACATGCTGGTAATTTTCTATATGTTTTCCCTGCCTTAATTCAATTAATCCTCACAATAATTTTATATCATAGATATTATTAATAACCACTTTTAGAGGGAGAAACAGAGGCAGAGGGGTTCAGTAATTTTTCCAAAGTCACATAGCAAAACGAGGCAGAGCTAGGAAGAAACTTTATATAATCTAGCTCTACAGCAGCACTGTTCGACAGAAATAGAATTACGATCCACATATACAAATCTAAACTTCCTAACAGCCACATTAAAAAAATATAAAGAGCAGGTAAAATTAGTAATATAACTTATTTAATCCAATATATCCAAAATGTCATTTCAACATGTATTCAAATACAAAAGCTATTAATGAGGTATCTTACAATCTTTTCTTAGTACTCAGGCTACAAATCTGTTGTATATTTTACACTAACAGTACATTTCAATCCAGACTAACATTTCAAGTGCTCAGTAGCCACATGTGGCTAGTAGCTCTGGGGCTGGACAATCAATTCTAGAGCCTGCTCTCTTAACTGCTATGCTACTAGAAAGGAATCTACAAAGGTCTCTGTCATCACTGTTAAAGAATATTTATCTTTTCAAACATAGTTAAAGTATCAGTACTCTCACAGCATTTCATCATTTGATCTTTTCCCAGCTCCAGCTTGAGAGTGCAACAGAAGCAAAAGACTCATCTTGTTGAAGAGACAACTAACTCTTCATGGTGTTTCTGTACATCTTTTGTTACAAACTACCCTTTCTCGGGTGTCTGTATAGCAAATATCCTCGGAACATAGAGACAGGGTCTCCTTCAGGGACAGAGGTCAGATTTGTTTCCTGCCCTGAGAATAAAAATAATGTTCTCCTCTGGGACAAAAGTTGGGCAGGTATGCTGCTAGCAGCCCCCTGATAAGATTGGGGGTTTTGTAAGCTTGGGGATCCTCCAAAGTGACATAAACCTACTGTGTGCACAGCATCCAGCTGGGCCTTTCAGATCACTTCCTGTGGGACTGGGGAGTTACAGGCAACCAATACAAACATGGACCTTATGCTAACTGCTGTGACACGAGTAATAAAGAGATTTGTGTCTGACACAGGAATCTTATATCTTCTGCCAGAATCTATAAAGCTGGAAGGCTAACTTGCTAGTTTGAAAATAGGGTAAAGTCTCAGATTCCTCACAGCTCTTGATAAACCTTTTGTATGTTGCTAGGTTGTGAAATAGGCATCTCCCAGAGAAGAGAACTTTTTTTTTTTTGATAGTTAGGATCAAGATCAAGTCCATTTACTGTTTTAGGCTTAAGGTTTCTGAAAAATGGCAGCAGAAAAATAAAAGCTTGATAGTGTTTCCCCCATTATTATCAAAAGTCTATTCTTGTTACGGTCTTGTCAAATCCCCACTTAAATTCATTCAGCACAATAAACATCTCAGCAAGGTTTTCCATTTCAAAGCAGTTATGTATACTGTACCTTTCCACAACACTTGGCTTTGTCTATAATCTTTAGGGCAAACTCCTTTCCAGTGGACCTATGGAACAATCAGAGGAAGGCCATTTAAAGACATAACTCAGATTAAATCATCCTTCCTGATTGCCTCTACAGCACAGACTCAAGGAAGAAAGCCTGGCTTGCTCCTTTGTACATGGAGACAATGCTGAGTGGGGTCAGGGGGAAAGATATCAAAAAAGAAAAAAAAAATCCAAAGCCATACTGTTAATCTCCTTTTATAAATATTAATAATTATAATATTATTATATAGCTGACATATTCAAAGTACTTAAACTCTGTAGTATCAGACCTGGACAAGAAAATGTTTTTCCCATACTTAAATCCCAAGCCTATACTTAAACCAACATAATCTATAAACACAACAAATCTCGTAGGAGGCAGAATAAAATTAAGAAAAATGGATCAAAGCAACAGAAAATTTCCTATTATCAATATGTCTTTACATTAATCCATTAGTCACTAATTAGTCTGTAATTCAAAACTGGAAAGTCCCTAGACTTTCAGTATCTATAATTCAGCCAAAGTTCCATCTGGTGCCATCTTATCCTTCAAATAACCGTATCTGGAACTAGAGAGATCATTTACTTGGACACAAGAATCTTGATGTTGTTTTTGAACATTCAGTCACCTTTAACATATTTTATCCAGAACATGCCAAAAAAAAAAACCCACAAATCTTTTAGTATAAGAAAACAGTTCAACAAAGAACACTGCAGTATTCTTGGAATATATTAGTTCTCTCCAACACAGCTGCTTTTGCCAGGTGGTCATAGTACACACTGATGAGGCCGACCTTGGAAAAATAACTTTTATTTAAATTGCTTCCCCATAACATAAACCAAACCCTGCCTTAGATTTCTAATGAGTCTTTAGAAGTCATATTTTAGATGCTGAATTTACTTGGGCGGCAATCTCTGTACCAGAGTTAAGCAGAAGGGCTTGGAGGACAGGGACCTATTTGTGCACCAATATAAGGAGCAGTAAAGCCTCACTGTACATGTAGCAGAATGGGAAAACTGGAGTTACCAGAACTTTCTGGAAAATTCCCCACAAAGAATAAAGATGACCACTGAGAACAGGCAGAAAAGCAGCATATAAACACAAAGACTCGAATCTGAGTCATTTCCAGTTCTAATGTAGTTGACAAAAGGCCTGGAATGTAAAAGAATGGATTTCTTACCTTTTGGGAATTTAGGACTTGAAACAAAATAAAGCTAGGCAAAACTATAATTTTAATATAAGCAACAGTGTAAGACACTGATCTTAAATGGAGTCAGAGCTCATGGTTCCTGAACTACTCATGGTTCCTGGTATATGCAATTAAGTATTAACTGAGAGGGTTATTGGGGGGATTAAATTAATTAATCCAAGTAAAGCACTGAGAATGGCACCTGGCACAGGTAAGTGCTATGGGAGATTTTTAAAAAATTAATCTTATTCTTCCCGTTTTTCTCTGGTTCATGGACGAGACCTAACATAGCGCTTGGTCCAAATACAAAGCAGGTTTATACTCTATGTATATACATACATTTTTCCTTGTCAAGTTGCTTGTGGGCAGGCATGCCAAACAGCTGGTCCCAAGGGTAGACTCTTTCAAAGGCCTTTGGTTCATTCAGATTAGAATAAACTCCAAGGGAGAAATGTAAGTGTAGGTCAGGAGTGTCTAAACTTTTTTCAATGGTTTCACCAAGGGCCATATGCAGTAAAATACACAAACAGCCGGGCCACTCACTTGAGGTGAAGTACGTATTGACTCACTTGGTTTATTTAAGTAAACTAAATATATTTTTGGAATTTGCTGCGGGCCAATTAACAATGGATTGCGGACCGCAGTTGGCCCGCGGGCCGCAGTGTTGACACCCCTGGTGTAGGTGAACAAATGATTACTCTCACTATCCACTCACCTGTCCATGCACTCTTTGACTACTGCAAAATTGCCATCGCCAATAACCTTTCCAATTTTGTACTTCTCCAGAAGAGTCGATGACTCAGAGCACCTGTTTCCATTCACGCCTGCAAAAAAGGATAAATGCAAAGTTGAAGTAACACAGCAACATTCCATTTTGATTCCTACACACTTGTAAAATAATAAATTGTAATGCATTTATTTGTACATCTATGGTGAAACTAAGGAAAGTCTCTGAGCCGATTTCCTGAATAGAACCCCAGAATCACCAATTTTCTTTTGACCTTGTTGATTGGAATCAGAAACCAACATAATCAATAAACACAACAAATCCCTGAAATATCAGTTAAAATAAGTGATTGGCTTTGGGTAAAAACAGAACTCCAACTAAAACTTTAAACTTTTTTTGTTAACTCTTGAGAAAGAAGAAAGGGATGATGTTAGGATTTAATTTTAGAAAATTTCTCACAATTTCTCTTCAAGCTTTTCTAGTCAAGAAAAGTCTAGCCAGCAAGGATGCCTTCTTAAGGCTAATTCCTGGCTCAAAGTCTTCTCAAAAAGGTGGTGGCGGTAGTGGTGGCAGGGGTGGGCGAGGAAGTGGTTAAGATCAACTACTTCTCACGGGGCATCCCCAGTGCCCAGTACATGGCAGACATCAAATAAAGAAATACACTTCTGTTAACTAATTGAGAGAAAGGAAAGTCTACACTTAGGAAGTCTGAGAAGATTAACACTAAGGAAAAATGAAGGAAGCCCAAGTCTAAGATTTGAAATTGGGAGAGCTTACTTAACAATGAGATTTTATATACTTGTATCTTGACATGATCCATCTACTAACGATAAAAGGTGAATTAGTGACATGACCACATTCCTGTTTACGAAGATCATAATTTAGCACAAGTGGATTCTGTGGCCACCGCATTCACATAGATGGCTTCTATTATAACCGTAATCATCACATTGAGAACTACCTTCAGGACTCATGCAACGATCAAGTTCAGGTCCACCATTTATGTTGGAGGACGATCTGCCATGTGCAGAAATCTGCTGAAAGAGGAGAGTGACCATAATTTATCAGGAAAAATTTACAAATCTTTAGATAATGAAAATGCTTAAAGAATATAAAAATATAATGGTACAGAAAGAGGAAATAATGCCTTTTGTTTCATCCCACCGTTCTCCCTATATACACATTAATGCGCTGTTTCCTTAGATGTAGTATTTTCAATTATAATTATATATCAAGAAAATTGACAGTGTTTTACTCTCTTTGATATTGTGTTACTGTTGACCTCAATGAAATAAAGGGAAGGAGACTTCCATGGCATCACAGCTGTACAAGGTACTTATGACTGGCAAAATAAAGCTCAGAACCATAGATCATTCCAAAAAACTCAGCAATGAGTCCCCAGATCACCACAGCCAGCTCTGGGGCTGACTGCAAGGGGTCCCTGCTAAGGTTACGCCCTTCTCAGAACGCCAGCCCCAGCGCCAGCCTGCATCACCTTCCATACCCTCCTGCGGATTCAGGGTTGAGTGCAGCCCTGGCTCAACCCTCGTCTCTACAGACCCTAAGACAGCAGGAATGCCTCTTGAGCGTCATTAGGATTTTCATTACTAGGAACCAGAGGGAAATAAAAGACAAAACTAAGAGGTAGGTTAAAACTTAACAAAAAGCTGAAGCTCCCTTTCTAACACAGAAATATCTCTAGTTCTTAAGCAAACTGAAGAATTCATATTATGAATATTACTCATATTAAGTGTATTATTCTGTAGGCTTCCAGAATTTTTATTTTAATCACCAAGGGCTCCTAGGCTTTCGAACTCAAACTCTTCTCTTTGATCTTTAATATCCTTTCTTCCTTCCAATTATTCCTTTCAGGAGCTTACAAGGTCAAAGGACCTACCGAATATTAAGAAGCATCGTCAACGTTTTTTGTACTGGTGTTCTTACACACTTGCTTCTGTGCCGAAACTACCCTGGTAGCTTCTGCCCGGCAATGGCTGTGCCTTCTTCATCACTGCATGCCCCATATGCAGCATGGTGTCTGGAAACAGTACTCAATCATACTTGCCATATGAAAACATAAATGACGCAGGTCCAGGGCAGGGAACCGCCCTTCCCAGAGGGCCCACAAGTCAGAGACACTGGGTCCATTCTTTTCTCATGAAGTAGAGAACTTCCCAGATGCTGAGTTTGGTTCAAAACCCGGGACAGCCCAATACTTACAAACACTCCTCTGACCAGGATCATCCAGAAGTGCTCCGGGAATTACACGGGAGCCTCAAGATACGATACATGTAAAAATTGGCCTGTTTTCTCAGATTCCACGTCCACACCTTGTGTGGACAAGAAAACCAGCAGCAGCATGTCCTGGAAGGCAACCCAAGGCCACGGGAATGCAGTGCTGAGATACACAGAATCAGCTCCTGTCCTGTGTGGCAAACCCACTTCTCACAGGTTTTTGTCTCCTTCAATCTGACCTGGCAAGTAGTTGTGTAGGAACATGAGTGAGTGTGTGGGTACCCTCAGCCTGATGGAAACGCTGCACTCAGCTGAACCCCTGGTTCCCTAGAATTAAATCACTGTAGTTCCTCACTATTAAGATAATTGGTGGACAGTTTCTCAAAATTGAGCATTTTCATTTGCTTGTTTGTTTGTTTATTGCCACTGAAATCAAGGCAACTCCAAAATAAGCAGGAGTCGATGCGAGAAGGTTTACAAGCTAGGCTGTTTGAAACCAAGGCCCACAGAGGGGACTTAAAGGGAAGCAGAAAAGAAAACCACAACATTCTCTACTCTGTCATCGTTTCCACAGCTCCCGGGCCCTCCTGGGGTTTCTCTTGGCACCTCATCAGAGACTCTTCAGTTACATTCAGTCTCACCCACTGCATGCATAATTGCCAGAGACACTTCCAAAGGGATAGTTCTGATATCAGCCCCAGGATCCAAAAACCTCACTCAGTCTCCATTACGAACAGAATAACCCCCAAATCTCCAGTATGTCATTCAGGCCATGATTTGTCCCCTACCTGTATGCATAACTTGTTTCCCACCACTTAACTTTTTCCATGTATTTCCATGTATTTCCATTAATTCAAATAATCTTTTTTTTTTTAAAAAAGTTACTTACACTTTCCAAGTCTTATTTTTAACTCTGAATATAGGAGACAGAAGCAGCACCTAGCTCAGAGATTTGCTCAAGACTTAAAATGAGCTCATACTTGTAAAATCATTTAACACAGTTGCTGACATGTAACACTAACACAGCATTAGTTATTCGTATCTTTCCTTAAAACGTCTACCATAGAGCCTTGCCATGAGTGACTGACAACTGTTTTTGAATTGTTGAATTCAAAATCCAATGGCTAGAAGAGATCTTTTTTAAATAATCCATTCCAAGTCTGTTCTTCTTCTAATCCAACTCTTCCTACACTCACAATTGTTAGTCAAGGGAACATGAGATCCAAATTAAATTCATAGCCAAATTTTTAAAGCAGTAAAGATGAGAGGAGTGCCATTTTTTGGAAAGTGATATCTTAAAAGATAAATGGGAAGATCCCTTTTGATCACGGCTCGCCCCGAGATGGCTGGTGGGGAGGTGGACTGTCCGTTCCCCAGGGACAACAATGGATCATGACCAGCTCACCTGCAGATCTAAATCCCACAGCCCAGTACGGGGCCACCCCACACCTTCAGGTGGCAGCTGGCTGGTCAGGCCTGGGCTCTGGGCAGAAACCACCTCACCTCCCAACACTTAGCCTGGACAGGTGTGCAGTGTGCAGGTCTGAGGCCCACTGCTGAGGTCCTAAAATCTACCTTGCTTTGTGCCGCCCTACCCCAAGCCTCTTGCTCAGCTTTTCCAGACACGGGCAACAGTCTTCTAACAAGTCCCTTTCTTGGGCTAATTTGAGTAAGTGTTAGTTCTCTGCAAGTGTTCTGCCTGACTCAAGGGCTCGCTAAGAAGGAAGTCTGGGAAGGGGTTAAAAAAAAAAAAAGGCATTTTTACCTCCTTGTACATTTTCACATGGAAGGATGATTCCTCAGAGGGTTGAGTTCCTGAGACCCACTGTAATGCTCCCAATGTTTATTTTGATTAAGCCCCACTCCCACCTATCCTGATTCCATGTACAGGCCAACAATTACAAACCCAGTTTGTGTTGGGATTCAGAGGTACCAAGAGCAAGGAAAGAGACCAGCAGAAAGGGCCGGTGGGGAAGCGGGATCCTTGGCCACTAAAAGAGAGCGGCGACTGGGCTGAAGCCTTGAGCCTCAGAGGAGAGCACGGCCCCAGGACAGGGCCAGGGTGCAGGGCCACAGGGAAAGGCTACTTCATGTGTAGCTGACAAAGGGTGCACTGTCATCAGGAAATGCAGCTTTCTTAGCAAAAAAAGGATGGCAAAGACAGTTTCAAAACTCTCAAATGATTTTTTAAAAAGTGTTAAATCGCAAGCATTTTTTTCAATAAAATCTATACTGAATTAACAGGAATGACTTATATCTAATTACCTATCCAAATATGTTCCTTTAATCAGAAACAAAGCTTTCAAGAAGTGGAAAAGCTGAACAAATAAGGGGAATCATTTTATTCCAGCCCAGCGGAACAGACAGGGACATGAGCAGGCCCAGGGACAGTGTTCCTTTCTACCCCCACCAACAATCTGTGCTGCATTTCTAGAGGGTACAAAGGTGAAGGGACAGGCTCGTTACCGCAGGAAGTGTACAATTATAAGAAGAGGCATATGTGTGTCCTTAAAACCCGTCCGGGAAACCTCTCCATTCCAGACTATGGTTCCTAAGGTCCTGATGGCTACAAACATCTCTGAGACCAGCGAGGGGAGCCATTTTGCAAAGGCACCAATCTGCACTTGTAACGCTTGCCTCACACAGCTAGTGATTCAGGTCATTTGACCTCCCAGGAATGAAGCTCAGCGCTCCAAGGGTACAAGACAAGCTGGGTATTCACCGAGATCTCTGGACAGATCCCTGGCAAATGTGAAGCGGCCACTGTGAACTGTAAAGCAGAGCGTTCCCAGTGCCCTGGGAGACGTGCAGACAAAGGGCAACGAAAACCCAGGGGAGAACGCCATGACTACGAAATTCTCTCCGTTTACCAGGCACAATTTATGTATTTCCCTGTCCCTTGCAGGAGAATAATTCTCTCATTGAAGCAAGGATTGAATTAGCACCAGAGAGATTCACATTTGGCATTCCTGATAAAACCTGCCCCATTTCTATGGTCTAGGAACTATTATTAAAATCTCTGAAAATGCTAATGAGCTTTCATGCTGCGATCAGCAACTCTGATGCTGAGAGCGCATAAAGCAAGTGCCTAGACACTTCTCGTTAGTGAGGTCCTCCTCAGCAAAGCATAAATGCATGACAGCGTCTGGGCTCTTTCAAGAGAGCTTCCATAACCACTAAGTGGCTCAAAAGAATGCGATTGTGTGCAGGGGCGGGGGGAAGCGGGGCCATATTTCCTGGCAAGGTCCTGATTGGTCAAGGAGAGAAGGTGATAAAAAGACTGTGGAGCTATTGCTGAGCATGTCCTCGGACTCCTACACAGCTGCCCCACCCACCCACTCCTCTGACAGCAGCTCCGTATTTCTGAGTCAGCAAGGAAGGGAAGGGCACGAGAACCCGTTGCTGCTAAGAACTTAAAAAAAAAAAAAAAAAAGGACTTGAAAACAGAGCAGAAAATGCTATAAAGTGTTTTCAACAGCTAGCATCATTTAAAAAGGCATTCATGGCTAACTGAGAACATTTGATAAAAGGTAACAGTGTCCACGTTTAGCCAGGAAGTTAAAAGTGTCCTATGTTAAATTTCTTTGATAAGTGGATTTTTACAATGTCTACAAAATAAAATTTAAGAGAAATGTGAAGTACAGACACTAAAAATGTGTGGAGTTTTGTTCAGAAATAGGCAATTCCTTCAAGAAGTAACAAAAATGGCTATATCAATGCATTATAGTATATTGCTGTTGACTTCTGAAGACAATGCTGGATACTAGTTAGATTTTCCATGAAAGGAACAACTTGAATAGAATGTGGGAGATACTCTCAGGTAGTGAGTTGACTTTCCTGAATGCATCTTTGAAAATACAACGATCATTCAATTTTTAAGTGGCCTACTGCAGGGTCAAACAGATTTTCTGTAAAGAGCTGGAATGTTTTAGCCTTTGTCGGTCATATGGCCCCTGTCACAACTACTCAAATCTGCTGTTGTAACACGAAAGCAGCCACAGACCATATATAAACAAATGAGCATGGTTGTGTTCCAATAAAACTTTATTTAGAAAAACAGGCACCAGGCCAAATCGGGTCAGAGGCAAACCCCAGGTCTATAGGAACTTTGATGGTAAAGCTTTTCCTCCAACATAATTCTCATACTTTTAAACTCTGGAACAGAAAAATCCTCACGTGATTGTTGTTGCTATAAAGCAGCGGTTCTCTGTCCTTGGTTGTACTTTAGGAAAGGCTATACATAAAAAGATTTGAAAAATTCTATTACCAGGTTGTACCCCAGATTAAAGGATCTTTGGGTGTAGGGCCCAGGACTCAGTATTTTTTAAGCTGTATAGAAGATCTAATGTAGAGCCAAGGTTGAGAACCTCTATGGAGGAAGTTTCTGGCAGCAACTGTGATTAACTGCTCAGCTACCTTAATTCAAGTTCTCTCTGTCACTCATCCAATAATCTTAGCATTGCAAGTCAATTATAGCCAAAGAACAAATTTCTCTTTATAAGAAAAGGGAAGACACCACTCATGACAATTTATTGAATACCTACTTTATGACACGTCCTAAAATGCATACTTTATATCTTATGAATTAAATATTATTATCTGCATTGATTTGTGTGTGTGTGTGGGGGGGGGAAACAAGAACTCAGAGAGGTTGCATAATTTGCACAAATGCCAGAGCAAATGTGGAGTCAAAATTTAAACCCAGGTCTGACTCCAGAGAGCCAGGAGCTATTGGGCTAGTCTCACACTCTCCCCTCTCTAAGACCAGGAAGAGAGAAGTCTTTCAAGGGTCTTAAATTAACTAAGGGATGCTACCCAATACCAGACTCACTGATCAAAATAGTCACCGTGGTGTATTTAGAGCATGCTTTCAGATCACGGAACTATAGTCACACTCCCGTAATTTAGTCATATAATATACAAATTGATAAACAAATTCACAGCCTTTCCTCATATAAAGAGAGCTTAAAGCTTAAATTTTTCTTTTAAAAGACCTCTGAAATATACTGAAGATTGTTTTTTTAAATCAGTATACTAGATAGTCACTGTAGCTGGATTTGCTTCCATTATCATCTTGTGGTTAAAAATTTATATATATATATACATATAGATGCATATAGATACATAGGTATGTATCTATATACATATGTATATATGTATACATATATATCTCAGAAACATCAATTCCACTCATAAGAAGGAAAGCCAGTATAAATTACGACAAATGCTAAATTAGACAGGCATTTAAAAACAGAAAGCCTTATCACTTTTATATTAGATTTGTGGTCATTTACTCTGGAATACTTCAGTATCAATAGTAAGATATGTGAACAATTCATCTGAATCAGCACCTAAGGGTTGGCAGCACACAAAGTGTTCTTGTCTGTAGCCATACCTTAGACTTGGTTTCATTTGGCAAAATTTGGCCCTGGAGACGCATGATTGGTTAACGGTGGTGAACAGTGATAACCAGAACCCACTACCTGTGCATGTACAAGGTTTAAGATAGCAGCCAGCTCAACAGTCTATGCAAGGGGCCGTGTGCAACCTGCTGACTTGTGCCTTTCTGTTCCTCTGAGTATTGCTGCCACCTCAGTTGAGTACGTGACCTGGCAAAACCAACACAGCATTTCAGCACATCCCTACGAGTAAGCCTTTCAAGCAAAGTGTTGGCTTATTGGATTTTGAGCAACAAATAAGTGGTATGGCCATGTCTACCTCCTAAAAATATCTACAAGCTTTCACTGTGAGGTACCAATGATTTGTAGGCTACCAGGGTGGTGGGAAAGGTGCCTGTCTCTTCAGTTCCAACTATGGAGGCGACCAGTGAGTTACCGGCACAGGCCAGTTCATTACGATAAGCTAGCTCGTAGATCTCAAGTGCATCCAATTATTTCTAACACAATACAAAGAAGAATTTCTTGATGCTACCACTTTCATGCATAAAGGGGCACTGAAGATGAATGCCTGTGGGTTGTATTCAAATAAGGTTTCTACAACTGATCCTATTTATACACTGATTTGCTTAGCAAACTCTCCCTCCATCCCCACAAAGGTGTGCTTCAGCCCCGTTGAGTCACTTACCCACCAAATGCCTCTATTTACTGAGCAGTTACAACGTGCAAAAAGCACTTTCCTCAGAGTCTAAGACTCATTAAGATGATTTAGTTTGTTAGGGCACTGAAGTCTTCAAAACTGCTTAGTCCCTCTTTTGTTTGTTTGTTTATGTCAATAAAATTAATCACATTCAAAGATGAAGCCACCACCGACCATTTCTGGGGTAATAAAAAGGATATAAAAGTAGTCAGTCTCTTAGTACTGAAGATTATTAACTAGTTTTAAATACCAAAGAAAAGCCAAAGCTCCAGGGAAAAGCAAAAAACGTCTAAGGTCAGCAGCTACTGTGGATTTACATTTCACAGCTTCGAAAAGAAGTTTTGAAGTTCAGAAGGTCAAAGAGTTACATTTTAGCTCTGCCAATCAGTATGAGATACTACCAGCCCTTTCATCACACTTCACAAATCTGGAAAATCTTTCAGCACTAGCAGACCCAGGAGACATCATCAGATAAAATATCAGCACATCAGACAGTTTATAATCTCAAGATGTTGGATAATGTTCCAAACGTACTTTTTTGTTTCTTCTTTCAACCAACAAGAATGCTCCTGGAAGACAGCCTCTGGGCATACACTTCAGCATCAAAATGTGAGACATTTTATCCCTCAGTGCCCACAGATGTGGCCCCGACTCTGAAACTTTAAGTTACTACAGCCTTGAAAGTCTTAAATTGGGACATGGATGATGAATTAAATCTCAGGGAAATGCTTTCTTCATCCATCTGGCAGCTGATGACACATTTAGGACTCTTTCTTGCCTATCTGTCCCAAAGAAAAGCTGTGCTTTAAGCACAGTAAATATTCCCACAGGGAAAGTTATCAGCTAGATCGAAGGGACTCGGAGGAGATTGGGCAGAAGAAACAGGAGATCATGGGCTGAGGTCAAAGAGGAAATAGAGGGTCAGGAAGACGGGAATTAAGAGCAGAAAACGTCAGTGGAGGTGGGATGCTAGGATTTGAAGGGGGGAGAAAAGAATGGGCAGGGAGTGATGGGTCTGGAGAACAAAAGGACTGGGAAGAACAAAGCAATAAAAATTGATGGGGAGACAGACTTTTATGACCCTCAAAAAGGACATTGTACAGAAAGCCATTGAGGGAGCAGGGGCAGCCTAAGAAAGAAACTTTGAGTGGCTGAGAAAGAGATGAAAGCAGAGAGAAGGGGTGTGGTCACCAGCCTCCACAATGGTTCCCATGAGCCTCACCTCCTGATTTTCACACTATTATATAGTCTCTTCCCATGTTGAGCTGGGCTGATTCATGTGACTACTATGCTATTAAGGAAATGATGGTGTCTGACTTCCAAACTTCTAAACACCACACAATCTTGTGTCTGTCTCCACGTGGAGGAGGCAGTGGAGCATGGAGGGAGCTCTGGACTTTATTCTTCCTTTAAGGCTTGCTTCCTTGTAACTGCACACTAGGGAGCACCATCTCTGCCTTGATCCTCTGGCCTACGTGGGCCAAAGACTGGTCTCGGTTCCCCTTCATTTAACTGGGACAGATTGAAACATCCACAGAAAATTTTAATAACGAAGGAGGACCGAAGAAAAACAAACAAGAGTCCTGAAGAGCTATGCACCCTCCTGATACAATGCCTCCTCCCCAGGTGACTATCACCACGAGTGGCCTTGCCCTTTAGGAAAGCCAGATTCCCTAAATCCATACAAAAGTGAAGCCCAGTTGTAATACTTAGGGACTAGATTCTGGGGAAAAGGCCCGATGGGGAACTGCTAGGGGCCCTAGCATCTCATTTCATGAATTCTTGGTCCGTCTGTGTTGTCTCCAATCATCTGATTACCAGGCTGGCCTCGCTTTCTCTCTGTGTCCTGAGGGCAATGGTTACGAGTGGGCGTTCGCTGTGTCACCATATTATCACAGTGTGGTTCCCATCACAGGCCGGCTGTGTAACATCGTCTCACATCCATGTATCCATGCATTTGCTGGGCCTGGACTACACTGTTTTCAACCTATGCTAATCTTGACAACATGCAGCTTCATCGCTAGCTTCCAAAGAAAACCAACAACCCTAATCTACTGTGAACTTTGTCATTTTACTAAAGCTTTATGGAGTCAGACAGAAGTACTGGGCACACAGTACAGAACATTTCACATTAGACACCTATTAGCGATGTCTTCCCCTAAGTCTCCCAGGAAGCGCTCTCAACAGGAGTTCTCGATCTTTCCAGCCCCCTTCATCCAGGCTCTCCCTCACTCCAGGATTGCCTTATCCCTTTTCCCAACGCTCCCCTCCTTGTTCCTTTCCTAATCTCTCAACTGTTTTTTATTCAGAGCATTTGTGCAAATCTAAAGCCAGATACTCAGCAAGCAAACCACCCAGCACTCACCCTCCAGAAAGACTGACACAGCGTATCTTTTCTGTAATAATCACACAAGTTTCCTCGTGGGCTGCCCATGTGCAGTCATTGAAGCAGACCCGACGGTGAGGCGGAAGCAATCAGAGGTCAGAGATACAGACTCTGAAAGGGTCAGAGATCCCAACGGGTCATTGGGACCTTGGGTAAGTCACTTCGTATCTCTGAATCGCATTTTCTTCCTCTACAATATGAAGACTAAACTAAAAGATCTGAGACCACTTCCCCGTTTTCACATTCAATGGTTTTAAGTAACTGTCTAGCAAAACCAAAACATTATAACTGAAGTACAGCTCACCCTCAAGTTGTCCTAACGTCTTTCAGGTTTAGGTTTAAAGAACCTTAACTACTTGGTCACCACCGTATTTCTTACACTCCCATCCTGCAAAAATTATTCACAATTTGAAGAATGCTCTACTTCCTCTCCTGGCTGTCGTCCCGCCCCTCAGAGAGCACCACCTTTGATGAACGCATTTGCATGGAGCAGAGTGGTCTTCCTCATAAGGGCTGTATTGAGAAAACGCTGAGTGATTTTTGCAAGAGGAGGGCTGCTTTTGTCCTCCTTCTCATTTTTCCAATGAGCAAACAAAAATGCCACCGGCACTCTGTGGTCAGAGATTAAACACCACAATATCACTCTATTTTCCTTTTCAGTTCTTTCAGTTTTCCCACCAAAACACCAAGATGAGTCCCAGAAATTGGCACAAGGTGGGGGCAGGGTTATGACAGAATATCATATTCTGCTTACTCTTTCTTTGACTTAACTTGGCTTAATTTCCTGCTAAGTGAAAAAAGATAGTGAAAAAAAAATTAAAATAAAAAATCTTCCCAAAGCTGTGTCCTGGCAGCTTGAAAAACATGGGTGTCAACTCCTGGCTTGGCTTGCTGGCATTTGTCAATTCTATGATTCTCTGGAAAAAGATTATCTATCCCCAAAACCATTAAGCTTCTAACTAGTATAAACAGTGGTAAAAAGTTCCTGCTCCTGAAAAACAGTCATCCATTGTCAGACATTCCCTCTGAATTGATCTTAATAAGCTATTTTAAATGAAGGGGAAGGAAAAAGCATAGCACTAACACATGGCAATTATCTGTAATTCTCCATTTGCAATGTCTACTGGAGAGAGAAAAGAACGCAAATGTGGACAGATGCTGACTAGAGCTTTACAATGACATCAAAATTAGGGTCTTTAGTACAGTAAGTGACATGACTAAGTTGCAGTAGTTCAAAGGCAGGTTTTCATCCCAACAACAATATATACCACAGATTGTTGGGAACTGTGATGAGATTAAATTTCCACGAGGCATGATCCATGGGAATAGGGAGGGGGAGACATGTTTTGTGTCCTAAAAGCTTACCAGTGTGGCAGGGACTTGTTTAGCTGCTAATATTTAATGTCAAGTTTAGTGATTCTATACCAGCTTTAAGGTGGGAAGAAGAGAAATAGACTCCCCAGCCTCCTCAATAGGTTTCCTGGCATCTTAAAAGAACTATAATTCTAGCATTTTTAGAAGTAATTTAACAGTCAAGCATCCTTATTTTACAGATGAGAAAAACAAAACCCAGAGGGGATCTCACAGCTGTTAGCAAAGCCCAGAGGCCTCGGGTATGGTGAGGAATGGGGTGAAGGGTCCTGGAAAGATCACTGCTCTTCATTTTACTGATCATCTCATTTCATCTCAGTTATCAACATTTCCCTTTATCTCTTCTGGCATCAGTAAGTAACCCTTGAGCATTTACTATGGGCCATAGAACTCTGTGTGCTAAATGCTGGGGTCACCGTAATAATTAAGACACACCTAGTATAATGAGAACAATTAATCCAATGTCTCAGCAACAAGACAAATTATCACGCTTTTAAATTTTCATGAATCTTCACTCCAGAAACGGGAGTGACCTTATGCGAGTTTGCACGCGTGTGTGAAGGAGTATGCGTCCACTCTGAGCATTAAGCAGCAGCTACTGACCTCGAGGCAACAACAAAAAGGGCCAATCTTGGGTTTGGAATTGAAGACAGACCAAGAAGAAAGATGGCAGCCCAGGTTACCAATGAATAGCAAAGTAAGAGGAAAATGACCAAGACCCAGGGTAAGCAGGGACTAAAGTAACTGCCCTTTAGCCACGTGCAGCCCTGGGCCAAGGGTCAAGGATCCCAGCCCTGCCTGCCCAGAGCAGTGGCCAGGAGGAGAAATCCCAATGACCTTTGCAGTGGCTCCCTGAAAAGCGCCTGATGGGTTTGCCCTAGGTTAACAATTACCCGCAACTAGGAGCCACTTGCTTTTGCTTTAACAAATGATGTAACAACTTGAACTAGAAAAGAAGTGAATCAACTTGAATTATTTTTACTTTAGTTCTCTTGAAAGTTACTCAAATTAAAAACAGTGCACTTCCCATCTATTCTGGGGAAAATACGTTGGGAAAGGAAAGCTGGAAACACTTAGCTTATTAGTGAATTTTAATTTATATAACTATTTTGGAATTGACAATTAAGAATTCCATTAAAATCATATTATGAACTGACCTAAGCCAATTTAGCACTTCAGAAAATCCCTGGTTCTTAGAAATGTAAGAACCTTCCAGCACTCAGAGGTAGGTGAGAGCTACGTACTCCAAATCCCACACTTACTACCAGCCTCGGTCCAAATCCTGCTAATGGACACAAGCAAGGAGGCACACAAAAAAGACAATCTGTCCTTTTTGGGGGTTATTTCTCTTTTTTTGATCTCAGGCACTTAAAGGAGCACCACGCAAGTTCACTCTGTGGGAGACACAATAGTCTCAGGGCAGGACAAGCAAATTTTAGAGTCAGGTGGAGAATGGAACCCTTTGAAAAGTCGGGGTGAGGGGAGGCACGACTTCAAGGCTCTGAAGGGGTCAGGATGCCAGGCTTGCCAGGTTCTCGAGGTTCTCATTCCTCATTCGCTCAAAAGTGGTGGGGCTCTTACTGTTCGTTTTGCTAATGAAAAATATTTCAAAATCCTTTAGGTAAAGAAAACCACTCAGATGATATCTGAAATGTTTAGGCCACCAATTTTGGAGACTGTATTCCTAATGAAGGTATTTCCATGGTAAACCAAACATGCCAAGAGAAAGAAAGTTAATGTACACATACATACATGGATGGCAGTGTTTCTACTTCAGTATTCTTAGAGCTCATTACCTAAAGACAATCTGCTTGTTTCTACAGAAGAAAACTGTCCATCTTTAACCCTAATCATTTACTGCTATTTTACCAGGCACATTTTCTCTTATAAATTTAAATTATTGAGAGCTAAAGCAAATCAAGTTTCTTGAAATTTTCAAATTTGGTTTGGCTCATCATTCTTCTCCCTATTAGGTCAAATGCCTATTCAACCAACTGCTAATCATGTTAAGTTACTGTTTATATTTTTAGGACATCATATTCAAAACCTAAAATTTATTTCTAGGTTATACACCAAAATGAACGTATTGTTCTTGTGTTACTAGTTGTGTATGTAAGTACTATACTAGTATTCCACTCTATTTTAGACTTTCACAAAGTCAAATCCTGTTGGCAATATTAAAGCCATGATTCAAAATGAGATTTTTTAAAGAAGAATCAGAGTTCTCCAAGGCTTTGTCATTGCAAATCACTTTGCCAATAACAGGAAAACTACTACTGATAGTATTTTACTTCATTATATTCAATCCTGACCACAACCTTATATTCCCATTTTAGAAATGGGAACACTTCAGCTCAGAAGAGTTCATTGAATTGGCCAAAATGACAAGACGAAACAGGATACAGGATTCAAAGCCAGGTCTTCATTTTTTGATTTGTTACTATATCCAACCCCCTGGACAAATTAAACTACTAAAGTATACAGCTCAAAATAACAAAATCACACAACCATGCCACGTATGCTATTTCATACCTTTAATCCTCTGAAGCTTCCTGGGCTAGATGGAGAAGAACTGGAGGATTTCGTAGATTTAGGAGTAGAAAGCTGGCTGCTGGGAGTTCCATTAACTGACCAGGAGACAACAAAGGAGACAGAGATCATTAAAACACAAAACAACCCGATTGTGTGAAAACACTAAGCCCATGCACAACATAGCTCCAATGAAGCTTCGACTCATTTCAAGCTCAAAGCAGATGGCAAATCAGCAAAAAGAAAAAATAATGTACATTATTATATTCAAGACAAGGTATCAGACAAATAAGGAGTGAAACTAGGATTATTTTTCAATAACAGCTTTCCAGCAGTGACAGAAACCAAAGATATAAAACATTATGGAACGAGGGATGTGAAGAAGAACTTGTCCATAAATCATGCCTGCCAGTAAGGGTAGAAAAATGAATGGCTATTATATTTGTAATGCTTTACTACGGAGACTGTCCCATAACCTCCAATATTCACTACCTTGGTATATACCAACCTGAATAACCAAGACATTTTGTGGCTCTCCCAAATCAGTTCTGACATAATCCAAGTAAATTTTTGAAGGACATTCTTAATGGAATGGGAAAATTAATGGTCATTTTCCTTGTAATGTCTGTTTGTTTGTTTGAAGGCCATAAAAGACACTCTTCAACTTTCTTTTTACCTAGACTAGTTATTGCTAATTCCTCCCATTTTCTTTACAGCTAATTTCCCCCTTATTTAGCAATCTTGATGGTTTTTTTTTTTAATACACCCTCCTACAAACTTCCATACACTTCTTAGGTTGAAGGGTCAATTTTAGAGCCTATGCTAGAAGAGTATGGCCACTGCTATTTTGAGGGGACAGTTAATCTGCACTCTATACTACAGAATGCCCTTCAAATATTTCAGTATGACTCATGCTTATTTCCAATTGTATCACCCGGATCCATTTCTGCTTTATTTCACAAAGCTGATAGTTAACATCCAGTATTGGTGTGATTTTTTTTCTCTTCTAAGAAGTATTTGTAATCCCTTTCATCACGAATCCTCAATGCTTTTGCCCAAAGTAGATGAAAACTGCCATTCATCTCTATAGAAAGAAAAGCAAAGCCCATTTCCTTTTTTTTTTTTAAATATGAGAGAACAGACAACTATTATTTTAAATGATGCTAATAAGCATCAAAAGCAAAAGACAGAGATAAAGGTCCTAACTAGATGATTGAAAAAAGTGAGCACCACTCTTTGCATGGAGGCAGAAGTTCTGGGTCAAATACTTTGTGATTAGGTGCGTCATTTGCAAACATGGCTATCTGGGTCTATGACATCACGTTTGTTTATAGTGTCACTCATTTAAAAAGTCAGCAAAGATGAAAATGTTTTCTAGTTATTTTTAAATTATGAAACTTCAATTTCTCTAATGCAAAACTACTCATTCAAAAATAATTAACAGTTTAGATTTTCCTAAGAAATGTATGTGGGTATATAGCGTGCAAGTCCAACACCAGTAACTATCCAATTATTTCAAAACTTTTCAGAGTATTCAACAGCCCTGATTACTTCTCAGTTAAGTTAAATTTCAATTAACGTCGTCTCTTTAAAAACTTCTCGTTAAAGAGAACTGGTGGTGGGAAGTCACATAAAATAGAGATTATGATGGGCAATGAACTAGTAAACTTGCGGTGAGCTGAGGCCTGTTTTATTTCATTTCACACAGCAACCTGCAGAAGTCACCAGTTACTACTCAGTAAATACTTTAGCTTTCACGAATATTCAGACACAACACCGACACCAAAGGCTTCTTGGACTAGCGAGAGAAAAGGGCCTAAAAGTGAATAATTCCTGCAAATGGTAATCTCTGTAGCAGCCCAATTTCCCTAACAACACACCCCCTGTATACATAGCTCCTTAACAAAATTCACTGCTGGGGATTTAACTGCTGTATGCCCATATTTAACTGTATGCCCATATTTAACTGTATGCCCATATTTGCCCCCAAAAAACTCTGATCCTAAAGAGATATTAAGTCACCTGTCACCCTCTAAATTTCCGACAGCATTTGGAAGGTTCTAAAAAACACTCTCTAATGAGTAGTCCTTGGTACGACTTATCAGCACATTTCTCCAGCATCTTTGGGAGGGTAGGTGAGACCTGGACAGTGCTACGTTGTACCTTCCCCCGACACACATTGCTGCCACCACCTGGAAGGTGTGCTATGACCAGCCAGCATCTTTCTAATGTTCCCGCTCCTTCACTCCACCCCTGACATTCTCTCCCCAAATAAGGCTTTTATCTATTGCTCCCTTCAACTGTAAGGTAAGATAAACTTGGGGACTTTTTTGTATTAATTTGTTTGCTCTCAATACTTTTTTTTTTTTATCTTCGTGGACTAGGAAAGAGTCACAAGCTAGAAACCTAAAGTGAGAAGACAAATTATGGTAGCTATTTCCCCACTGATATTATCCAGATTAATCTCTGTGTGCTTATTACACACTATTTAGCTATTCCAATAAATTAGAGTTCTGTTGAGGAATTTAGTCAACCAGAAGCTTTCACTTATGGGAGCATTTCTGTCTGAAGATTGAAAAAGTACAATATCATGTTTACCAAATTACTAGCTCTGTTTCAAATTCCAATTAGTCCCATGGAATTTTAAAAACGGTAGCAGGTAAAGCATAGCTAAAGCAGTCTATAAAAGCAAGTTATACTTCTGGGTACTGCGGCTTTTAATAATACAAAACTCTTTCCTTCCTGGTGGTGGGAGAGAACACAATCGGAATAAGTATGGTAACATTCTTCAGAATCACAGTGAGGTCCCAGCAATTGACTCAGGTTTTAGCCTTCCATAACTGCAGCATGAGCTGACCACGTATTTGAGTTAATCTCTTACAAGAAGCTGTCTGCTCTCTGAAAGGTGATCTAAACATCTCACAACTTTCACTTCTGAGTTTAACATCTACTCCATTAATCCAAATTCAAATATGGTCTCAGTAAAAATTGTGGGGTACTGGAATACGAAGATTTTCTTTTTTTTTTTTCTTTTTTAAATTTTTTATTGGGGAATCTTGGGGAACAGCGTGTTTCTCCAGGGCAAAATCAGCTCCAAGTGGTTGTGGGCGGGCACAGCCCACCATCCCATGTGGGAATTGAACCGGCAACCTTGTTATTGAGAGCTCATGTTCCAACTAACTGAGCCATCCGGCCACCCCTCCGGAAGCTCAGTAGCAACTTGTTGTCTTCAGTCTAGTTGTGGAGGGCGCAGCTCACTGGCCCATGTGGGAATCAAACCGGCAACCCTGTTGTTCAGAGCTCACACTCTAACCAAACGAGCCACCCGGCCACCCGGAGGATTTTCTTGAATCATTTTCAAAGCATTCCAAATTCAAGTTAAAAACATGTATACTCGTACACTTATTAGACTATGTTATGAAGCAGTTGGTCTGGAAGACAAATATGGCTATGAAACCTGCTTTAAGTTCAGTATGTTCATTTCCATCTTACGACCTCGGAGAGACAAAATTGGAATCATCTTAATACCTGATTCTTGAACCACTCTCCCCACTTTTATTTAGTTGTTTTACTATAAGTATCTGTAAACCTATCACTACAACAAAAGCTACGAATCTGACAAAAATCTACAACTTCCATATGGTAAGCTCAGTTCAGTGTGTTTATGCAAATTTCATATTATATTAGCTTTCCCAGTGTTTGAGAATCTTTACAGGAAGCACAGCATGATTTGAAAGAAGCTTAACAGCAGAGAAATGCTTTCAGTTAAAAATTATTCATATCAGCAATATGTTCAGAAAGAGAAAGTATCGGGCCTATTCATCCCAGGATAGGGAGGAAGGTGAGAACAAAAGAGTATCATGACTTCTATGGTCATTTTCCTACTACCAACGTTAGCCTTTCTCACTAAGAGAACATTTTCCAAGATTCACTAGACAACAAATCCCTCAAGGCAATGTGCCTCCTCCATCACTCAGGGGTGTGACGACACACAGACAGGCACTTGCGATCCCCGGACAATGCCTCGTTCTCTAATACATAAGGGAGGCTGAAGCATTTCGTACTGCACAGCTATACCCTGGTACCAGCCCGATACAGTCATGAAAATGGAGCAAAGGAAACAGAAATGTGGCAAAAGACAAAAACAAAAACCCAGCAGAGCAACACAGCCATTATCACCATGGCTCACCTGGGGATTTGGCTGTCGAGTAGGCACTGGAATAGGGACCAGCCCTCTTTACTGTCCACAGTATATACAGAGGAAGGGAGACAGTAAGGAGAGTGATTATTCAGCAGGTCTAGCGCGTCTACAGAAAGAAGGGCTCAGCAGCCCGACCTAAACAAAGTAGGGTAGGTGCTGCAAGGGACAGCTGTGCAAAGTAGAAGGACCCCCAAACACAAGACTTTTTTACACAGTCTGATGCTTGAGAGTCTTTTCTGCTATCACATGCTCTAGATTTCCCACATGTAAAATGATGGTTTTTCACAATCCTTTCCTTCAGGGGAAATGATATCAGCAAAATTATTTATAACTATACTAGAAATGAACCTTGTAAAATCAATAACATCAAGACATTTGTGGATGTTTTAAATTTTTTAAATGCCCAAACAGTCAAAATTATGACAAATTTATAGGCCTTGGACTTGAAAGAAATTTAATTACAGGTCAGTCTGACTCTTAAGTAAAGTACTTCTTTCCAACAATAATCATTGTTACTATTCAATTGTTTGATAAAGGAAAGGCCTGTGGAAACCTATCAAGTAAATATATTGTTGCACTAGGTGTGGATGTGGATGTTTTAAACCATAAGAAAATATCTACAACCATAAAGCACCAAATTTAAAATGCAGTACACAGTGGTCAAACTGTGAAATACTTCCATGTAAATATCAGGAGAAGAATCTAGATAATAAGATTGTTCTTGAGAAAATGTGTCAGAACAAAACAAACAAGCTTCTTAGGCAACTTAGTATAACTTTGAGAAACAGACTTAAATTTTTGGTTTAATAAATCATGTCATCTATATGTTGTTCTAGAACCTGACTGCATAGTAGCATGGGAAAACTACCAGTTCACAATAATTTAAAAAAAACTGAAGGAGAATGATATGTGACCATCCATTCCTTTTCCATTACCTACCTGAAGCTGGTGATTTGCTGCGTCGAGAGGGCCCAGGGCTTTTGGATCCCGAATACTTAGCTGAGGAGCGAGAATAAGATGACTTCAAGACACGGCATTCTAGAAAGAAGAAAAGTGCATTAAATAGATCTGGTTTTAATACTAACCAAGGGAAGATTGCATGGAAAGCAGTTTACTACCTGGAACCATTACCTGATTGTATTTCTATTATTGTGAAACAATTTAAATATACAAAACAACCACCCAAAAAAGTCCACCTGACGTTGGACTACTACTTTAATTAGGCTACCTACACATCTTGCGACATTACCTCATTGTTCCATATGGATAGAGAAATCCCAATGTTCTAAGTTGATTCACACACACACCTACCTGAATCCAAACATGTGCAACATTTTTTTAGTCAGTAGCATTCATAGGCAAAGGCTACAATTTTATTATTCTCAAGTCTTTATCAAGTGTTGAAAAGGTATGTAGGACGTTTTTATTTATAATTTGTAAATTGCAATTTATAAACTCCTTACTTGTTTATTTCCATCTTTCCAAAGTGTGGAGCATCAAAAACAAGGAAACTAGCTTTAAATAATAACTCAGGTCTTCCTATAAATCACCAAATAAAATAGAGTTTAGAGTATCGGAGCTAATTGCAGCTAAAATAATCATTTCTAATTTGAATAATTAAGAACATGGGTTTAAAAGTCATGTAGATTTTGGCTGCATCACAGATTTGACATTGCTACCGGGGAGATGGTGGTTAGGCCTGAGACTCAGTTTTTCCTCTATGAAACTGGGATAAGAAAAAAATCTACTTCTTGGCTTCTTATAAGAATTAAATTAGATAACATACTGTCTGTAACTTACTTTAAAATACTTCAGTTTACACAGGAAGATTAAAATGTGGATTGGTTTTAATGTATACCTCCGGGGCAATAAATTAACATATGAAGTACACTAATCAGGAAAATACACACCAGGGGAGGGTAGTTAGTATTTGAAAGACTCTAATCAAAACCTTACACAGAGGGGGCTGTAGCAATTTCAGTTTCTTTAATTAGCATTAGGGATGTTACAGAGTATTCCATTGTTGAAAGGAGTGGTTTGTGGATTTGGTAGAAACTGCTGAAGGCACTGCCACTCTTTCCCCAACAGGACGGGTCAGTCCACAGAGCCAATACTAGAACGTCAGGGTTACATCGTAGGTTGAGGAATCTGTGCAGGTCTTTCCTGCAGCTCTTAGAGGAGGATTTTGTTATTTGATTTAAGACTAGATTCGCTGACTTCAATGGATCTTTAATGCAAGATGTCAGAAATCTAAAAGGACAGAGTTGGTATTTCATCAAGAGTATAAAACAAGTTAAATAACTGATTTAAAAAAAAAAAAAAAGCTTTGCCTACTAAATGTACCTATGGCAGAATTAAGTCTGAGACTTGACTTCATTGGAAAATTTTATGACCTGATGGTGGTATAATAACATTAACAATAGCAATAGCATATGCCCTGTAACAGGTACCCTTCTAACTGCTTTACACATAGTAACTCATTTAATCCTCACAAAATGTTATGAAACAGCCATAATTATTATCCCCAGCTTGCAGGAGGTTAAGTAACAAGCAACTGAGAAGGAAGAATCAGTAGCTTTCATCTGTCTCTATTGGAGTCTATCAATAGCCAACAACAACAACAAAAACTATGAAGGATCCAACAAGCCAAGGTCAATTTACAACACACAATGTGAACTGTGTACAATGCCTGGTACATACATAGTAAGTGCTCAATAAATGTTTCATTATCGCTCAATAAATGTTATCCAAATGAACGTAATAACCTAGAACATTTCATTGTTGAAAGTTTCAGTGTTTCAACACTCAAAATGACCAAGGTCGACATCAAAAAAAATACTATGAAATGAAATTATGCTAACATCAAGAAAGACGTAAAATACAGAAAGACGTAAACGCATGTTTTCATCAACCTTAACCATCCATGAGAACAGGGGAGAACATTACACGGAGAATACAGAAGGACATCACCTGCAATTCTTTAGGGACTTTCCAGGGACATTACCAGTTTAAAGCAGGACCAGTCCAATAGACTAGAAGACAGTACAGAAACATTCAAAGAATTCTGGCAACAGTGAAAAACGAAAAACAAAAAAAGTAGATAAATGAGCCCCAAGCACAAAGTAGATCAATTACGCCAAGGGAACTGACTTAGTGTAACAGGAAAGAATTACACAAGGGAGTGTGGTACCGTAGAATGTATCATCGTCAATGTTTTTGAAAGTCGAGATGGAGCATGGCGTTTATTTGGTCACATGTGTCTCTAATTCTGGGCTGTTAGAATCACCACAACTGGAAGGGTTCAACCATCAGGCTAGATTTTTGAAAAACCAACTATCCTAATTCATGAAATTAAAGAGTGAGATTGTATTGCAAACATCCCTCTCTTCTGTGAAATCTTGTATCGGTATGATTTTACCTTATTTAAAGATGAAATTGACTTTATCAGCTAAAATGATCACTGTTCCTATGAGAGGTTTAAATTAATTCAAGACAGCAGAGTAAAGCAATATTCCCAGAATCAAACACATTTGAAATCACTGAGGTTATTGCTAAATAGTTAAAAATGCCATACATTGGCTAAAATCAATAAAAGGGATTGTCTTACCCCATCCATGAAAATAGCCTTTTTTCCTGGCTATATAAACAATGCATGTTATTTTTTTTTTCAAATTGCAAACAGAACAAGAAGGTAAAAAGACACCTGAGGAAATCACTATTAACAATTTAGTTATTATCCTTTAGGTATCTCTTTATAGACATGGAAAATGTACAACTAACTGCTTCAGGTTCAACACTGTCCATATAATTAAGGTGGTATAGCCAGCCTCCATTCTGAAAGATGGCAGGAAATTCATTTCAGAAGCAAAACAATGCAGTAAAAAGGGAGGCAACCAAATGGCTAAAAAATGAAAACTACTGAACTGCTGAATTCGTTTCTTTTTAGGACTAAATACTTTCTTTTTCATCCATTATAAAGGAGTACTGTCAGTGCCATCTTCTCTCAACACGCCAGACCCCTTACATACACCCCGTGACAAAATCCCAGCCTCCGTTATTGAGTCACAAGGATGGTCAACGAACAGCCTTACCACTGTGATCCAGGACAAAGTCATCTTGGGCGTAACGGAATTTCTCAGGTCCACATGCAATAAAAACATCGTCATCACCGAAAAAGTCTTGCAGACAAGTAACCTAAAAAAAAAAAAAAAAATCACATCCAAGAAATAAATTAGAAACATTAGAAGTGAAATAAAAAGTCAGCAAAACCAAATATATTTTCAAGCCTCTCCTGTAACATTAAGTTGGAACGTAAGGCTGTCTAACATCACATTTCCAAGCGTTTTACTCTTCACAAAGCACTTGCACACAGTGTCTCCTGACCTCAGAACAACAGAATGAGCCGCTCGTTAGCTGCTATCAACATTCCTGTTTTTCAGGTGCAATCAAGGAGCGCACAAAAGGTAAAGTGATGTTTTCCAGGTTTCGGATTCATGCGCGGCAAAGCTGGGGTTGATGGGTCTCTGCTCTCAGTTTTCGTGTTCTGTACTGTGCCCCCTTTCCTCACCCTCCTAGCCACTCCACTTCCCAGCCACGTCACTTTGGGCAGGACTTCTCGGTACCTCTGGTACAGTTCACCTTTGGTTGTTTTCAGGATTCGTGTATGAAAACTGCTTCGAATGAGTGGCAGGCTTGTAAATACAGTAGTTCCTCCTCATCCTTGGGGATACATTCCAAGACCCCCAGGAGATACCTGAAACCATGGATAATACCCAACCCAATGTGTACCATGTTATTTCCTATACGTACATACCTTTTCACTCAAAGGAAGCACTTTACAGCTTCTCTTTGGCACATCCAAATTGCCAGCATCTCTACTCTTGCGCTGTGGAGCCATCATGAAGTAAAGTAGGGGTTACTTGAGCACAAGTACTGCAATGCCAGGACAGTCACCTGATAACCGAGATGCCACTAAGTGACGAATGGGCTGGAGCGTATACAGCTCGGAGGCGAGGGATGAAGCAGGGCAGTGCAGGATTTCATCACGCCACTCAGAAGGTAACACAATTCAAAATTTATGAATTGCTTCTGGAATTTTCCATTTAATATTTTTGGACTGCACTTGACCACACATAACTGAAATTGCAAAAAAACGGAACCTTGGATAAGGGGCGACTACTGAACCCAGTGTGTTAGCGCTCTCTCCATCATCACCACCATCACTAAAATCAGAGGAAGATTAGCCACAAAGGTGACAGGCGTAAGCATCAGGGTCCTTCCAAGGCCTTGTACCCGAAAGTGCACTCTTAACTTCATGTTCTTTTCTCATAAAGCTCCCCCCCCACCCGCCACCATACTGTATCAACTTCAGATCCCACAGAACCCAGGTCCAACTCAGGGAGCATTCACCCATTCATCCCAGTGGTGACAAGAAGAACCGTCTACCAGGACTTTGGATGTAGATAGGCTCCACTTTTGCCTGTCTGTCAATGGGTATCTGATTTCTTTTTTCAAAAGTACTAATTTCCAATAATTATAATAATAATACAGTTTTTAAACAATCAGTGCTCTAGTACTTGGAGGACTGGGCAAGCTCAATAATTCCGTAAGTCTTCCTAATCACTATTTAGCTTTTTATTGGGGGAAAAAAATCTCACCACAGAGTTCGAAAACAATGCTCTCGAGAGAAACGACAGTGAACTGCATGCACTAAGAGAAGCGGCTGTGGATTCTGCTTGTTCATTCCAGTTCTCATCAAGCTAGACGCAGCTTCTGTACGTCACTGACAATTGGCTCAGGCCGCAGTGCCTGAAGCTTTCCAGAGTGTTTCAGTCAGTCTGAGATGCTGTTACACACTGCCATAGGCTGGGTGGCTTCAACAACAGAAATGTATTTCTCACAGCTCTGGATGCTGGAAACCCAAGACCAGCCTGGCAGCAGGGTCGGATTTAACACAGGCATTTTAGGGAGACACACACATGCAGTCCATCACAGGAGAATCCCATTTTTCACCTTTTCTGTTCAAGCTGCTTCTCTTCATCTGAGGTGGTGATCGCATATACCCCTTCATCCATGCAAGGATCCGGGGAAGTCATCCTGTTTTCCTTTCTTTCTCAACCTCTCACACCATTTTTACTTCTTACATGGCTCTCCAGCATTTCTATGCCTACTCTTTGATTCAGCTCTCACTTTCTCTTGCCCAGACTCCTGCCACTGTCCAGTAACTTCCAGTCTTCACTGTTCTCACAGGTGTGGACATAAATGAAGATGGCACTGGTATATCCAGTCTCTCGCAGGCAGCAGCGTGGTGACCACACACCATGCACAAGGCTCAGTGGCTTCCTTCTTGACACGATACTGCTCCTTCACAGGGCATACCAGTTTGTCTTTCCACACATGGTTTGCCTAAGAGGTTTGCTTCCCTTTGATTCAGGCGCTAGCCACTGAACACATATTTGGTTAAATAGTTATCAGCTAATTTCAGATTTGTCTCCAATAACTCATCAGTACTCTCAAGAAGTGATAGGCATCAAATAAACAAATAATACAACTGAGATAAACAAACATGTATTCTGACTGTTATTAAGCTGTACACAGGACACTGACACATCTCATGAACAACTTTCATCTCCATTCTTTCCACAAATTTGCACTAACTGCTTAGTATGTGCTCGGCACTATGCTAGCTGCTACAGAAACACCAGTAAAGAAAAAAATCCTTGCCCTCATGGAGCAAGCACGGTGAGGAGATGACAATAAAATGTGTGTAAGTACACTCACGCATTGCAGAAAGCCAAAGATTGGAAGGGGGATGGGAGCTACAGCACTAACCAGAGTGGTCACACAAGGCCTCACTGCAAAGGTGACATGTGAACAGAATAGTAAAAGAGGCTAGGGAGGAAGCCCCCTAGCTATCCAGGGGAAAGTGTTTCAGGCAGAAAGAAAAGCATATACAAATCTGTGTGCAGAGATCAGGCTTGGCAAGCTCTCACAAGAAACAGTCCTGGGACAGAGCAAGAGAGCGGAAGAGCCATGTGGGAGGGGAGCTCAGAAAGGTGGGGCAGGTGGAGCGGGGCATCGCCTGTCAGCCACTGGGAAGGAAGGAAGGGCTTCAGCTTCACTCTGCGTGAGCTGGGAAACCTCTAGAGGCTCCCGAGCAGAAGACAGCCACAGACAACTTGGTTTTAACAGGATCACACTGTGTTCATGCGAAAGGGCAAGATGAGAGAGCAGGGTAGCTGGAGGCTGCTGCTACTTCAGGCAAGAGGCTTGTGCCAAGATGTGAGGAGTGGAGATAGTGAGAAGGGGTCACACTATTTGGACTGGAGATATGAGAGAAGAGAGAAGAATGTGATGGCTCCGGGGTTTTGGCTTGAGCCACAAAAGAGGATGGAGTTGCCATCAACCTGACAGGGAAGACCCCAAGGCAATGGACAGGCTTAGCCACAGAGCGGATGAGCATGAGTTTAGATTTGGAACACTGATGGCGAAGTGCCAGTTAAACATCCAGGTGGCGGTACTGGGTGGCAAGTTGGACACATACAAATCGGAATAATTATAAAAAAGACAGACTGGACTTAAATGTGACAACGTATCAAAGCAAAACATTGGTTTTATTTATATGTAAACTGTGCACACAAATATCAACATTTTCAGATAATGTAGGTAAACAGAACTGCAAGCATATCAACCTAATTTTATGCTAAAATTACATTTGTGTCATTTTAGGCCTCCATGTAATACAGTCATTATTTGCCCGTGCTTAAATTTCATGAGTATACGGGACTACATATTTCATTGTTTCTAGCAGTGCCCCAAACTCAGTTGATATTTTTTAAACTGAAACAGCTGATACAATGCCCAGGGTCAAATGTAAGCTAAAATAAATCTCTCTCCCCAATGGAAGCCACATTAATTTACTACTGCACAGTCACTCTAACTTAAATCAAGTACCAACTATATGCCTGGCATAAACCAAAAACAAGAAGCATGCAATCTAGTGATGGAGGATGGACAGGAAAAGTAATAGTTCAAAATTACACCTGTTGTGGGAATAAAGAAATACAAAGAACTAACTTAACGAAAAATAGCATCCCACAAAATATTCAAAACCTTTAGAATATTTCGTTATGTCTGGACACCATGATGATTCTACTTTTTTTAAATTATTATTTAAAAAAAGCACACTTCTTGTTTTAAAACTCTGATGGTCTATTTGTTCCTTTTATCATGTTTTTAAAACTGGTATTTAACATAGAGTTATGGGCCATGTTACTACATCTGATTCAGAAAAAAAAAATGTATCAATACCAGAAATAATATCTC
Organism: Rhinolophus ferrumequinum; assembly: GCF_004115265.2. Classification (NCBI taxonomy): domain Eukaryota; kingdom Metazoa; phylum Chordata; class Mammalia; order Chiroptera; family Rhinolophidae; genus Rhinolophus; species Rhinolophus ferrumequinum. The sequence goes on along the minus strand of NC_046301.1, from coordinate 22,127,198 downwards.
TGTGATTCTTAAGGAGGGTGAGGAAAGTGTATCAGTTTAGAAGACCTCTTACTGTTTGCTTCTAATTCTTTCTTCAATGCAAGAACCTCTTCAGGAATAATGGATGTGATGTGCCTTATCAAAGAAAGCTACACAAATGAGAGTAAAGTAATATTTCTGCTAAGGTATCAAATTAAAGCAATCAGCAGGATCTAATGGGGAAACATCCAACTGAGAAATAATATATCTATGGGCGCATATCTAAGCTTTCCAAATGAATGTGGGCCATTTAAAAACAGTAATTTTTCTGTCTTTCAGTAGACAGACGAATTAAGTCAGGGTGAATAGGTGGCAGCCATAATTTCAGTGCTAGGTCTTCACAGACAGCCACAACCACTTTTCTTTTGCTTTCCCCATTTGGTCTCTGCAAAAGGATACAGAAATACAAAAGTTTGAGATCTGATATAAATTCTATGCACATACTAGGAGCATAACAAACCCTTTCCTCAAAAGAAAAAAGGTAGAGGACACACAGGTGTCCTCTTCCCTGGACACACATACTGAACCAGATGAGGTTTCCATTTCCCAACCCAAGGGCATTTTTTGCAAATCTTGTATCTCTTTCCCTTTCCAGAGTTACAAAAGAGTTGTTAGTAAAGCAGGTCAGACTTCTCTAAGATCTCTTCTTCTTACAAAATTCTAAAGTCTAAATATTTCAGTTTCTAAGGAAAGCTGACATATTTTAGGATATTACTTTCAGAAAAGTAGAGTGCATGCATTTTTCTGAGAGGAAAAAAAAAGGCACACCACCATTTTAAGTGGGTAAATAGCAATGTCCGTTTGGGATTTCTTTCTGTTCAAGTTTCAACCTCATACATCCTCAACGAAATCGTCATGCCCTTCCAATCCAGGTGTTCCCTTAATACTCTGAAATTGGCCCAAAAGAGACATCACCATTGAGGCGACTGCCTGGTTTTGTGTCTGGACCTCTCACCAGACTGCATACACACAAGCTCACGGTCTAGCTCACTGTTACAATTCCAGCACAGTACGCAGCATATAGGATTTGTTCAATAAATTTCTGTTGAATTCAGAAAATGCCACGAGTCTCACATCCTCCAGACAACCTTCTCTCGAGGCTCCGTCTCACACTCTTTCTATGAATTCCTTTCAACCCAATATCAGGCACGATAATCCTTGTTCTGAGATTTATGATGTTGGTTTTCTGTGCCAAGATAACCTATAAACTCCTTGCAAACACCAGTCAATTCCTATAGCCCCTTAAAGAAGGTATTCAGCAAATATTCGACGGACCAAATTTTGGCTCTAGGTACCTTAAAATAACTTTCTAAAAACTCATCGTCAATCATGTAAGTTCTCTGCAGAATTAAATTTCTTTTCATCATTATTTCAGGGTGATTTGAAAAATATCATTTGTGAAATCTACTACTACAATCATTTAATAGAGGTGATTCAAGCAAAGCAATTTGCTGTTCGATCTGCCATTTAGTGCTATTCAGAGACTTAGGCTTGTACTGAACAACAGGCTCCTGAGATACTTTTCAAACCTACTTTGTTGAAAATTTCCAAGACCTGATAAACATGCAAAAGAAACATCACCGGATTTCAATGAAAAACTAATTTAAACTGGCATCAACTTATCTAAATATATTGAAAGAAAGCGTCAAAATCTTACCACCCTTGAAATGTCTATCTCACAGAACAATGACCACGTTTTGTGAATATGTTATTATGGATATCAGGAATATAAAATACACCTTGAAATTTTTTTTATGGATTTTCCTTAATTTTAACTCTTTGTGTTTATGAAGGAAAGAGGGAAGGTGGGAGGGAGACTGAGACCAAAGTCCACACGTCCTGCTGAAATTAAATGCTCTCATTACTTAGCTTTAACAGGCTGTCTCGACTGAAGATTTAAAAAAAAAAAAAAATTTCTAGCTCCGTTCTGAAGAGGACTTAAAGGAGCTCTAAGTGGCTTATGTTTGAAACTAAAATCATCGTATAGGCTTTTAATGGCGCTGCAGCGATACCCTTATTTTTTCCTAAGAAATTATCACATGACAAGTCATAAATTGTCAACATGGAACTGCATTTAATTTTGAACCCCCCTCCCAAAGACTTTTCTACCATACATAATTTTTCTATCCTGTAAGCAAATAGAAATACCAGTGTCTGAAGATGTAAAGAAAATCCAAATGACAATTTTCACATACAATAAAGGATAAAGCTAATAGCTGCTAAGCCATTATCTCTCTCTTGCTAGCAGGGGACACTTTTTTTGTTTTTAAAAGACTGACCTTGTAGATACTTGAAAGCAATCCATTCAGAAGATTGACCTCATAACTGCCCTTATCACAGACACAAACCACGACCATCACCACTCCCCACCCCACCCTTTTTGTTTTAATCATTTCAATATCTAGAATATAAGTTCTCCTTAAAACAAACAGGGAAACCACATCTGAAATAAAGAAAAGGTAAGTCATTTGGTTCTTCCAAACTGCTAAGGACAACCAGGAAAACAAATTCAGAGACCAGAAATAAGGGGCTGAGATTCTCTCCCCATTTCTTTACCCTCTACAGAGAACACAATTAGCATAAATAGTTTGCTTTGTTCCCAGTAAATGTTGGCTGGCCTACAGTAAGGGAAGGATCCCTTTCCACTGCAAAAAAAAAAAAAAAAAAAAAAATAAGCTACTTAGAATAGCAATGTTTTTCAGCTTCCTGTAAAGCCATTCAGCCAGGCACCATGTGGTTGCCATGGAAACAGAACTGAAGCTAAAGGATGGCGGTACTTACAGTAAAGAGCTTCTTGATTTCATCTACAGACAACTCCCTCCCTACATTTTGTTTGCTTCCAGGAAAAAATACTAGATCTAACCTTCCTTCTCCCACTGTAGCCTCCTCCTAATGACTATTCACCAATTAAGACTGATCATGGCATCTTGAGACCAAATACCTGGTTTCAGGAAATACCTTTATCAATAGGATGTAAAGAACTTGAAAAATACATGGATATTCAGCTACCAAATGTATTTTGGGAGAAGAGACAATGACCCCTCTTCCTACAAAAGAAGTAATTTCTAAACTGATTGCCTCTATTGAGCCCCCTTACTTAATTACTAGAGGGAAAAGTTACAAATTTACTCTAGAGCTTACCAAGGGAGGGAGGCTGGAGCAAAATTTTAGAAGAATTCAGGTCAGAGGAAGTCAGAGGAAACCTATTAAGCCAACCATCGTGAGTTTTCCTCTAATTTTAAAGAAGCTGGAGCTGAATGTTTTCAAACAGATAGGATTACAACTTGAGTCAATGCTCTTTAGGACTTAGTCATCTTCAAATAATAAACCCAAAAGGAAATCATAAGTGTTACAAAAGAGGCAACTGAGAACTAAAGTAAAAGGGCAATTTTGTAATCCAATTTTTTCTGTTTCCAATGGAAAGGACAGGGAAAGGGAACCAGTGTGGGATCCCTAACATACACTGCATGTAGTGAGTCTCATTTACACATGACTTTCATTGAGCCCTCCAAACAACCATGTGAGGTTGAAATTATGACTCCCACTTTACACAAAAAGAAACAAAGGCTCAAAGAGGTTAAGTAACTTGCTGAAGGTCACACAGCTGGTGAAGGAGGAGCTGAGATTTTGAGCTCTGCCTGTCTAACTTGGAATAGTCTCTTTGTACTTGACCACACAGTGTCTCCCTAAAGAAGAAAACTGTGATTTACAATCTATGAAAAACAACGTAAGATAGCTTACTGAGATAAGTCAGAGACGTTTTTATACTTGTCCAAAACCCAAATAACCCGACCATTTTTCTGTCTTACTTGTATGAAGTAAATGAACAGCAAGTATGTAAGCTTCGATCTAGATTTTTCTCTTTTCTTTTTAAGGATCGACTTCTAAGTAATGTCATAAGGTCAATACAAGTTTGGGCCAACCTCCTTATACTTCAGGGAATACTGAATATGTTCTGAAATTGATATCTTCAAACAAATTCGCTAACTCTTTCTAAAAACAAATTAAAAGCACAAGTTAGAATCATATGGTTTTAGACTAGGACTCCATTTGCTGCCAAACTGGAAATTTTAAGACTATATAAATATGTATTAATAAATATTATGACCTTTAAATTTTTAACACAACGGCAAAACCTACAACATTTTCCAGAAATATACTCTCTGCATACAAAAAATACATCACCCGATTAGTGTACCTTTTTGGTATCAGTTTAGCATACGGCGAGCGCATCCAGGTAGCTAAGACCCTTGGACTAGAGACTAAGAGAACCATTAGGTAAGGTGGGCAGTTAATTCTACACTTGTTCTGGAAAACACCAACCACTCAGCACTACCAGTGCAAACACCGTTATCATGCTGTAATACAATAGGGCTCTTTAGGTTTATAGGAAAATCATCCCTAGTTCTAAAAAAAAAAAAATCCTGTCTGTTTTTTATGTTTCTTTCATCTTAATAAAATTATTTTCCTCCTCCGTTGTTATCGTGCTCTGAACTTTCACCTCTTATATCAAAAAGATCGCCCTGACAACCCTTTTAGCAGCCCCTCTGCCCACTTCTAATTTTCTGCATTTAACATTTGATGGCTTAGGGAGCGCTATTTCAAGTTTAAAAATACGTCAGTGTAAAACAAGAGTAAACTGGGTGAGGGTTACAGCTTTGATTAGAAGGGAAGAAAATAAACTCTAGTGCCCAAAATTTCACACTGCCTAATGACAAAGTTCCCTCTGCTTATTTCCTAGTGTTAAAGCTGTGGTTCAGCCTGGAGAGGAAGCTAGATTTGAGTCCAAAATAAATGCAGGCTGTTTCATGCTGCAGAAAACATAAGATTTTGGTTTCTACAGCTGCATCTGTTTTCACATGACAAGAAATCAAATTTTTCATTTTCAAACCAACATAAATCCTACACAGAAAGCAACGAGAGAATGTTTTCCCTTTGCAGACAAAGGTCTCACCTCTACTGCAGAAGAAATCCTCTGAATAAGTTACATACTTGTGGCTATTCAGAAACAGAAAGCATGCCATCCATTCGAATTATTTGTGGCAACATTTTAAAAAATGAATTTGATATTGGCTGAGGCAAATACCAGAATTAGATTTTTCTGTTGAAAAGGCACCTGTTCCTGAAACACAGTCCAAACTTGTCACCTTAACATACACATAACTGATTTGCCAGTTGTTAGAATAAGTACTTAGTTTAGGAGAATTCAAAGCAAGATAGCTCAGCAATTAGAATCACTGGTTTATCAAGGCCCCCTTTAAAAATGCAAACACCCAAAGAAGGCCCATGACTATTGACTGTACACCTCTACTTACATTTATGTGGAACTTTAGGATGAAGGTAGAGAAATCTTTTTGTGTGCCTGTTTCATTTTAAGGTAATTTGTATATTTAAGTAATTTAGGACAAAAGAGTACAGCAAATAATGCCCAATCCCCAGAATTAACAAATATCATTTTGTCACATTGAGCTTAGATCCCTTTAATATATGGAAATAAAACATTGTAAGTTAAAAATCTCTTTTGTTCCTAGTCCCCAGCTCGGATGCCCCCTCCCTCCTGCCTGCTTTCCTTCTCCACCACCCCAGGAAAATACTATCACAAATTTTCTTTGGTCCTTCCAAGCCATATTTTTAGACCTTGTATTATAGATGTATATATCCATAGACAACCAGCAATATTGTTTAGTATTTTGTGAAAATGTTATATAAGTTATATCATACTAAATATATCATCCTGCAATTTGCTTTGTTCACTCATTATTGATATTGAAACCTAGCCACTGTTAATTTTTCTTATTAATTCCCCATTTTTTAGTTCACTGATCCATTCCTAAAGTTTTTATTTTTAAAAGGTTATCATTTTACTCTTTAACATTATTCCTTTTGCTAAATTGCAAAGATAAACTCTACATACCCTCAGTACTTCCAAATTCTCTCAAATAAATGCAATTTACTCAGGATATTCACTTTAGTTTCTATCTTATAATAATTAGAGTGACTGAAAAGTGCTCAGGTAGAAGAAAAATGTGTGAACCAGTTCATTCTTTGCCCACAGACTTTAACTCCAATTATGAGAAGGGAACATGCAGTAAATGCTTGACATCTAAGTCTAGAGCTTTAGGCATCACTTTTATTCCAAAGAATAGGATTTCTTGACCAAAAGGAGTATAACTCTGGAAGAGACAATTTTTAAATTACTAAAACTGAAAAATTATTCATGATGGAGCTATAGCTAAGCTTTCAGGAAAAAAAAATCTGCAAGATGACTTAAAATCACTAATTCATAAAAACAGTTCCTCTTTAAAGACAAAGCAAAGGAAGAAAACACAAAATCCCATGTCAGATTTATTCTATACTACGACACAAGTTTTAAACCCACGGGCAACTTCTGTTTCACAGGGAATGCATAAAAGGAATCCCTCCCTGAAGAATTCCAAAAGCTGGGAAATACTGATGAACTGTACGCATGCAGAATTTCTTATCTTTTTCTTGCATCCAGAGACATGATATTCTTTCAAAGAAACATCTACTTATTTTTTGCAAATCTCCAGGGGTGTCAATTAAACAGGGACTTGGACCAGTGAATAAGGGAAGTTGTCTGTAAGCATTTATCATCAAGTTATATGCCTTGCTTGGGGAGCCAGCTGTCTTAAATAACCATCCCCTCCCTGGGGCCACAAGTCTGGGCAAGAATGCTACTCATGTCAGAAACTCATGTCATGAGATAAGATTTGAATGGAAAAGCAAAGGGAACATGGTCTCTTTTCTCCAGCTGGGGTTGATTATTCTGTTCCCAACAAGGAGGCTGTTATTTAGCCTGAAAAGAAGAGCCTCTTTCCTTCTTGGCTATTTGCCAATCCATCACGGCACCTGAATGACCTAGAGAACACCCTGCCTCACCATGGTTTCAAGGCCTCTGAGCCTCTCTCCAGGAAGATGTTTTGGTGCATTATTCTCCATCAATATGAACAGAAGTTATCCTTGGATTCTTGTGGTGTGGCAAGGTACCTTGGGAACCTAAGCAGGTGGATACGGCCAGATGGAATATCAAGATGGGGCTGAGGCAGGTCAGCATCAGCTTGCACCAGCCAAGGAAAGTGGGGAAAACATCCAGCACCTGGAGACTGTGTCTATCTGTCTCCCTATTGTACCCAGACCCAGCACCATGCCCCAGTGTGGACATTCAAGGGACTATTTATTGAATGAGTGAGTGGATGAGTAGCACAGAGGCAATGGACTCCAGGTTCAGCGGCTCATAGTATTAGACTCATGGGTGGGGGGCAGCTTTTACTACCAGCAGATGCTTGGAGATGGCTATGGAAAACCAGAAGGCTCAGGCAGAAAACAGATGTGAGGAGGAGGAGAGAGGAAGGCACGACTGCACAGTGCTGAAAATGTAAACACTAGCAGGATCCCAAATGTAAGTAAATGTTATTACCACAATAAACTTCACCCATGTGTCCTCTACTGCCATAGCTGGTTTGTCTCTAGCGACTTAAACAACTCGAAGGGAACACTCCCAGCTTACAGGAAGGGCCACGATAAATGGGACCATGTGTCGACCTCAGTGTCAGGAGCACTGAGGACAGGAAGGATGTGCTCAGGGAACAGGAAGGAACTGAGGAGAAGAGCTTCTCTGATGCTGAGAGGTGGGACCACTTACACCTTACTAAAACAGAAGAGATGCCGAACAGCGTTACGGTAATCGTGATATACTCTATGCGTAGGTCAACAAATCATTTCAACACACATAAATTACAACTATGTAAATTCATTAGGTGATGATTTTTAAAGCCTGCATATGAAACCTTCACATGTGGGAAGTTTGGGCCAAATGGGCCACAAAGTCCTGCCGCCACCTCCACTGGCTGGTGACCAGCCCTCAGCCGTGACAAGGGACCAAGGACAATTCCTTCTTCAGTCTGGGAAAGGCCAGCCCTGTTCCTTGTCTCCATTTCTCACACGTTCTCTTAATTTGGCTTGCGTCCCAATTCCCGACAATAGAAATACTCGTATCCTTCCTCTCCAGCTACAGAGGAAGGACTAGCTCATAGATGAAGAAATTAATTCCACCTTTAATATCCGATTTTGAGATGAGTGTCACTGCCTCTATTCAGTATATGGCGGTTTCTTCAGTACTTCCTGAATAGTATTCAGAACGTCAAGAAAGGTAACTGTCTTTGGCTGAAATCTTCCTGGACTGAGTAATCTTAACATAGGAACTTGATAACAAAGTTTGCAGTGTACTTTAAGTGCCATCTTCACTTTAAAAAACAAAACATTGTAATACGTATGTATGGTGTCAGGCGGGTACTAGATTTGTTGGGTGATAGGTGTGTGGGGGGTTGGGGAAGGGTGAAAAAGGCGAAGGGATTAAGAAGTACAAATTAGTTATTACAAAATAGTCATGGGGATGTAAAGCAAAGCACAGAGAATATAGGCAACAATATGGCAATAACTACGTATAGTTCCAGGTGGGTACAAGACTAGTCAAGGGCATTACTTTTTAAATTATATAAATGGCTAACCACTATGTGGTACGCCTGAAATATCAAATAATATTGAATGTCAACTGTAATTGAAAAATTAAAACAGGGGGGAAAGGTGAAGGGAAGTGGTTTCCAGGTATAAAATTTCGAGGTATAAAACAAGTCATGGGGATGTAATGTACAGCATAGGGAATATAGCCAATTATACTGTGACAGCGTGGTACCGTGTCAGATGGTGGCTGGGCTTATCCTGGGTGATCAGTTCTTTAGGTATGTTAAATGATGAACTATGGAGTACACCTGAACCTGATATAATGTTGTACGTTAGCTATATCTTTCAATAAAAATCTAAAACAAACATTATTTCAAGATTTCTTCAGAAAAATAGGGTTCTGAAATGATTATGCCCCTGTTTCAAAGATTCAAGTACCCCTTCTAAAATGAAGGATGACCACGTAAACAAACAAGGACAAAGTCGTAGGGTGGAAAAGGTGAAGGGGATTAAGAAGTACAAACTGTCCGTTATAAAAACATTCAAGGAGATGTGAAGTACAACGCAGGGAAGTCAATGATATGCTATTAACTATGTGTAGTGCCAGGTGGGTACTAGACTAGTCAGGGGAATCACTTCTTAAATTATACAAATGTCTAGCCAGTATGCTGTACCCCTGAAACTAATATAATATTGTATGTCAACCATAATTTAAAAGTAAATTTTTAAAAAAGCGGCTCATGGCTACATTAATTTCCAAAGGCAGTCCCAGCTTCCGATGATAAACGTGGCTGGTCTGGGTGTGACCCAGCAGGCGCAGTTTTAAAGAAGGGGACAGGATCATGCTCTAACAAGAGCAGCATTGCCTCCATCCTTCACTACTTAGGAAACTACCTGGGGCGTATTAACGCCAGGAAGTGGCGGCTTGGTGAAGGGGGCTGGCACTGGGAAGCGATTCCCGCCCTGCAGTTCTTCCGCCCCAGGACAAACAGGATGCTCAGAGCGGGAAGTGCTGTGCACAACAAAGAGGGCTGCCGGGGGACTTACTGATCCCCTTTGGCTCCATCCGTGGGCGGCGTGTGTCTGGGCCTGCCTGCGGTGTGTCGGTGCTGGAAGCACTTCTCTCTGGGCAGTGGTGACAGTGAGTCCCAGGGTTCATTTCCTGGGTATGGCTGAAGCGCAGTGTTTGAGGACTTACTGCTACCAAGTCATGTTTTGTTATACGTGCCTTCAGTAGAGTGGGACTGATAATCATGGAAGATGCATAACCCTTTCCACCTCACAAGAGTTCAGCAAGCCTTCCCTCTTAATCCATCACCATCGTGGGGTACATAATTTGAATATTACTCTCATTACTGCCCTGAGCTGTGCATGGGTCGTCTCCCCATCCCCCCACTTTGGTTTGAATTGGCTCCGCTTTCTTTCCTCTCACAGACTCATCCAGGAGCAGCGCTCCTATTAAAATTCATGACGTTTGCCTCAATGCAAGTGTCTGATTGCAGCTGTCAGTTTCTCAGTTCGAGAAATTTCATACTACCCGAGAGGACAATGCAAGGCTAGCACGGCTAAGGAAATAGGTCAGGCTCCATTTTTCTATTTCAGTTCTGCTGCCAAAAGTGTAGGCTTTTCCTACTCGGAAGAAAAAAAAATCCTTGTAGGGAGGCTTCAGCACTTAAAAAGAGGTGAAGAGGGCACCCTTCCCTCCCTCAGCAGGGGAGCTGCCCTGCTTTCCTCACATCCAGCCTGAGGAACCTTTGTTCCATCAGGGGCGACTCTTTGGAAAGAGCCTGTCTTTTTGCTTTTTATTTTATTTTATTTCACAGACACTGAGAGACCAAACTGGACCACAATGAAAGAGGAACTGAAGAAAGGGCATCGAACACCAAAAAGATCCCTTTTAAAAATAAAGTGATTTTTATTAAAATATAGCCCACACACAATATTATATTAGTTTCAGGGGTACACCATAGTTATTCAACATTTCAATACCTAAAGAAGTGATCACCATGGTAAGTCCAGCAACCATCTGACACCTTACCACGCTATCACAGTATTATTGACTATATTCCCTATGAAAAAGATTCTTGATGTCCCAAAGTCCACTGTCATCCTGTTGAGTTGGTTGGCTTTTTTCATCCTGTGCTACCTGGAGAATGGAGGGCAGGAGGGTGGAAACCACTAGGTCTGTTTCACACTGTAGCTCAGCCCAGTCTCCCTCACCCACCTTTCCCCTCCCCCTTACTCACACGGGCTTATACTCTTCCGACTTGAGACAAAAGCTGTGGAAACACTTTATAGGAGGCAAGGAAGAGAAGAACAGAGCATTCTTAAGTCCTCAAAAAGTCAATTCTGAACTATTGCTACTAAGTGTAATTAGAAGGGACCTAGAGTTTATGTGATGCTAAACTGCACGGTCACCCATTTTACAAATGTGGAAACAGAAGCTTAGAGAAGATAAGTGAACTGTCTAAGGCACAAATGCAGGGGCAGGGTTAGGAAGAAGCCAGGTTCCCTGACTCCGAGGGGCACCTTCTACTTCACTCCTCTAACACAAAAGAAGAGAGGCATGCCTTAGAGAGATAAATAATCAAACATCTTGAAACCAGCTAATTTTTATTGTACTGCCAGGCAAAGATGAGAAAGAGCAAGATATCCTTAAAAAAAAAAAAAACAATCACTTGCTAGAGTGAGGAGACCTGAATTCTAATGCCTAAAATGTGGTAACCTCAAGAAAGTTATTAACTGTTCTAGGTCTCAGTTCTCTCACTCATAAACCTACAGATTTGGGTACATGGTCTGTAGATTCCTTCCAGGCACACATGTACATTTCCATACATACGTTTGCTGAGATCAGCTACGTGCCCTGGCACTGCATTAGCCACAGGGGGATTTAATAAAACATGAAGAGAAGGTCCCTTCCCTCAAACAGCATTTACATTTCTTTCCTATTATCTGTTAAGACAAGCCAGGTCTTCAATATGGAACAAACAAGTTGGAACAAATTATGTTACTGAATACGGACCATGCACAAAGCACTATGGTTGGTACTAGAGCAGCAACAACTAAGAGTTAACAAATGAATGACAATCTCTTTAAGCAGGAGATGAGATACATGCATATGAGAAGTAAAATAATTTAACATTACTGAGCCAGCCATATTCTGGACATGTCACAAGATGGACTCATTTGCCAATTTATCTTCTATCCAGTCAGATCTATCCAGTCAGATCACAGGAGGACTCTGAGAAAACTTCCTTAGGAGATGGACTAGTCAGGTAGACCAGACTAGTCAAAGTGAGGGGTTCAATTATAATCGTACACGAACTAGGGGAAAGAAGGGTTAGGACAATGGAGGTTGTGGTAATGCCATTTGACGCTACTTCCGAACATAAATTTTAGGCTATAACCAACGTTTGATATTTAGAACACACCATGATCATTTTTATTTCTTTACCATGTTCAGGCTTTTCCCACCTTTGTGCATCCTCCCTACCCCAGCCCTAGTCTTCAAAACTCTTCTGCCCTCTCAAGGTTCTTTAGGAAGATTCAATACTTTTCATACTGCTATCCCTGATAACATTCACTTTCTACATCAAACATATTAAATCTAAGTTTTACTTAATTCACTAAAATTTTGACCAATTTTATAACAATCTCTATTTTATATGGGTATAAATTCCTTAAGAGAGATACAGATAATACCGATTTTTGATTATAGAATTAGAAGTTACCACTGAGATCATTTAACCCAAATTCCCTTAGTTTCTAGGTGTGGAAATTGGGATGCTACTTACAGAAGCCCAGATAAGTCAGAAATTTATGCTGAGGACATTATGGATCTGGCTCCCGGAGGAGGGAGAGTGCACTTACTAAAACTGAGAAGGTATTTTGGTAACTGCTGCTTTGATTTCTATAAAAATCATTTTCACAAAAGAAAGCTCTCTTCAGGTATCACCATTATTAAAACTACTTGATTTTATATAGATTGATTCTAAACTTACGGTATGTCCAAGTCTTATTATACAGGTTTTCTAAAGGGAAGGGTCAGAGACCAAGGTTTGGTCTTGATTCTACCTCTAATAACTATAAAAACGTGAGTATGTAACTTAGCCTCTTAATATTTCGGTTCCAATTTCCTTCTAGGGGAAATGAAGACCAAGTAAGATGTAAAGAACTTTTGCACTGTAATACACTATTTTTCATTTCCCAAGATCAGAGGAAATGCCTTCCTCTTCTATGAACCATGCTACTCCTCTATGTATTTTCTACCCATGTCCCTTTTCTCGTTGTTTCTAGACTACCTTGGAAAACTTCTAGTTTCTTGGTGTTTTGTATTTATTCTAGGGTCAACTTTTCTTGCAGTTCCAGTAATCAGTAAACACTTTTACTGATTTGCTTCCTTTCTCCACTCCAAGAATCAGCAGGGACATTAATTTTCTTTTCTTTTTACATTACCTGCATTTGGGACTGCCAGGTACAATACAGAACACCTCGTTAAATTTAAATTTCAGATAAGCAATGAATCTTTTTTTTTTGTACTAAGTATGTTCTATACAATTTTCCCCCTAATTATGACAACTCTACCAGCATCAGTCAACGAATGATATTGTTCTTCAGTTCAGTCCTGTGCAGAGATTTTTAGAAATTAATTTTTACATTGGAAATGTTTTAGTAATTTTACAGAAGGAAAACCTTCCTTGTGTCAGGCGAGAGGTTTCTCCAATCAGAGTTAGCAGTCATAGATATGAATGACCACTCTTCATCCACAACAGCCGGGGAAGAGACCTGGGTAAGGCACAGGGGTCTGTGCCTTTGGTCAAAAGCTGAAAACAATGATGTGTGAAATCTGACCAACACAAACACAAGTGACTTGTTGAGGTGGCCCCTCCTGCTTTCTATGTGTAGTGATGGCAGGTCATGTTCTTACTGAGGCTTAGGGAGCTCATAATATCTATTAAACAGTACATCTCCAGATCAAACCAGCTCATCTATCTTTGACCTTCAAAAGCAACGTCACCTTGGGGAAAGAGCTCGACATGGCAGTCAGTTCAACAGTCAGAATAAGCGTCAATCTAGAGTTGATCACTGAGAAATTTGGACTAGCCATTTCTAGAGCACCGACTGATTACATGAAGAACACATGCTATGCTAAGTGTCACTGCCAACCCACCACAAAGTTATTAACCTGTAAGCATTAACGGAAGGCTATTCCACTTAGGATTGCAATAGCTGCCACACTTACAGAACTACAGATCTTGGTTTCCTGTGCTAGAGAACTAACAACTTAATGGTAGCATTACACAAGAGTATATAGCCCCTATTCCCTTTTGTGGGAAGGGATGGGAAAACCACAAGTTATAATGCCTTTCTAGTTTTTCCACTCAGGCATTAGAGTGAAGTCTCAAAAGTTACATTCTGTCAGGTCTTAAGTAAGGTCTGTAGTATCGTTTGGCTGACATAACTAGAATATTGGTACAAGGCTTGAAGGCAGATACACATTATTTTCTTCTGCATTTTTACAGGAAATCTTCCATGAATATTAAATACATGAAAAGAATCTCTTTCATCATCACTTGTGTAGCCACAGAGAGGGTCTGCCTTTCATAAACCAAGCATATGACTTGCAAAGGCCCCCAAGAGCTGCGGGTCTCCAGGCCGGATGCTGGGCCTCTGAGATGTTTATTTCTCTCTCCTCCTACCAGTTGAAACAGATCATTTTTGGCATTTTTTTTCCTTGAAATGAGAAAAGCACATTCTAAATTGCCATTAACTGATAGTCCTCTGATGAGTGCAATTTATCTCCTGAATATGAAAGCGAATTCCCCTAACCCCACCCCAGTACCATGCCTCCCCAGAGAATAATGCACCCAGACAGGCCCACTGAGCTGCTCTTTAATCAGAGGCTATTTTACATGATCACAGCCACCATTAGGCAGTGTCCCGCCCACCATTTATCCCTGTGACAGGGGAAGAACTCTGAAAAGGAGGCAGGGCTCCCTGCTATTCAGGGGGATCGGAAAAAAAAGTCAGAGGCGCTGCTTTTTGAGGGTTGTCTCCTAATCTGAAGAGGACCAGCAATCAGCCAAGTGAGAGCCCCCGTCTTCGTGACAGTGCACAAAGACCGCAGGAGCAGAGAGGACTTTTAATCACTGCTTCGGGCCTTGCTCTAATTAGAAACTCAGATAAAATATGCATTAACATGTGAGTCTTAGGTCGTCATTTGTCACACAAAGAAAACAGGAAAATGTCTCCTCGTCATATTTGTCAGCACCCAGAACGTCACCCCTTCGAAGACAAAACACCAGGGAAATCCGCTCTCCATTTTACAAGTAACCAAGAATGCTAGGAGCAAGTGAAACTTTGGTAAGATTTTCAAAGATTTGGTATTAGCCTCTACACTCACTGCAATTATTAGAATCCAGCCTCAGACACTGGGTGAGCCAGTTAAAATGAGTGCAGGTAACACAATAAACGTAGCCAAAGGATTCTGGGTAGCCTTCTGTTGGTTCTGAACAGGAGACTCAAAAATCTAACATCTTAAGGTTCAAGGTTTCCACTCATCTTTTTTTTTTTTTACAGGTCAATATATGTCCTTTTTGAAATAGGTTCTCTCCTCCAAGCAATATTCACTAAAATTCACGCATAAAATGTTTACCATGTGTTCAAGCTAATACACAGTGTGCAGCTGCTCAAGGAAACAACTGTGGCTTACATGCTGCATGTTTAAAAGCAATCATTAGCAATCAGAGCAAATTCCCCATCTAAACAACTTTATGTGGGCAGGAAGACAAATTAAAAAAAAAAAAATCCACCCTGGGCAATCCAATCAACAGCAATTGTATATAAAATTACCACCTAATTTCAGCAGACATCCGTGGTATTTCTAACAACTGCTACTAGACCTCTGGAACAGAAATAGTGCTAATGCACCCAAAGGCAGCAAAGATCAGAAGAAACCACAGAATAAACACTCACAGCTCAATGACCACTCTCATTTAATTACAAAACCTCCTAGTCCACAGTTGTTTCAAGTTGTGAGTTTGAACAAGGGAAAGTATACTCCATCATTAGAGACAGAAGGAATATTCATACCCTCAGGCTCTTTTCCCTAAGGTTATGAATAAATGTCCCAGGATGACTGAACTCACTTTTTGTTTACAAACTCAGAGAGGACTCAAGTAAACCAAAAACAAGTGTTTTTATAAATCAGTGTGATCAAAATCTCTAAAGAACAGTAGGGTCTTACAAAGACAAGAATCAAGGGAATTTTTGTTTCTCTATTAACATTATTCCAACTCAATATAAATCATTACTACCCAAAAAGACATTTCATGGTTCATCTACAGTTGATATAACCATGTTTCAAATGCTTTTAAACAGTATACACACACGTTTTAATGTGTCTTTTCATAAACAGCTGTAAATCTATATAGTATCTAGAACTGCTGCAATTTGCTGATGAGTTATATAGGCTTTTGATTTAGGGGAGGAGGGAAAGGTGGGGAAGGTGTGTGCACTGCAAACAGTATTCCTCAGAGCAGTGGTTTCCACCACAGCTGCCTAATTTTTAAAATGCTAATGCCATGAGCCCCTGCTCCCCACCATTTGCTGGAACTCTCTGGGGCATGGGGTCAGGCACCTGTATTGTTAGTGTAGGATCAAGATCTTCCCCAGGTGAGCTGGATATGCATCTGTGGTTAAGATCCACTGTCTTAGAGAATCGATTTCCAAGGCAAAACTGAAGGTTACCTTTACATTGCTGGTCAAGAAACCATAAAGTAATGTCAGGAATAAAACAGATATGACAAAGGGTTGGAAAGATGGCTTAGTGGTTCGGTACTATCCTTCACTATAGAAATTTGAAGAAAATTTTAAAATAAAATGACCAACTACCCAAGATCAATGAGAACTGTGGTGCTCCTTCCTCTAAATCACGGTCATTTATTTTCTTATGATGTTCAAATGGGAACGCAAGCCAGGACATTTTAGAAATAGGAAAATCTAAGCAAAACAAGTCAGACAGAAAAAGCAGAGAACCATATGATTTCACTGATATGTGGTATATAAACCAAAAACAACAAAAGAACAAGACAAACACATGAGAAACAAAAACTCATAGACACAGACCATAGTTTAGTGGTTACCAGAGGGTAAGGGGGGAGGGAGATGGGAGATGAGGGTAAGGGGGATCAAATATATGGTGATGGAAGGAGAACTGACTCTGGGTGGTGAACACACAATGGGATTTATAGATGATGTATTACAGAATTGTACACCTGAAATCTGTGTAATTTCACTAACAATTGTCACCCCAATAAATTTAAAAAAAAAGAAAAAGAAAAATCTGATACAAATTAAGTAAGTTATTTAAGTGCTCATCTCAAACACATTGTATTTTGTTACATAGTAAGTACTTAATAATAACTAATTTTTACTGAGTTCTCAGTAGGTAATAAAGCCATAGAAAGCACTTCCTGAATGTTCTCTGATTTACCCCTCACAACCACCTTGAAAGGCGGCACCATAATTATCCTCACTGTATGGATAAGGAAAGGGACTCAGAGATACTAAGTTACAAAATGAAGTCACACAGCCTGGCGGTAGGGGCTGAGCTAGGATCCTGAGCTCTGAATTAGTATATGATCTAGCTGTTACTGAAGAAAAGAGGGAATGAATGATTTAAATGTCTGGATTCAAAGGATAGGGCTCCATTTGATGAGGTGACTGCCCTACAGAATGATAAAACAATTGTTATTTTGCCAATTTTGCAAGAAAGGCAGATGTGTTACACAGCCATAGTTCATTCTCAGTACCACTATCCATTAGACAATTTTACTGTCATAATAAATATAAATCTGAATGATGGGAGCAGGAAGCAGAGTAAGGGGGTGAAAAGAAGATTTTTCCGAATTTGGGTCTAGTTATGACCCTCAACATTACAACTACTTCCAGCCTAAACTTACATCAATAGGATTCAAAAGTATCCACAGCAGAGAAAACCTTTAAAATAATAGCCATAGGGAGAAAAAACTCAGAAAACATCACAAATTACCTGTACATTTGGTTTGAAATTATGTCCACTAAAGTACCTTAAAATATCTAGATATTTATCATGTTAACTAAAATTAACATTCTGATTTTTTATAATATGGGTCTAAAATTTTAGAAGGGAGGTCATATAAGTACAGAGGGTGCAAAAAAATGTATACACATTTTAAGAAAGGAAAACTATTACAATGGTAATACTCAATATATACCAATAACAAAAGATGAATATAAGTCACGTTTGACTTCTGCAATTACAAGAGGTGCTCAAAGTGGTTACCATCAGCGTCCAGACACTTCTGGTTACAGCAAACTACTGCTTGAGCAACGTTGACCAAAGTGTCCATTTGTATGCATTTTTTTGGCACCCCTGGTATACACTGAGGATAATACTATTTAGTTGATTTAGGCTAGCCCTTAATCCCCTCCATTTTTAAAAAAAAAACGCAGAGTCTGGACTTGCTCCTCTGTCCCTAGTAATTCTACTTTTAATGCATTAAAAATAAATCAGAATCAGTAAACAGAAGGTGGTGACATGAAGAAAGTCACAGTAGGAAAAATGTTCACAGCTCTGAGGTTTGACTGAACCTGGGAAGAATTATAAACCATTAACCCCCACAATACAACCTTGAGGTAGCACTCTGCTATAGATGTAGAGTCAGACATAGTATCTGATGATTTTCTTTTTAATTTCAGCTCCCTGAACAATTTAGCTCCAAAATAACAATTTCACAAATCTTGATCTCTCATCTCCCATTTTCCCAGCCTTTTGTAATTTGCCAGTGGGAATAAAATACTTACAAATGGAAGCACCTCTCTGTGGATTCCAGGCGCATCTGTGCACACTTTTAAATGTATGTGATCTGGTTTCCTTCCTTTCCTCACAGACTGTTAATATATTAGAAAACCAAACTGACTCCAGAGATCTTTTGTGAGTTACTGTACTGAATTATGGTGCGTTACATTGTCTTTTATCAGTTTTGCATCTTATAAATTATCTGATATAATCTACAGAAGTGGAAAAGATCTTAGTCCTCTGGGAACTAAAAAATTTGTATTTTGTTTCTTTGTAATGCACATCCTAGATATATTACCCTCTGAACACACAAACACAGACTGATATCTAGCTCTTGAGGGAAGACCCATCAAGTGGCTCTCTAGGCTTCAGATTCACCAGTACCCATTAATTTTTCTAATTTATGGAGGTGAGCTGAAACTGCAAATAGAAAGCACATTTATTACTGTTTTACAAGACCCTTATGAGTTAAAAGATAGCCTACATCTAGGTATTTCTCTGCTGATTTACATCACAAAAGGAAAGCATCCCCACTGGCCCTTAAATGAAGTTCTCTCCATCCTCTGTGACTGATTTTCATAGTTCCCATTCACAAGGTATATAAAGTTCCTACAAAGCAATCAGATGTTTGACCTAAATATTGCTTCCCTTCTTTTTCTCATTTCCTTTTAACACAAATGGTTTGAACTAGCTCAGTGAGCTTTCGTATGTCTGTTTTTTAAACTGAAAGCAGTGGAGACAATTGAAAACAAACAAACACGGATTTGGAGCCAGGAATCTTGCCACCAAAGAGCTTGTTTCAGTCAAGTCACTGCTTCTTTGGAGCTTAATTGTCTCAGCAGGAAAATGAACACACTGAAGTAGAGGGTTTCTAAGGGTCCTCCTACCCATGGCCAGATAACACAAATGTTTCCCTTCTCTTTCCTTCTCTCACAGTTGAATCCAGTGGGAACAAACTTTCCAGTTGGATGGGACGGTCTGTCCTATCAGCGTTTGTCTGGCTTCAGCTTGGAGTCTTCGAGCACACTAAGGAACGTAAGTCTTGGCTAAATCCTAAACCACCTTGAAACAAAACAAGCCGCTTAGCTCTCTAATACTGCCCCTGGCTCAGCACCCCTACAGAACCCGGAGCAGCTACTTAACCTCTTTGAGTTTCAGGTATATAATTGCCCAGGGACACCAAGAAGCCTCAAACACTTGGATAAAGTTCACTGTCATCCTCAGAGCCTCCTCATCAAAATGGTGCTAGAATACCAAATGTAAATAATCTTAAAAGCTGCAAAATAACAAACATAAGATTATCAGATTATCGGTGGGGAAAATTACTACTCTGAAAGCACCCCCCACACACACACACAATGAAAGTCATTAGGAGAGGGGTCTGCGAACAAGAGGGGAAAGAAAAAGGAAAAGGAAATCACACTTGTTCACCATCTTCTATATGCTGGACCCTTGTGAGTGTCACATGCTTCTCTCTCTCCCCGAAGCCCCATGCTCGGGGATGCCTGCTTTTTCTAGTGAGGAAGAAAAAGAAACATGTTTCTGTCTCAGCCACTTCCTCATTCCATGTCCCAATTCCTATCTAATCCAAATTCTGTTTTTGCCACCAGGATTATTCTTCTAAAACACTTGATCATATCACATTCACGGTCATTCCCCAATTTACCTTTGTGCAACTTAGAAAAAGGTCCCCTTTCTTTAATGAAGAATTTAGTACATTACTGCAGACCATGAAAGCGCTGTTCAGGGGATCCGTCATGGGTCACCGCTCTGCCTGCACGTACAGAAGCCCGCACTCCCACCTGCTCACAACAACTCCTCCCTCAAACGCCACGCCACACATGCCAGGCCCACGCTTTGTAGGTGAGGTGACTGTGTCAGCTGCCAAGTTAGCGAGAGACGAGCAGTCGGTCCCTAAGAGTGGCAGATGGGCTAGAGAAGCCACCTGAGAACGCAGGTAAGCCTGAGAAGCCATCTAGAACGCAGGTAAAGTGTGCCATTAAGCTTTTACATGGATTGTGTATGTGCAGGGGTGTGTAAACTGGTGGGATTTACGCAGAGGACCTCTCCTCTGCCGCCTCTGGGCTCATCTCAGAAGCCTGGAATCTCCCCACCAGCCACTCCCAGGTTAGTCCCTATCTAGGCTGTGACTGGCACTTCCTTTAATGTGGTATCCTTCTGGAGGGCAGTGTCCCTCCCCGTGGTGAGCTAAATCCCGCCTCCCTCCTGCTTCTCAGGAGCTGGTCAGTTTTTACTTTTTTATGGGATAAATTGCAAGAGCATTTACGTATTTCTCAAGTCTTTCCCACCTCTAAAACAAGAAGTCTCCACAAACCCCACCTCCCCATTTTCCCTCCTCTTCAGAGCCAACATTCCTGGAAGGCTGTCTTCCCTTGCTGGTCTCCATTTCCTCCCTATCAGAGGGCACTCTGACGTGGCAGCTACCACCACTTCACAGAAGGCTGTTGATCACCAGCAACCCTCTCGCCACCAAATCCAGTGGGCACGTTTCAGTTCTCCCCTCACAACGATGTTTTGAAAGCATCTGCCCATTTACCTCCTTCCTGAAAGACTCTTTTCCACCTTGGCTTTTACCCCTCCTTCACCTATTTTTCCCCAACCTCCCAAGCCACTCCTCCGTCTATCTGCCCTCCTCTGTCCATTACTGATGGAATTAATTCTTCAAGGCTCCGTCCTAGGCCCCTTCTGTCGTCCAGCGCCACACTGTACAGATGCTTTTGTTCCATGACTTCAATCACATGCCTAACCTTCCTTCAGGGCTGTCTGTTTTCCTGAACACACCTCTCTCCAACCATTTGCACGTTCTTGACTCTGCCTGCTTCCAATTATTCCAAGAATTAAAAACTCAAAATTCCCAATCTGATGTACAATGCCTAGCATAACTTACTCCCATGGAGCTCTCAAGATTTTTCCCTCTGACACATGGAAGGAAGCCTTTCTCAACATCTGCTGTCAGTAACCCGTCATCCATTCTCCCGTTCCTGACCCTCCAGAGTAGCAGGCCCATGGACAGGTCACCATGGCCACCACCCAACACATTCTCAGACAGACTATGAGTAGTTGATTCACTTCTCACATATCCATTCTCCTCCTTTCATAAAGTAATGCTTTGTTGTATATAAAGACTGAGCCTCTTGAAAAAAACATTCCAACCCTAAAATTGATATGGACTAATTATGTATTTCAGCTGCTATACAGAAGGAAAATAAATGTCTCGATCCATGAGAAAATTATGCAGCATATACTTATCTGTATGTTGGTGGTGCTGGTGAGTTCAGCATTCTGAATTCACTTTCTCTTGAGTTGTTTTGCATGAGCTACTGTCATTTAAGTGAGAATGTGCATTCACACACATTGTTTATTGCTTATAAAAATAATCTAGCATGACAATGGCAAAAATCCAAAAATAAAAACCCATCACCCACTTCTTTTTCTGCACTCTTATCGAGTAGAGGCTTCTACAAGTTGTTAACTTCCTTTACATGTTTAAATGCACATGTAATATGAGTGTTTGCTTCTACAAATAATCCAAACAAGGAAATAAAGTACACGTCATTATTCCACATAAAAATTTCAAGTTTGATCTGAAATTTGAATCTCCTTACCAAAATGATGAGGATTGATGTGAAGCCCCGCCAGGAAAATGGAGTATTTAAGTCACCTTTCAGACGGGAGTCCCTCTTCATGGCAAGCTCCCTGAGAGAACAGGGTCCAAACTTGTTTATCTTTGCATCCCTAACACATAACAAGGTTTCTGGTACAAAATGGGTGCTAACACTATTGAACTGAATAAATAAATCCTTGATTTCAAGGAGCTTTTAGTATAGTGCAGGGTGGGGGGGAGATGTAATTAAAGGACATGTTGATCAGTGTCCATTAGCAAATGAAGAGAAAGCGTGACAAGTGGATTCCCGGAAAGACTAAAAACAAGGAGACCTTTGAGCCATGCCTGTGTAGCAAGTTGGAGTTTGTCACTCAGCATCTATCCCCCCTCTTTTCTGATAGCGAAAACCCTTCTTCCTCGGGGAACCATCTCTCTCTACTCATTCCAAGATGGCCTTTGATCACCTCAATCAGAACACTAAGTCTCCGATTCTATTTTGATTCTGAAATTCTGCTATGTCTGAGTTCCTTCAGAGACGCTTGCAGGAGGGATGGAGGGGGAAACCTGGAACTGCTAGAATCGCTCTGACGCTGCCAGAGGCCACAAGGAGAAGAGAAGCACACACAGAGATGGTGACCTCCTCAACCAGCTGCCAAGCGCTCCATGGACGTGGACACCTCGGTGTCTTTTCTCAGACCACCACAAATTCTCTTTTACTCCCCTACCTTGAAGTCTCATTCATTCATCAAAGACCTGCTTAAATGTTCCAGCCTTTGAGAGGAGGGAAGATCTTCTCAGTCAGAATGAGTCATTCCTTTGTTCTTGCAGTATTTGTTTAATATCTCAAAGCATCTACCAAGCTTGTTACTTAGCTCCTCTCACTGACAAATGGATGATATTGGCCTTGAAGTTGCTCTGTAGCTCGTTGCATTCAAAGCACTATTTTAAATATTAAAATATTCAAAACTCCTGATTTGAATATTTGAAGTTTTTTTTTCCTGTTGTCTACGTAAGAAATGTTCAAACCTGTAGAGAATGTTAATGAGTTTATTTGAGCCAAACTGACAATTGCCAGGAAGCAATATCTCAATGGATTAAGAAAAGGTTCCAGAGAATGGCAGTTTTGCAGCTTATTTTATACGTTAGACTCAAAGGAGGAGCTGTAAAGAGGGTAACATGAAATCCTTTGGTGGTAGATTAAGGAGGCAGAATAAAGCAAAGCAGGGAAATCTCTGGGATTGGATAAAAAGTAAAACAGATAGACACATACTTCTTTTACACTGGTGGGTACATGATAGTTAATAAGGGGTCCGAAAAAAGAGATTACTTAGACACTCCAAGGGTATGTTATCTTAGATGCAATAGACAGACTGACTTTAGGTAAAGAGTGACCTTTGTCAAAAAAGCTACAGGCCCAGATGCGACTACCCACATGACCCTCTTTTAGTCAGGAATTTTTATGTTTAGACCATCCTCTGTGGTTAATTTCAGTCTCTGACCTTCTCTGAGCTTGTCAGGTTTAGTACGTGGCCCCCTTTTTATCTACATTTTCTTTTTTAAATAAAAAGAGGTGGGTTTTATTTTTTTAAATTTTCTTTGAGCAGTGCAGTGATAATGCATACTTTTGGTCTTACCTTAACCATTAACTACAGTCATTTTCAAAAATTCAATCTAACTCACCAGTCAGCTACTTTGAGGGCAGCGTATGGGTAATTCATTGTTTTGAAACAGTTATTGGGCTTTCACTTTCTCTGGTGTGCACAGAGTAAAAAAAAAAAAAAAAAAAAGTATTTCTATCACATGAATACTTCCAAATCACATATGTATTGCCACTTAGTTTTGTTACTTAACAAAGGCTGAGATCCTGAAGACTTATGGGATCCAACTCTTATGGTTGCTATGCTCACTGTTCCCTAAGATTTTTCCTTTTGTTCTTATGAAACATGTATTTATATATTTATATAGTAAAATGCTTCATACACCTCATTGAATGATTTGGTCCATGATTCAAATTGACAAAACGTGTGTTGAAAGAGCTGGTATTGCAATAACAACATTAGTATTACGTGTATAGCACCTAGCATTTCACTATCTACCCTCTTTCCCTGAAAATAAGACGGGGTCTTATATTCAAATGAGGTATTATTTTTGCTCCAAAAGACGCATTAGGGCTTATGTTCAGGGGATGTCATCCTGAAAAATCATGCGAGGGCTTATTTTCCGGTGAGGTCTTCTTTTTGGGGAAACACGGTATTATGTATAGCACCTGATTTCACTATCTATACATTTTAACTAGAGCCACGTTAATACATTTGTTTTTATCAGTAATTACTGGGAAATTTTCACTGGAGCTTTTTAGGTCTTATTTTCCAAGCTTCCTGAGGAATAAAACATTCAAAATACGATTTTCCTCGACTTCCAAAGTAATTAACTCAGTGGTCCTTATCTGCCAAAAAATACCAGGGGCAAAGGAAAGACAGTAGGAGCTGGCCCATCTTCACTCTAGTTTATTCCTTTCTTGGGCGTGTTGAGGTTATGTGACCCTCCCAACCCCAGTGAAAGAGCTTGACTCTTCCATGGGCCCAGATATGTTGGCCAGGATGCTTCCCCAAACCCCCAAATCATTCAGTCCTCTGCAAATTCTTTGTTGGTTTGCCCTTTCCGGAAATGTCTCCCTCCTTCCTATGAAGTTGGGGTGTGATCTGGGACGGAGGACAAAAGCTCAGCAAACGACTCCTTTGGGGACAGTTTCTTCCTGATATAATTAGCCACACTGAAACTAGAAAGACAAACATCACCCGGGGAGCAGCAGGATAGCAGGAGAAGGGCAGGGCAGTGTGTGCTGAGGCACTCCCTCCCAGAGAGCCCTTCCCAGGAAGGGCAGGTGCTGGGTGCTGGAGCCAGTAACACTACCGCCACAGTCTCACTGCTGGGACTGGTAAAGAGGGTGGACGGAAGGGGTCTGCCCATCCTTTTCAGGTTTGCCCGCCTTTATTTCCATGGGGAAAGCTCCCACATGGGGCTCCACAGGACAGGCGGAGAGAAATTCTCAGCTCATTCATGGCCAGCCGCTGGCTAGACAACAAAGACCAAGATGCAGCAGGCAACTGGCTATTAGTCCATCAGCTGTAATTTCACTCTATTTGGGGGGCATTCGTTAGGGGATGGGAGGAAACAGGCCTGAACAATGTGTCCAGAATTGCTATATTACTCAGCTGGAGGGCATGAAGCCCTACATCAATACAAGTGTCAAGCTCAAGGGTAAAGGCCTGGAGCAATCACCTCTGTATTTTTACACCATAAATGCCCCATTTATCAAGCACTTACTCTGGGCCAAACCCAGTGCTAAAATGCTTTTAATACATTACATCTCACTTAATCCTGACAAGAGTCCTGTGGGTTGGTATAATCATTCCTGCTTTGTGGATGAAAGAGGCCTTATTGCTTTCATTCTACAGAGGAAGAAACGAAGGTTCGGAGTGATTAAACGCCACTACAGAGATCATGAATGCTGGGCTTTGAAATCTAGGCTTCTGGCTCCAATTGAAGTACTCTTTCTGTCCAGTTACTGCATGTCCTCTTCACTACAGAGAGACTGAAAGAGTACTGTACAGACGCCCCCAACTTGCCATGGTTTGACTTATGATTTTTCTACTTTGCAATGGCGCAAAGTGATATGCATTCAGTAGAAACTGGTTAGGCTAAGCTATGATGTTTAGTAGATTAAGTGTATTAAATGCATTTTTGACTTAACGACATTTTTAACTTACAATGGGTTTATCGGGACATAACCTCATCACAAATAAAGGAGGCTCTGTATTGATCATTCTGAAATGGGGAGAAATATTCATGACTTAGAGGACATAAATTCTCTTTTAAAAAAATGTAATCTCAAACACATTTAGTTAAACCTCCCATTAAACAGTGTAACTCTAGGGGAGTGAAAAACACCTCCCTCCATTTTTGAGAGGTCAGCAAATTATATAAACACATAAACTTCAACTGTGCTCGTTGTCAAATGCTCTTTGAACAAAAAGGCAAAAACATTCATTTAAAAACACAAGCAATTAAAAAATGTAAAGTTTTTTTTGGACTAAAATTCAATCGTTTTGGTTTTACAAGAACTGGATGTACAATTCAGTAGCATTTTAAAAAGTCACTGGGTTACCTCATTTCCACTCCCAGCCAACCCTCCAAGATTTCTTCCACTCAAGTCCAGAATCAGCAGATTTTATATATTAAACACAAGTCCAAAGCCTAGAATGAGAGTGCTTCACAGTAGCAAAGGAAAATGTGTTCTTGCCCCGTGAGAAAAGACGCTTTCATGTTGCGGAAAAGCACGTGTTTGCCAAATGATCTTGAACTTCTTCACATAACATTATGCAGAAAATCCTCCAAAAAAACAAAACCCAAAACACTTCACTTCATGCCAGGCATCTTATAGCCAGTTGCCAGAATGCATACTACCATAAAAACTTGCTGATTCTCTCTCTACGATGCATTTCTTCTGTGACGCATTCTGGCTGAATGACAGACATACTGAATGTTCAGTACTCACACGCTCCTTTCTGGTACCCCAAACACAGTGGTTCCCATTGGCTGAGTCTAATACTAAGAGTCAGTTCTGTTTCTTCCCAAACCTGTTTATGCCAGTTGTGCTTGTTAAAATTATATAATTTAATTAACTACTACAGAAATGGAAGAAATATGAGTATGAAAACAAAAGGTTTCAATGGAAATTAATCTGAATGATTGGGAAAGGCTCCATAAAGATAGGTCACTAAAAGAAATTGCTATTGAATTAAATGTTCTCAAGACATACTGTATTTGGGGGAATGAGATCTGATCAAAATTTAAATGGATCCTGCCCTCAGATCGGGTCACAGGTATTGAAGGTGTCACTCCAAAGAACTGAAACTGGCAGTTATGGACTTTATATAGTAGATGGGGTTTACACAAGATGGATCAGGTAGAACTTTCTCCCGCTGATCATACTCCAAGCAAAGGCCTTGGTTCTACATCAAATATTTGGTCAATCAAAGTACACTTACAGTTTTAAGTTAAAATCTACTATAAAAAAGTACATGTTACTTTTAATGATTCTGTCAGGGAACACTTTTGATCAACCAATAAACTACTAGATCAATGCATTAAAATGAGAGGATTTCTACTGCAGTTCTTATTGTGAGCAGTAAGAACTTTTTAACACTATCACAGTTCACCTTTCAGGGCAATCCTCATTTCAACATCTCGTATCTTATTCATCATTTGACAAAATATTCTTTCAACACTTTCCAATAAATATTGCCCCGCATGGTACTGTACTAAACCGATTTATCACAATTCTCTATGAAATGTAGAAAACATCCTGGCTAGAAAGAGGGGCAATGCACTGGCACTGTTCTTCCCAAACTGGACACGCCTGCCATTGAGCACACAAGGGTCTGTGCATCTGATCCTGTGTACCGCCAGCACCACCAGATCCATAGGCAGGCAACCGCCTGTGAAGCACAGGTGCTTCCTCTGCAGCCCAGGATTCGAACACAATTGTCCAGAATGAGCTTGAATAACAAGGGTATACAATCTTCATCATGAGCAATGAAACCGATTACAATCATTCTGCATCAGGAGCCAGGAAGCACCGAGCACATGGGAGAAAGCAGTGATACAATTAATTTTGATTTTTTATGCTTTCTTACCATTTCATTTCAGTTTGTTGATCAGAACTATGGTATAGCAATAATTGCTTTGGGTCTGGTCTTTCACACACCCAGCTTTAAGTAGGTAACAGCTCCAGCTCTCCATACAAAAGGGCCTTCAGAATATCAATTCTCACTTGCTGCCTCCTAGTATACAATCAACTTTTATAAGTATTATTGCAATTGAGAAATAGAAAATTTTATCAGAAAATTTTATCAGGTACGCAAAGCATGTAACATTACCTACGTTTTACAGATGGGGTAGCTGAGTCTTAAGTAACTCGTCCAAAGTCATGCAGCCAGTCGGTGGTGCAGCCAGATCTAGAACTCAGTCCTTAAAGCCCTATGTTCACACTATATGATTTGTCTTCCTTCCCAAATACATCAGACCATGCCACATTCTAACTACTTGAATTTCAGTAAGTTACAAACCCTTACTACTTCGAAGGCTGCTTTCAGAGTAAATAACCGACAGCAATGGAAGGCCATGTGGCAGGTACCATGTATGATTGCATTTAATTGTCATCACAGCCCTTTGCTAGGGACTTGCCCAAGCTCACACATCTCAGTAGGAGATCTGGACTTGACCCAGGCAGTCAGATTCCAATAACCCAGCTCTCAACCAAATGACAGAGACAACTAGTTTATAAATTCATCTAGGAAATAAACTATGTTTTTGTCTTCTTCTCTTCTTAACATTTATAATTAGTATAATTAACATTATAAATTAGTAATCTGGAGACAGTTTTCTCTTGCATTGCTTTATAAAGCAGGGAGTCTGAAATTTTTGCATACAAACCATTTGAAGACTGTGAAAGGCAGAGTAGGATGCAAAAAACCTGAGATTCTATATTTGTGAAAACTTCCAAGTGATGCTGACGCTGGTCCTTGGACCACAACTTGAGTGGCAAGACTCTAAAACACATGTTCCTTTTCTCCTATAAATCCTGTCATAAGGGAATGACTTTAGCGGGTTAGGTATTTTACTCTTGTTATTTCCGAATGGGTGACGTGCCCTTGACATCAAATATGGCAAAACATCAGATGGTCTCCGCCATTTGAAAATGAACAGAGGATTAGGAAATAGGAATCTGTTTTGCTCAAAATTTTATTTGCAGGTATTATTTGAATAAGTTAATTTTGCATGAGAAGTTGTACAAGCCCCTCTGGATCAGAAACCTTAGAAACACTGATACTCTGTATTTTTGATTAAAAATTCTCTTTTGATAGAAAGTTTTGGTACTCTGCACTTTTGAGAGTCATTTCATAACTATGTGTGTGAAGCACTGTAGAAGAAATATGAGCTTTTAGTGTCAGAAGATCAGGAGCTAGCATTCCAACTCTAACTACGTATTAGTTGAGTGACCTCAGGAAAACTGGTGTGCAAAGAGATTAAGTTACTTTGCTATCAATAAAACTGAGCTAAGGCCCTTACATCTATCACGAGAATTAAGTGAAGTAATATATCTAAACCAACTAGCACACTGTCCGCCACATGGTAGGTACTCTATACCTGTTTGTTTTATCAAGAAAAATTATTTCCAAACAAATGGGACTACATCTAACTAAAAACTTTTTGCATAGCAAAGGAAACCACCAACAAAACGAAAAGACAACCTACGACACGGGAGAAGATATTCAATGATACATCTGATAAGTGGTTAATATCCAAAATTTATAAAGAACTCATACAATTTAATACAAAACAAACAAACAAACAATCCAATTTAAAAAATGGGCAGAGGACCTGAATAGTCATGTCTCCAAAGAAGACACCCAGATGGCCAACAGGCATATGAAAAGATGCTGAATGTCACTAATCATCAGAGAAACACAAATTAAAACCACAATGAGAGATCACCTCATACCTGTCAGAATGGCTATTATCAACACATCAACACACAAGAAGTGTTGGTGAGGACGTGGAAAAAAGGGATTCCTCCCGCACTGTTGGTGGAATTACAAACTGGGGCAGTCCCTATGAAAAACAGTATGGAGGTTCCTCAAAAAGTTAAAAATAGAATTTTTCTTAAAAAAGGAGGTTCCTCAAAAAGTTAAAAATAGAATTAAAAAAAAAAAAAGACCTATCTATGACCCAGCAATTCCACTTGAGTATATTATCTGAAGAAACCCAAAACACTAATTCAAAAAGGTGCATGCACCCCTCTGTTCATTGCAGTGCTGTTTACAACAGCCAAGATGTGGGAGCAACCTGTGTGCATCGTTCAACGGTTGGATAAAGAAGTGGTACTATTCCTCAGTCATAAAAAAGAAGGAAATCTTATCATTTGCGACAACATGGATGGTCCCAGAGGGTATTATGCTAAGTGAAGTAAGTCAGACAAAGAAAAGACAAGTACCATATGAGCTTTCTTAAATGTGGAATCTAAAAAACAAACGAACAAACAAAACAGAAACAGACTCAGTTACAGAGAATAAACTGATGGTTGCCAGATGGGATGCGGGTTGCAGGGCTGAGAGAAAAAGGTGAAGGGATTAAGAAGTACAAACTGGCAGTTACAAAATAGTCATGGGGATGTAAAGTCGACAACATTCATGGGGAATACAGTCAATAATATTGTAATAACTATATATGGTGTCATGTGGGCACTAGACTTATTGGGGGATCACCAACTCGTAAGTTGTATAAATGTTTAACCACTCTGTGTCCACCTGAAACTAATATAATATTGAACGTCAATTTTAACTGAATGAATAAATAAATTATTCCCTACAATGCCATTCTGTCTCAGTTGGCAAAAGTGAATGACCACAACAAGATATTTTTGCAAACACCTGGGCTTTAAAGTGAACACAGTGTAAAAGTAGCAGCAGTTAATATGTAGTCAACATCTATCAGGGCACCAGGCACTCTCGGGGACATTTCTATTATCATCTCCTTTACACGGAAAGAAACAAGTTCAGAAAGATTAAGCAGCCCTGGGACTCCACAGTTAGCGCCCATAAACACTTAACACTCGCTTCCCAGTAATTTATGGGGATGGTGCTTGGTGGTGCAGAGGAAATCAAAGGCAACCCCAAAGAGAGAGTGAGAAACTGAGCATACCTTAAGACATCTTATCTCACTGTCTGGAACACTTCCTCCCAAGGTCCTTCTTAAGAAAAACCTTACACAGAATTCAGGATTTTAGTTTTTCTTATTGAGGCTGCTACTTATTTTGACAATTCATACATACACGTGAGTTCACTAAAGGTATGAACCACATCTTAGCGACTTTTGCATCTGTGAAGCATAGAGAGAATGTTGAATTCAGGGATGCTCAAATACTTAATTTATTATTCCCCTGAAGCTTGGCTCGTTGTTAACTCTAGCACAGATTCCATAAATAAAACTCTGGAAGTCAATTCTGATTTCAACAACTACCAGAGGAAACTGGAAACTGGCTCTAATTTGGAGCATGAGTGAGGAAAACAAATGATATAGAAATTTAGCATGCTAAATAATAAAGGAAATAACAGAACTAAAAATATCCAGGAAGAAGTCTCTCTCTCTCTCTCTCTCTCTCTCTCTCTCTCTCTCTCTCTCTCTCTCTCTCTCTCTCTTTCTCTGTCTCTCTCCCTCTCTCCCCCCTCCATTCCATGCTGAAGTATCGTCCAGCATTAAAACCCTCCCCTCCCTCTTTTCTATTCTCTTTCTTTCCCTCCTTTCTTTCTCTCTCCAGATTCTATTCAACTGAAAGGGTGTAATGGTTTAGAAATCATTATCTACTATTACCCTTCCGAAAAGGAAGATCTGGGGTCCATTATGACATCTCAAATTACCCAATCATTACCCCTGTTGAGTAATTCAGATGACACCACGTAAGACACTGCATTTATATACAAGATGATGACAGATGTGCTCCTGAAAACTGATTGCAGATTTAAAGAGGGAGTCAGAAGAGAGTGATGAAAGAAAGATTCACAGAAGAATATGTGGCAATGCTGGGAATTAAATGGAAACTACACTAAATATTTTATTCATGACAGTTTCATAAACTTTTTTCATTACTAACAGGGGAAAAATTCAGACATTTCATGATCCTCTTTCTAAAAAAAAGATACTAAAACAGTTTAACTTAACATAGTATGATTTCACTGTTGCAGCAATTTTTCCTACAAGAGGACTGAAGCATTTAACATGTCAAGCATTAAACCTCAAACTAGGATTCGAGCCAATTTAGTGTGTTATAATTATAGCTATATGGTTCACCACAACAATCATAGTCCAGGGCATGAAATCATGCTCCTTTCACGAGGAAAAATTCCTTGTCTCGGAAAACAAAGTTAACAAACCACACAAACAAAAAAATATTTCAAAGGCATCTTTCAAGCCTTTATAAAGTAGTTTGCATTTGCTCTGAAGTCACATTTTCCTTCACATCTTTCTGTCAGGAAGTGGATGTGTACCTCAAGTCTATCACTCTCAAAGCCTTCATATCTTTAAAATTCTCCTTTGTGCCAGGATCTGTTTAGATACTTTCAACAGGAACTCTACAAAGAAAAGAGACACTATTCCCACTAGACCGGTCTTGTAAAGATGCTGATAAAATGTTAAGAGCCAAATGCTAAGACACTAGCAAAGCCCCGTGGAACAGGGCTCTTGAATGGCATCCATCTCATAAGAACCCAAACTTTAATGGCTTATTCTTCTGTTTCAGCACTCCCTTCTAACCCCCTGTTTAGATCTGCAAAATGAAACACCAACAGCAACACCTGAGAAATAAAACCTGACCCTGTCATCACACTCACTGCTGGCAGAGACCAATTGAGTACTCAGGAAAATAGCCAAGTGCCAAACTCTAAATATTTCACTTTAACTTACAAAGCTTTTCAAATACAACTTTGAAAATGAGTCACGACCTGGGAAAGGAAGGCTAGCATGAATCATCCTAGAATTTTTATAAGGTTAAATTTCAGAGCATTTAATGAAATACTGTCCAGCATTAAGAATTAAGAAATAATACGGAATGAAAACCTAGGCTAAGGAAATGCCATGCCAACGTCTGCCGGCCTAAACCCAGATCAGCCAAAGCCACACACAGTTTGTAGTTCAGTTTCAAAACCATAAATGCAATAATTGATTAGCTGACTCTGCATGCTTGAAGGAAGAGAATGAATTAGAATGAAGGAGCATTATTATTCTTTCCTTTGATTAGGCAGACAGTTTTGTAGATAAACACTTTAAAAATCTGAACAATAAATTTCCCAACCAATTTTTCCACACATTCTACAAAAGTTTTGAAAACCGTTAGGTGCACAACTATGATCATGCTTGTTATAATCGAGTACACTTATGTACTAGTTCCAATCATGTCAGCGTGATTATCAACAAATTATTTTAGCCTCTTTATAGTATTCCCCATCTTAATACCTACAAGGATATGCTAACAAGAATAAAAACATTTTTAAAAAATAATAAAAATAAAGCAGCAGCACCTTCATGGATTCCTGTGAAAAGCAAACAGGAAAAGAGTAGGAAGGATAAACAGAATAAATTTCTCACTAGCGCAATGACTAATATTCAACACTTGAGCATATGGCAGTACACAGTTCATGGATACTGCAAAGTGTTTTGTGAAAAAGTCCACTTCTCCTAAACAGTGCATCCATGAGGGACTCTGCCACTTTCCTCTGCGTGTCACACAGCATCACCCTGCTGACGTCAACCATGGGGACCTTTGCTACCATTGTCACAGCTCCCAAGTCCTAGAGACCCATGAGGCTCCATACTTGCTAGGGGAGGCCGTTTACACATTTATTTCCTCTTCTGCCCCACTCAGCTAGCAAGAACTTAAATTCTAAGAAATAAGGCACTAAAATACAGCAAATAGAGAAGATAAAGTAACAAGTCCTCAGCTTTCTGTCTAGCTTTAGAATTTCTTTTAAGTTACTTTAATATACTTTATGAAAAAAATCTGTTATGTATACGGTTTTTGCAAAGGGAAAACTATATCCTGCACTCCCCTCTGACTTATTACCAGATTCCTTTATTCTATTATACACGGGTTCATCAAAGCTTCATGTTTATGCCACATTGAGATACAGACCCACCACCACCTTTATAGACTATACTCGTATAAGCCTCAACTCTAATCAGGAACATTCTAGAGGCACAGCTTGCCTGTGACATTTGCCCAAAACACACAAACAAACCACATCACTTGGATAAGAAATAGGCAAACAAAATGAATTTCATATAAACTTTGAAATTATACTTTAAAAAAGACAGACTGTAGAGACAATCATGCTCGAGTATACTGGAATGTACACTCTTGGCTCAAAACAGCCTTCACTCTGGCACCGCAGAGCCACGGTACCCTGAATAGGCCAGGTTCTGCCTCTCGCCGCCAACAGCCAACACCACTTCATTGTTAATGACACAGGAGCTCTCGCTCTGTAAGGAGACCCACAGCCTGTGCTGACTTGGCTTTTTTTCTGCCACCTCCCGGAAAGAAGAGGCCCTTTCAGAGTCTTCCGAAGCACTGCAACATCAGCTATAACCCTCCTCTCCTCCCTCTGTGGATTCTCAATTGAACTGCACACACACCTGGTGAAAACCATGACTCAATTCTGTGTCCCCTGTGTCAGTGAGTACATAACCACACCGTGTTGCGGCTAACCACTGAGCCGTCACCTGAATCCATGCTATCGAGTTAAGGTATCATTGCCCTGGCACGTGCCCAGCCGTGTGGAGAGAGGCTCCCACACAGCCAGGCTGCACCGTATCGCTTAGTGTTGGCATCACCTCAGATGTGATCATTGTGCTTTTCCCAACCGCCTGCTACCGTGTTTCTGCGAAAATAAGACCTAACCTAACCATCAGCTCTAATGCATCCTTTGGAGCAAACATCAATATAAGACCGGGTATAATATAATGTAATGTAATATAATATAATACTGGGTCTTATATAAGACCAGGTATAATATAATATAATATACTACAATACTGGGTCTTATATTAATTTTTGCTCCAAAAGACGCTTTAGAGCTGATGGTCTGGCTAGGTCTTATTTTCGGGGAAACACAGTGGTTTCTTGAAGATGGAGGCCATAGCTTAAGTTCTTTGCTAGGTATTGCTATATACGTGGCAGGTCCACAATAAATGTTTGATTTCCTTTTGCAAAGTAATTCTCCCATTTAAGTAACTGAGACTTGAAAAATCCAAAAGCAGTTACAACCCTTCAAACTTTTTCATTCAGATTCTTAAATTCACAAAGCTTATCACGTATCCTACACTTCTTTGGAGATCCTTGAGCATTTAGTCAGCCAAATAGCAACTTTATTTATCTTTCATTTATTGTAGCAAAAAACCATAACCCTTCCTGAGCACTTCAAACGGGCGGGCGAGGCACTGCACCAGCTATGAGGTTTACAGACAACAGCTCACCGAGTCCTCACAACCACCTTAGAAAGTAAGTCTCATTCCCTTTTTGAAACAAGGGGGAACTGGGGTACAGGGAGATAACCTACCTTGCCCAACATTCCACAGCTAGTGTGACAAAGGCAGAAATCAAACCCAGGCTATCTGGTTGTGGAGCTCAAGAGCTTAGAGAAACTACTATTTATTACTGGTTTATGATGCTCGATAACTTGGAAGCTGCTTTCTCATACTTTGCTATAGCTGATCTCAATAATTAGTCTGTGGAGGACAGATGTCATTACAAATGACTAACAGGCAGACATAAAGATTTCTTGCACATAGCCCTAATGCAAGTATCAGATGGAGTGCCTAATTCCTCTACTTTAAAATCCAATGTTTCAGGCTCCTGTGAGAGATTAGACTACCGTCCCCTATTCTGCACCCCTCCTTGTACACATATCCATTGTACATATTTCCTGCCCCTTGACACCCAAGCTTGGCCGTGGTTCACTTTGGCCAATAGCATGAGGCAGAAGTACTACTTCGAGTCTAGGCTTCAAGAGGACACATGTATTTCCATTTGCTCCCTGTGCTTTGATAGACACTCAAGTCCTGACGTCACATCGTCCATAGGTTCTTGGAAACTATGACTTTAAGTGAAACGATGTATATAACAAAACCAATTTTATCATAGGCTAATTGATATAAGCAAAAGTTCCTACAGCATATTTCTGGTCACAGGAACATCCCCAAACTTCTTAATAAAGACCCCCAAAAACTTCTAATTTAAACACTGAAATAAATGTGAGCAATACATACATTTAAGAAAGATCAATAACAACAAGTGAGATAATGATTTTCCAAGTCGCTTATTCTGGTTTGGGGCCACGGGTGGGCGAAGCCTTTCTTAGCAGCTCAGGGTGCGGGGAGGGACCCCACCCTGGACAGGACGCCCTTCCATCTCAGGGAGCCCTCATGCATACACTCATACTCACTCAGATGGGACACTTTAGACACACCAATTCACTTAATGTCTTTGGGATGTGGGAGGAAACCAGAGTATGTGGAGAAACCCACACAGACGTGGAAAGAACGTGCAAACTCCACACTGACAGTGGCCCCAGCTGGGAATCGATTTTTTTTTTCCTCATCAACATTATAAGAAAATGAAATTGAATGAAAGACATTATTCGAGGACCTGTTGCAGCATAAGAAGGCCTGGGCTACTCTGCTGGTGGGAGGGGGATGAGAGACCTGTACAGGAAAGCTCCCAGCTAACTTGGCCCAGCCACTGCCTGCTTCCTTGCAGCTCAGCTGGGATCCGGAGAGGTGCTGCAGCCAACATTTAAAGAGCGAAAAACAAATGGTTACTTACGAATGCCACTGAGTTTGGGGTGACTTATGCAAACATAGATAACTGCTGCAACTTTTGAAATGCAGCTAGGTGCTAGGCAATTTCACTAATACCTTACTTAATCCTGACAACTTTGGAAAGTTTTTATTATTAGTCCTACCTTCTAACTCTACTACACTGTATACTCTGTGTGTGTGTGTGTGTGTGTGTGTGTGTGTGGTGTGTGTGTGTGTGTGTAAATTACTTGTACAGACCCTATACCTGTCCTATGAAAGAGAATCTCCCGGGGCATAGGACCTATAAATCTTTTTTTTTTTTTTTAAAGTTCCATAGGTGATTTTGACGTGTAGTCATGGTTAAGAACCCCTGACTGACAGTCCCAAAAGATGAAAGTCCAGCCCAGTCATAGTCCAGATTTTGCCTCATTTTCACTTTTAGGCAGGGCTTCAAAGTCCATGGGCAACTGGGACGTAAGGCATGTCAAGTTCACAGTGAAGAATGTCAAGAATAAATAAGTCTACCCCTGTTGGGACAACAGGTTTCAAACACTCCTTCCTGCCACCCCCCAGTCACCAGGTGCTTTTTGCAGTGATGGTTCCCAGGACCTCTGGAGATGCTAATGAGAACCACTACAATTTATCAGTCAAGTACCATGTGCGAGGCTCTGTGCTAAGCGCTTTAGCATAAATCTTACTTCTTTCACATTTGAAAAAGAGAACAATGAGGAGTAAGTACTTTGACAAAGGTCACACTGTTAATAAATGGTGGATCCAGGAATCAAATTCAGATCTGTTCAACTGTAAAATTCTCTTTCTTAATCTCTAAAGTAAGCCATTCCAGCACCAGTAGTTCTCACAAAGGCTCCATGGAAAATGTATTTGAAGCAATGACCTCTCAAAGGTCTCCAGGGATGAGGTGCAAGCTTGGGTTTCCAGGGAAAAGTCTAGCCATTGTCAGGACCAAGGCGGGTGGAAGGGAATAGAAGAAACACTGCAGGGGTATGGGAAGTGGGGGAAGGCAGGGAAACGTGATCACAGATGGAAATCTGGGAGCAATCATTTAGTGCATAAGACAATTTTTCAAATACTGGATGTCCAAAACTCAAAAACTGTATGTATGAAAATCCAGAAGCTTGGTCCATTATGCACACAATTTCACACCGTAGATATAGCACTAACAGCACACTAATCAACAGTACTAGCCAGGAGATTTGAAGTTTGGTATCTGCCAGTTGCTAACTACATGCAAAGTCACAGCCTCTTTAGAACCCAGGTTGATCTGTGATAACCGCATTCCCGGTACCTGGAAGCTCCTGCTTCTCCTGTACCCCATTCCTCAGAGTTAGGATGAGAAGTACGTACCTGCCACACGCTCCAGGCACGTTTCCCAATCACATCCCCAAGAGCTTTATTTAAAGGAAATACCCTATTCCTTGGAGTCTCAAACCATCTAATATAACATTGTATTTTTCAATTCTGATAACCCCCGCTTTCCCCTATGGCTTTAGCACTGGTTGCTGGCCTTTCTACCCAAGTATTTTCTATTATCTTGGGTGATATCAGACCACAGTGATGGTCAGGCCAACTTCCTCAGCTCCAGTGTGGCCAGCCCCTTGGGGCCAGGTAGCCCACTGCCACATTCTGGACGTTATCATTCAGGGGACCCCACTTCTGAATCCTTAAAATATGCCCCATGATCACAAACTTCCTGTTCTCTCTCGGTCCTGTTACACCTGTTCACTGATCTCGAGAATGTTAGTTCCTGAACCACACTCCTTCCTTCCTCATTCTGAAAGACGCCTCTAGACTGGGCCTCCTTCTCCATCCAGCTCAACCTCCATGGCCCACTACCGGAAGGGCTCAGAACTCTATGACCAGACTGTCTTCTCAGTGCCCACAACCTGAGAAACCCCAAATTCTTGACCTACTCTCTACCTTATTTGGATCTTACCTGGGTCAGTGAATGTGACTGGAGAAAACCCAAAGGCTCTGTATATTCAAGATGTCATTATGAAGTCCAGGGTTTCCACCTCACCTCACCTCCTAGCTGCTTCCTGACCTAGTGCGCTCCTCCACTTCCCCAGCAGCTATTTCAGACCTTTCACATTTTCTTCACAGCACTTTTCACTACCAAAAATACTGAATTATTTACTTGCTTCTTACCTGTGTTCCCCCAGTGGAATTTCACCTTCATGAGAGCAGAGACCTTGTCTTGTTGACAGTTGTCTCCTCCATTCTAGAAAACACTCATCTTTGCAAAAGGAATGAATAAACTCTTCTGCTTCCTTCATGTAACTTTCCCTGCCAAGCATGGGTTAGGTGCCTGCCTTACAATCTTTCACAGCAGTACCTTGTACTTGCTCTGTCAGATAGTTATCACATTGTGTTTCAATCATCCTTCACTGATGTCCTCTAGAGGACAGTGACAAGACTTACTCAGCAATTGTATGCCTTGCATTTTGCTCAGTTCCTCGCACATAGTAGGTCACTATATTTGAGTAATGACATTTAAGCGCTTGTCTTTAGACTAGCATTTCACAGAACACTATTCCGAGGAATAATAGGGTATTCTGCGTGAAAAGTTCTATAACCAAATAATTTGGAAAAATGTTCTAACAGGTTTCTTCACTACAGGACATCTCAAAGCCTTTAACCATTTAATATGCACTGTGAATATCCAAGAATGAAATATAACCTGAAACTCATAGATAGGTGAAGGGAAGGAGGAAGGGAGGGAGGGAGGTTGATTGAGATTTTTTGGAGCCATTTCTTCAAAGAATAGAAAAAAATAATTTAGAAAAACAACTCTTTTCAAATTTAGTCCAAAAATTGTTTAAGCATTCTAAGCATCCTATTCATTAGAAAACAAATGAAATTGGGATTTTCTTCTAGTCAAGAGTATAACATAATCATCTGGTCTAGGCAAGAGTTAGTTAGAAAAATGTATTCATTTAAAGAGCAAAACAATACCAAAAGGGAAAGAGAGGCAGTTGCTAACCTAATCTCCTTAGTAAAATGGAAGGCTGCAAGAAGAAAAGAACGCATGATTTTAGGCAACTGCTGTGAAGAACAACTACAAACCAAAACTGTAGTCCTATAGCACACCAGGCTGCAGAAAACAGGATGGATTTTTAGAAGGCAGGAATGAAAAAAAAAACACCTTAAATATTTTAAAACCTTTGCAGCAACAAAGCAATTATAGATGCAACCTAGGCACTTAGGTACTGTGTCATCACTGTATAGAATTGTTTCAGAGGTGATAGGCCACTTAGTGAGACCCAAATGACAAAAAAACATTGACCTCAGAGCCCTCAGTACACACACTCACACAAATAGAAAATAAACTGCTTCTTATGAGTGACTGAAATTTTCTTCAAGCCATTTTCAGTTATCTTGTCAACAGAGCAAGCAGAGCCTTATCAAATTTGTGTATTTCACACCATAGTTCCTACCATGGGAACTTCTCAAAATATTTTGAACACAAAAGTGACATTCAGAAGAGAATACTTTCAAAATGTGTAATCTCATTTCCTAAATTTCAACATTGTATCACAAATACCCACTGAGTTCTGCTTTCTAAAGTTAATTCCTTTAATCATGAAATAATTACAGACTGGACAATGTTTCAAGCCATCTCAGTTTCTTTTAAAGTCAGGCAAAGCCCTTATGCTCTATTCCTATCTGAACTCTTTTCATCTCTCACTTTGTTACAACCCTTGTTTACACAAGATGACTCAAACTGAAACTAATGTAACCTATTATTAGTTGGACATTTTATTTTTAAACATTGTAATTAGCTGACACTTAATGACTGTTATTAGCACAGTTGGTTATCAAACCCACCATACCTTCTTCACACTTGCTTATCAGAGAGAAATAGATGCATTTCAGGTTTAATTTGGAAAGTCTGACACAGAATAAAATTTTCCATCCTCTGAATCAGTTCTCCCAAATTAAAAAAAAAAAAAAAGTCTTTGGTTTATCATGCACACGAATGTATCACATCCCACCGTATAATCCCTTTTAAAACAAACAGTAGACTCTTTTTGCCATGTTGATAGATGGTTTTGCATTACATACCTGCTCACAATGACATAATAGCTGATACTCAAAGTACGTTCCATCCTCATCTGCAGATTCTGTATTTGCAAATTTGCCAACTTGCTAAAATCTATTTTCAGACCCCAAATCAATACCCGTGGCCCTTTTGTGGTCATTTGCTGACATGTGCACAGTGGTGGAAACGTTGAGCTGCCCAATGAACACATTCCCAGCTCAGGTTAAGCAAAGTGATGCCCTGCTGTC
This sequence comes from Rhinolophus ferrumequinum, assembly GCF_004115265.2. NCBI lineage: Eukaryota > Metazoa > Chordata > Mammalia > Chiroptera > Rhinolophidae > Rhinolophus > Rhinolophus ferrumequinum. Next base: position 22,086,513 of record NC_046301.1, on the reverse strand, counting down.
TTGGCTTAGCTCTCACCCTCCTGCGGTGCATTTAGTGTCTCATTTTTTGCATTTTTGTGCTTTTTGCTGGTTCTCTGCTTTACATTGTCCCCAAGCATAGTGCTGAAGTGCTGTCCAGTGTTCCTAAGCTCAAGAAGGTTGAGAAAACACCTGTGTTAGGTACACGCCCTTCAGGCATGAATTCCAGTGCTGTTGGCTCTAAGTTCGATGTAAATGAATCAACACTATATATGAAGTAAGGTGTCTTTAAACAGAAACATATAGAAAACAAGAGTATATATGGACTGGCTGATGAAAGTGTGACCACACTTCAAAGGAAACTAGCCCTGTCTTTCCCCTAGGAGCAACAAATCAGTATTTGCTAATTCAGTGTTTGCGGCAACTAGACAGACCATAACTCCGATGAATAGTGAAAATCAACTGTACCATCGCTGGTAGTGAAAGCTCTCCCGTCTTTCAATTGTTCCTTAAAACAAACCCTCTACTCCCCTAAAACTGCTCTCCACACAAGGTTCAGTCCCTGTGAACCATGCTTTGATTCACAGCTCTCATTTCCCACTCAGTCTTGAATTTTCATCTTGATTTTGTAGCATAAGATCTAGCACTTGAATGTCAGAAGTCAAGCAATCCTCTAGGAACAATGATCCTATTAAAAGCAGCCTGAGGGCAGCGGGAATGGAGGGAGCGGCCGCTCCCATAATGCGGGATCCAGGGCAGGCTGTGTGAACAGAAGGTGGAAGCCGCAGCCAGTCCCACTGCCCTTTCTTCCACCTACATGGAAGGCAAGGCAGCCCATCCATGCTTCACGAGACTATGAGAGAGGTGAAGGACTCCGCAGCTTTTCCCACATACAGGGTGTGCGACCTGTGCAGCTGCACAGGGGTCCACGCTTGTTCTAATGTTCTGATGTTGCTGTCTTGACATTCTTAATAATTTTTGAATAAGGAGCTTGCATTTTCATTTTGCACTGGGCCCCACAAATTATGTAGCTGGTCCTGCCCACAGGACTCCTAAAACTGCTACTTGGTGGGTAGGGAAAGGAAGCTCATCTCAGCTCAGGTGGGTGGGGTAAGCACATGTCACCTAGAGAAGGAACAGAGGGGCCTGCCACGGTGCAGCAAGGGGGCTCCAGCATCTGGGAATGTCTTCCCAGACCTCCTACAGCAGTTCTACCTCTAATAAAAAAGGCTTCTCACAAGGAACAGGGACTCTGGGATCTAGTTAGCCCCTGTGGTCACCGAGAACGGGCATAGGTTCAGATGAAGGACCCAGGTAAACATCAAGAAGGGACCTCAGCTATTTTCTCACAGGACAGTCTCACAGGTTCTTATACATATCCTGCAAAAGTTGCTCCAGTCACAATGTGGATCTTTGTTATATTTTCTGGGGTCACATCAGCCTAATGGCAAAATAAGCGTATTTGGTACATACATTAGGTTTAAATTTTACTTAGGTAAAAACAATAGTTTTTCTTCATACAAAATCATCTTCCCCCACCACCCCGAAAAAAAAACACCCTCCAACACAAGCAATCAATTTGTGACATGTAAATCAACAAAATGTTATTTCTACCTCATTAGGACAACATTAAAGTGAAGTGGGTATTTTTAAAAACAAATTTATTCCTGGATGAAAATGGACTAGGCTTAGGCAAACATCATGACGAACGGCCACGCCACTTTCATATTAAGCGATCACTTTAGAGGCCACACTTTCACTCCTTGACGTTTCTGCTTGTTTAACGTTTAGTGGTTCCTTAGGAACTTGAGGGCCTTGAAGGCATGTCTGTGGTAGGATTTGTAGCCAGCTCTGTGGCTTGGTAATTGTATACAAGGCACAGGAGCAGCTCTTTTCAAATCCCGTGTTCCAAATCCCAAGGGTGCTCTTAGCACCCTCCAGTTTTCCCAGGGGTGCACGTGTGGATTCTCTGCTTCACATGCATTGCCTCTGTCCGGCTACTGCCATGCTCCTCGGGACCACACCTGGCCTGCTGAGAGGGCCTCCTGATTGGCTGTGTAGTCCTCCTCCTCCCATTTCAGCATCCGTCCAGTGACAGACTGACCCCAAAGCACAGTTGTGTTACATCCCCGCTTCACCCAAAGCTGACACTCCCTCTCCACAGCCCTCTGTTCGAACTTAAGTCTACTCCCCCTCCACATTTCTCCACTCATTTTTTCTACTAGGTCCTGATATCATTCTCATTTGCCGCCGTGGCCCTGCAATTCATTTTCATTCCTGCTTTCCCCCTGCTGCTGCCGCTCCTGCGTGTGGCATTGGGAGGGTGGAGGGGGGTGGGTCGTGGTGGGCGGAACGGTCTCTCTAACGCAGTCTCCCCAGCCGTAGCCCAGCTTGCATTCTGTTTCTTATTCCTTCATGAACTCTTCCCAACTCCACTGGCTCACACTTCTGTCCTTTAGCTGAACAGCAATATGCATTAGTCCTTTGTCATTGTCTCACTAAGTCATGTGTTTTAGATTTCCTTGCCAAATAGAGTATAAGCGCCCCAAGAGCAGGGACCTCACCTCGGCATTCTGAATGAGCCGGCAGGCAGAGACTCTCAGAGAAAGCATGCTAAGTACTTCTGAGCCCTCCTGCTTTGCTTTAGATTCTACATTCATCAAGTACACTGGTGGCTGGATGTGTGCCTGACAAAGAAATTTTATACGTATACATATATGTGTGTAATTTACATATATATCGATACGTCTATATCCATATATCTATAAAAAAACTTCTAGGCAAAAAAAATCCGTGGACTTAATCCTGCTCTCTCATTTCCCTATAGGAATGCCTAAGTTCTTCAAAGCACAGTTTGAGGAAGCCATGGGCCAGGAACTATTATACAATATAAACAATACAATATTGTACAGGCCACCAAATTAGCCAAACTACATCAGCATGAAAACTGCAAATACAGCTGCATCCAAAGCCAAATCATTATTGATTTTTAAAATAAAGCAGGGACAGATCTTCCATACATTACTTTGAATATGCTTCTGATAACACATCTTATTAGCCAAAGCGTAAGAGCATTTACATTTTTAAAGCTACCAACATTTTTAAAGTATTCCAATAGATTGTATCATGACTGATGCATGAAGACTGGCCCATTTATTTCTATGCCACTCTAATAATTTTAAGGAAAAGTTATTTTCTTTTGATACCAAGAAGCACCTTTGTATTCAAGTGCCTTCGTTATCAGGTAGGTGCAGTGAAAGGAGGGGGGGAAGGCACTCACAACTCCAGGAGCACATCAGAAAAGGCAGTGTTTGCCTACACCCCATTCAGCATTATTTCTGAGGAACACTCCTGCTATCCATCCTGCCACAATCATCTCCAATCGCAATGTAAAAAATACAGAGAAAATTAACTTTTTTAACATTAAAATTGAAAATAAAATACCAATTCTTTCCAGTCACTATGAAGCTTTGGTATAGTCTCCAACAAAATAATACTTTCTGTCTATAAACTTAGACTCCACCACCCTGATCCATTCTAGCTTTCTCATTTCCTGCTAAAACCAAATCTTTACCCTCTGAAACTGCTTAAATTTCTCTAGGAATGTGTGTTTCCTATCTGGAATAGACTTTAGGAACCTCCTCCCATAAGCACTGAGGAAACTGTAAAATGTATTATTACTCTGAAATAATATTATCTGAAACAGCTTCCCACATTCGGGGATATTCAATCCTTTAGGACTGAGTATCTTTGTGAACTCATTTCACACCCTCCAGGGTAAATTTCCTAAAATGCAAATCTGATCCTCTCACAATTTTTCAGTGGCAACCTAAAGCCTGATGGATGAGGTTTCTATCCCTTGAAAACGCAATGTATGCTGTGCATAATCTTGCCCTTGCCTATCTTTTTAATTTTAAAAGTCTACACTCAACCCTATATACATACCGACATCCTTCATGCTGGTCATTCCAAAACCACTGTCATGTCCTTCAATACCTCCATATTGTTCCTCTTTATATCCATTAAACCAGCCCATGATGCCTCAATGTCAGCACCAGTGATGTTTAGGACCAGGAAATTCTCTTGTACAGGGCTATCTTGGCACTGTAAAGACACTTTAGTAGCAGCCCTAGCCTCTACCCATTACGTGCCAGTAGCATACTCTACCCCACAGGCAAATGTCCCCATAGGGGCAAAATTACTTCCAATCAAGAACCCCTGAATCAGACAGTCACTGAATCCCTAGACGCTCTCAAGACTCAAAGCCCCTTATTAGCCAAGTTCATTGCACATAGGTTACAAGGTCATATGCCTCAAACCACAGTAACTCCTCAATACAAATCATGAATGTTTCCCTAAAAGCAGCCATTATAGGTCAAGAATAGGGAGGCTAATGGCTTAGGATGTTGCCCTTACATTGAACAATAATGCAACAACTCAATCAGAAATACCCTAGGCACTAGTTTCTAGGCGTTTAATGACAAACATGCTAAGATAGACAAAGAGCCGCGCACAGAAACCAGGAGTCATGTGCAGTGAGTAAAAATCACATGTCTGTAGACACACAGAGACAGAATGTGCAACTTTAGAAGACACCTGAGCCCAGTGTGTCTAGAGCAGTTGGGGTACAGAACCGCTGCTGTATTTTTGTTTGCCACAAGGTCTAATTATGAACCTGACATGGTTCCCTACTATCCTTATGCCCCTAGGTATCCTTAAATATGTCAAAAGACACAGGAGCCAACTTAAAATAGACTCTACTGACCAAATCTAGACATGTTGAACCACAACATAAATGATGGTAAGGAATTATAACCCACGGAATAAAATAAACTCTTCATCATTTGAGGGTGGATGTGAGTTTTGGGAACAGGAAAGAAAGCTATCCAGAGCCAAGCCCAAAGACTAAAGTAAATAATCATGCTATATAATAGGTTCTGGAAAACAATTATGAGTAATTATAAAGCAGTGAAATTGATTTTCCTTTGAATCTTGAAAACTAGCTCTGAGACAACTTTAAAATGAGGCAAAGGCAGCCTGTGGGATCCCAGTGCACAGGCATATCCAGGGCATCTAACTGAACTCCAAGGACCAACGTTCTTCTGTGTGCTCTGGAACCGTCCGTGTATAAAGAAACTGCCACATACCTAGCTTAGAGTGATCATGAGAACAAATGACAATATGTGTCAACAGTCTGCCACAAGAGCGAGCACGAACGATGCACTCTCCCATCATTAAAAGTTTTTAATGACAATTCCTCGTGGCATAAGCATGAACCTTGCCTCATTCAACATTAAAATGCTATTGTGTGTCATAAGAAACGAATATATTGAAATCGAACTTCAAGTGGTATTTTCTGATTCCAGTATAATCAGTTCCTTAGGGCACAAATCACACTGACCACAACCCTTTTAACTCCTAAAAGTTCAAGAACTGATTAAGACACTGACTGCTGCTGCCTGGGGCAGGAATGCCCTGCAAGTGAAAATCACTTTTAAAACGTCTAAAAAAGTTCGAAACTTTTATCTTTTATCTACATGTAAAAATCTGGACTACTAGATTAAATGAAAAGACAGGTAAAATGTTAAAATTTGGATTCAATTACCTAACTGGGCTTTCACAAGTTTCCATTTACACAATGCCTTTATAAAACGAAAAACTGTCTTTTTAATTTGCATGTTTGCAATGGCATGTGTCAGCCATAATATTTTACCACTAAAAATGTATAACCTAAGTGATACTAAAGACTAGGTATTTAATAAACTTAATCCTTCAGAAACATAACCATGTAACTAATGTCAGTTTTAATAAATACCAATGCACAAGTATTTAAATATCTTCCACAAATCATACTTAAAATGGCATTTTAATGACTTAGCATGTGGGCAAAGAACAGTATTTTCAAATATAATCAAATGTCTTTATGCTCAAATTTAGAGAAGCTTGCCACAAACCATTACCTACCCCCTCCCAAAAAAGAAAGAAAGAAAGAAAGAAAGAAAGAAAGAAAGAAAGAAAGAAAGAAAGAAAGAAAGAAAGAAAGAAAAAAAAATTTAAATAAAACTTTTACTATTTCAAGTCTTAGGAAGAGCCTGAAATACATAAGGAAAAACAGAACGCTCCTTTTGGGTAAGTGGTGCTTCATTTCTAACGGTCTCTAGGCTCAGAGAATTAAACTTCTGTGCAAGCAAACCTCTAATGACCACGGAGCTTCCCAACACTTCATGCTGGGAGTTCAACAGCTGCATCCCACTACAATTAAAATGTTCTCAAAATATACCGAAAGAATATTCATGAAAGCTTGTCTCACTTTTTGAAGCGTGGTCATTTTCCTTAAAGAACAAAACAAACAAAAAAAAAACCTGAAAGAGATTAATTTTTAAATCTGGAAAATTGCACAGGCTTACTGAAAAAGCAAATACAGACTAAGCACTATTTTTCTCCACAAAGTAATTTTTGGTTTAGATTCAGTTAATTCTTTTCTATGGGCATCACCCTAAGAATGACAATGACCATGGTTAAGCTTAACTTTTGCTCTCTAGAAAATCAATGACTGTAAGGCTGAAAAAAATGCTTCCCGCCAACTAAAGGGAACAGAGTAACGTGCCAAAGCACAGTTTTGTAAATTTACACTATCACCTGCAAACAAGCCGATCATACACAAAATTTTGAGTCAAGCTTTACCCTTTCCTCGGAAGAGAAGAAGCAGTGCAGATTTCAACAGGTTCTCAAAAGCTTTTATAAATTCCCAAAGATTTTTCACCTATAAAATTAGCAAGCTGGACTAAATCATGTCCTGTATCAGTTATACATTCCAAAATACTATACTATACTGACTTTGCACCAATCCTTGTTTTTACCATAAGTCATAATGAATAAATGACCCTTTCATGCAACCCAATAAAAATTGTAAAGTAATACTATTACAAATATTGGTAGAAATTGTGATTAGCAGACATCTGTAATATTTTATAAAAACAATAAAACAAATTCAGGAATTAGCTATGACGCACCAAAACCCACCAATTAGCTTTACAAAGCATCTCATACAAGATTTCAAGTAATCTTGACTCAATTCTGAGTCAAAATATCACAAAGCAAAAGTTATTTTAATTCCAGAAATATACTCGTGGGATTTGGGGCATCTACAAAGGTTACAAAACAAACATTACGTAAAACGATAGGTTTTTTTAGTTCAAGATTAAGGCCACATAGTTTCATAATGTAGGCAATTTGCTAAAAAAAAAAAAAGAAAAGTTTTCTTTTTGTTCTCCCTACTAAGCTTAACATTTTCAAGACTACTCAGTCAGCACTACACAGGTCAACTGGCTTTTCTCATTAAGCTCTTTCCTAGAACAGAAAGTAGCAAAGGTAGACTTGGTAAGAGGAACGCAGGTGGGCTTCGGTTTCACAGAACGTGCATTTTTCCACGCAACAAATTAACTATGTACCTTGTGCCTGGCTGTCACATCTAATCCTTGCCTGAGTCTCTCCCAGCTACAGACATGTGGGGCTCATGCCATTGGTGGTGCCAGCTAGGGTAACCTTTTGTCTACAGTTTTTATAAGTATTTTGGGGCTTGAGAGATATAGTAAGTCTCTGCTAATATTCAACCGCTAGGAATCCATCCCAAAGAAAGGAAATGATTCAAAGTATGTTAAAATCTATAGGCAATATGACTAGAGAATAAAAGAATGGAAAACTGGAAACAACCCAAACGTCCAGCAATCGGTTAAATAAATCACGATCTATCTAGCTAATGGAATATTATTCAGTCACTTAAGTATGAAATATAAAGATTACGCAACTTGAAAGAATACAACTAATAAGTAAAAAAAAAAAAGCTACAGAATTATACATTTAAACCACATTATATAAGAACTATATGTATATATGTATTTAAATTGCATTAACAAAACTGTTATTAGTGCTTCCCCTTAAGAAGTAGAATGAGGTTAGAAAAGAAGGGCAGATGTGAAAACAAAAACTTTCACTCTTTGTATTTCTCTGAAATGTTTTAATTTTTCCAGTAGAAATGTACTGATTTTACTAGGGTAGTTTTCTCTAAAAAAAAAAAAAAAACTAAATAATCAAAAACATGTGCCTATGAAAATATGGATGGAATACTCAATTATAAAAACAGTGTGAAAATAGAATTGTGCATTTTTTCCCTGTATTTTCTAAACTTTCTGTAATGTCATATTCTTTCATTTTAAAAAATTAAATCTATAAAAAATAATTCTAAGAGTCATCTTTCTGTCAAGCATATAATCACTCCTTAACCTATGTTTTCATTTTTCAGATCGTAAAGCACAGTTTGACCATACAACCTATTAAACAGATTTAGATCAACCCCAGGTAAAACTGCATCACTCTAAAACCTTACAGATTTGTTTTGAAATAATCCGATTAGTTTATTAGTCCTATTTCCTGTCCCTCATCATTGTTACTGATAACCTTTATTGAGCCTGTCCACAGAGGGCTCCCAGCACAGCTGTGAAAAGGGCAAGTTGAGAATCGCATGTCCTGGGTGTGGGATCCAGGTCCATCTCCAGCTGTAGGATTTTTAATAGGTTACTTGATTTATCTTTGTTTTAATTTCCCCGATGTAAAATAGGAATTATAATATCTTAAGTTGTTGTGAATATTCACGGAGAAGACTAACAGAAAGCACTCTCACCATGCCAGACATAGTAGGCTATTAGCTTTTATCTGTTAGCTAATTAAGCTATTAGCTGTTATCCTAAGCATTGTAAAATACAAATGTGACAAAATATATATTTAATAATTATTATACCTACTGAAAAATACATTTGTAACAAAAATGAAATTAATTAACACAATTGTTATGCTCCATGCATTACGCCAGCTTAGATATCAAAAGAATAAATAAGGAAAGAAAAGAGTTTGCAGTGATGTCATTTTTAGCTCACCTACACTTTACATTGAATAATTGTTTGCAAGCTAAAATTGTTTTTCTTAAACATCTCCTTTCTTAATTTGCAACTGCAGTAAGCACTAACAGGATTTTAGTGTTTTTCCTCCAGTTTCCCACTAAAAGGGAGAAAATATTATTTAGGGTCAGGGGAAATTGCCTATACAATGGATACCAGAATGGCAAAACACAAACTTCAACAAAGTGCTTCCTTCTTTCTTCCCATGTTTTAGATCACTCTGAAAAGAGGGGTGCATTAAATCAAAAACAAAGATCAACCCTCCCTACCTTCCAGCTTTTTAAAAAAATCTGCTTAGATTAGGGATCAAAGAACAAATGAACATTTTTTCCCTTTCTATATACCTGGACTTCCTGCTGTACTGAAAAATCCCACTACTCTTCAGTCTGTTGATTCCTGATCGGGATAATTTTCCATTATTTGAGACAGATCAGGGCTACCCACACTTCAGAGGTATGAATGTATCTGGTAAGATAAAACACAACTGTCTGGATTTCTATTACCTACAAAAGAAAATGCATGTATTGGGAGCAATGTGAGAATTAAAACCAAACTCTGTCCTCATCTACTTGAAGGAAAACTTACATCAGGATTAAATGAATTGTAGAAAAAATTTATGAACAGATATCAACCATCTGACTTCTACACAGCAATTTTTGAGAAAGATTACTTTAAATAAGAACGGCTAGGTCATAACAAAGAAATGAAACTTCACTAGGAACTGTGATGCCAGAAAAGTTAAAGGTGTAAAATAAACATTTCTATTATGCTACCCATGAAATAAACTATTTTAAAAGTGAGCATGGAAACCTTCATAAATCCTAAGATGACTGATAAGATGGAGGCACTCCTTGATTCCCAAGGAGAACCCACTACACGTGGGCATCCTAAGGTTGGCAGTGGTCCCAAAGTCTGGAAGTATTTTATCCCCAAAGCATCAACTGCTAGCAATTTCTGAGTCTGTTTTGCCTCTGCCCATGACAAGAATCAACTTGTTCCAAAATTCCGCTAAGTATGTTTCTTTTATGTTAAAACTCTGCTGTTTCTGGGAAAGCTAAAAGTTAGAATTTTTTACACATGTGGACAAAAGCTATATTTGGACCTTTCAGTCCCTTAACAGAATAAAGACATTTTTAAAGAACTCTCCTGCTGCAGTTTATTACAAGACAGTCAGTCTGACTTTTGATAATTTTAAAAAGTAAACCTTGTTGTCCTATAGAATTCCTTTAACTTAAAAGTTCAAGGTTTGATTTGTAAAAGAAAGACAAAAATAAAAGAATTAAATGAAATTAACTGCAGATATAAAAGTTATTTAAGATAATAGTCATGACTTCTACTTACAGGTGACTTTTTTTTAGTCATCCCATCTATAAATACAAAGGTTGCGTATTTTTTAAAGTTGATAATCACGACATCACTTATAAGTATTAAATACTTAAAACCCCACAACATTAAATCATGATTTCCTAGACTTCTCTTTGCATTCTAACACGCCTGCCTCAATTAGATAAAAAGTGGACAGACTGGCTATGAGAAAATAGATAAAAGTTTAGCATGTGGCCTATTTGATAAAGTTAATATTCAAACAAGTATCATTTCCTTTTGAATCATGTCAATTACTTTATACTAGGATTGCTGAATCTCAGCCCTACTGACATTTCGGACCCCAAAGAATTATGTTGTGTCTGCCGTGTGCGTTTATTGTAGGATAGTAGTACCTCTGGCCTCTACCTACTACATGTCAGTAGAATCTCGGTCCCCAGTCGTGACATCCAAAAAACGGCTGCAGACACTGCCACGTGTTCTCTAGGGGCAAAAATTTACACTAAAGAAAATCCAAGAGTTAACATGGACAAAACCCAAAAGTTTGATTTTATTTGAAGTGATTTTACAAAGAGACATAAAATGCACCCATTAATTGTATTAAGCAAGTCAGACCTTGTAAACGGAGTCAATACGACTAGGACGATGTGATCATCCATTTTGACAGAAGAGAGGATTCAAGGGGCATTGGTTTAACAACATAAATGCTACTGGCACATGCCACACCGTTTCCTCTTCAATCAGGAGAGTGTTTAAGCCCATAAAAGATAACCAGGGCCCTTTAAAACTCCAACATAACTGTCAGGATGAACTCAGGGACTGTTCATGATGAACTGCCTATAAATTATTTAATCTCTATCATTGTGTCGAAGATCAGATTAATTTAAGATGAAAACAACAAATCTGAGGAGGAAATAATCATGAAAGAATATCAAAGTTAAGGCAGACAGGCTAAAATTTTATGTACGAATTACTCATTTACAGATCTTAGTTCCTTTCTTAGTCCTTCCTCTTTACCTAAGCAAAAGCATCTTTTTCTTGAGAATTATCAGAGAGCAGATAGTTCTACATACCCATTAAAAAAAATCAATTTAGAAAATAAAATTGAACTGAACACTGCCCATTTAAAGGTTTGCATTAATCTTAAGCATAAGGCAAATTTTTTTATGCTACTTCAAAGCAAGATTTAATGTTCCCTTTATATTTATAACATATATTAACCAAAAAACAGACTCGAAATTTTAAATAGCAAGTCCACCTATATAGTACAGATGTTGAATTGGCACCAAGAAACCTATAGCTTGCTCGCTTTGGCAGCACATATACTAAAATTGGAATGATACAGAGAAGATTAGCATCGTCCCTATGCAAGGATGGCACGCAAATTCATGAAGTGTTCCATATTTTTGAGACATTTTTCTAAAAAGGACATACAGATGGCAAACAGACATATGAAGAAATGCTCAACCTCACTAACCATCAGAGAAATGCAAATAAAAAGCACAATGAGATACCACCTCACCCTAGTCAAAATGGCTATCATCAATAAATCAACAAACAAGTGCTGGCAAGGATGTGGAGAAAAGGGAACGCTTGTGCACTGTTGGTAGGATTGCAGATTGATGCAGCCACTACGGAAAACAATATGGAGGTACCTCAAAAATCTGAAAATGGAACTACCTTATGACCCAGCAATTCCACTCCTAGGTATCTATCCGGAGAAATCCAAAACTCTAATTCAAAAAACTTTATGCATCCCTATGTTTATTGCAGCACTATTCACAATAGCTAAGACATGGAAACAACCGAAATGCCCATTGGTAGATGACTGGATTAAGAAACTGTGGTACATTTATACAATGGAGTATTTCGCAGCCATAAAGAAGAATGAAATCTTACCATTTGCAACAATATGGATGGACCTAGAGAACATTATGTTAAGTGAAATAAGTCAGACAGAGAAAGACAAATATGATCTCACTTATATGTGGAATCCAAAGAAAAGAATAAATGAATGAATGAATCAGAAAGAGTCTCAGAGACATAGAGGAAAAACTGAGGGTTGCTAGATGGGAGGAGGGGTGGGGATAAGGGGGAAGGTGAGGGGATTAGAAAGCACAATCGGTAACAAGATTGCTATGGGGATACGAAACTCAATTTGGGGAATGTAATCAATAATGTTGTAAAGACTTTATAGAGTATCCGATGGACACTTGTCCCATTGGGGAGACCACCTCAGGGATGATGTAGATGCCTGATCACTGCACTGTACACCTGAAGCTGAAGCTGAACAATAATGAATGTCAACTGCAAGTATATATATATATATATATATATATATATATATATATATATATATATATAGTCACAAGAAGTGGAGTACAGCATTAGGAATAGAGACAGTGGAAATGCAATGGCTGTATGCGATGTCAGAGGGGTAGTAGATGGGGTTATCACTGTGTGAGGGATATAAATGATAAATGTTTAACTATTACATTGTTCTGTACACCTGAAACTAAAAAAAAAAAAAAAAAAAAGAAAGAAAAAGAAAACTATGGCTTTCAAGGTTATCTGGCACTCTGAAAATACAATATCAAAAATAAAATTTGTGTCTATCAAAAATAAAATCTTTAATATTTCCAAAGAAATATTTTATTTCAAAGTTTAAAAATATCTTTTTTGCACATGGGAAATAATGTTTAAGTTCTAGAAGTCCTAAACAGTGACAAAAGTGATACTTGTAACATTTCATAGCCACATGCCAAAATTTCAAGATTTAACTCATAATGTTTTAATTTCTCCAGTCTTATTGAAGTCAGTCTTCGTTCTCCTTCTCAGTGCTTGAGTTTCTGTTTCTAAACAGATATGAGGAAGAAGTAGTAAAAATCAGAACAGCAAATACTGGATTTCTGATGAGCACCATAATTGTGTTTCCTTTTGAATTCGTTTTTTAAAAAATTCTGCCTCTACTTTTCTTTCTTAACACAAAATTGAAACCAGACTACAGAGTTTTTTTCTTGCTTTTTTCATTTAACATTTTCCCATGTCTCTAAATAGTTCTCCAAACATAATTTTCAATGGCCACTACTATGAATTCTATGGTGATATCATTGGACTGTTTTCTACTTTAGGGATTTTAAATTGTTTCCAATCTTTTGCTCTTACTGCTGGGATGGAAATTTGTATGCATGATCATGTTTGCAGCTCAGGTTATTTAGGATAAATCCCTATATGCTAATTTACTAGTTCAAATAGTAAGAACATTTGTATAGTTGTACAAAACAAATTGTTTTCCTTAAAGATGCAATTTACCCTTCCATCATTCTTTGAGAATGCCAATTCACTGCATATTAAAAAATAATGGACATTTTATTCTCCAAAAACATGTCAATTTTAAATATGAAAAATATTTCATTGCTTTAACTCACATTTAGTGAGATTGAACATTTTTAATGCTTTGTATTTATAATTTTACCTTTTCAAATTGTCTGTTTGGTCTTTTATGCATCTTGACATTACAGTGGTTTTTTTTCCAATTAAACAATTATAACTCAATATAAAAGCATATAACCCTTACTCATGACATCTAGAAAGTTTTCATTTTTCTGCCCAACCAACCTTTCCCTCTGTGATCTTCCCACTACTTTTATGCTTAGAGAATCCTTTCCCATTTCAACGTAACTATTGACATCTTTTAGTTCTTTAGTTTCATTTTGACATCTATATTTTAAAGACACCTGGAATTTATTTTTGGTATGGTATGAAGACGGTGATTTAATATCTGGTAGCATGAGAGCCCATTAATCATTATTTCCAAAATCTTCCTCTTTTTCCATATTAACTTTCAAAACCACTTTGTCGAGTATCACTCTCCCCTTCCCCCAAAAAAACTTCTATTTAGACCTATTGAAATTGCGATTAAACTATTGAAATTGCAATTAAACTACAAATAAAAATCAGGAAGAATGTATAGAAGACTATTGAATCCTGAGGCTGTCAGCCATCACCATCTTGGACCTGATTGTTATAGAAATACTTCCAGTATCTCATTTACCAATACCTAGACTTTTTGTTTCTAATAGGGTTTTCTTCAAGTCTCTTAGAGAATTCACCTTCTATTTTTATTACTAAATCTCTAACTGAATATAGGTTTTGTATTTTGTCAAAATGCCTTTTTAACATCTTTTTGGGATTACATGTGCTATGAGGCTTTATCTTCTAGATCCCGGGTATTAATGGGTTTCTTAATAGTGTGCCGTCCTTTAATTTCTGTCATAAATCTTACGCATAACAGTGTATTCTTCTTTACAATGTTGATGATTTGGGGTTGCTTGTGCTTTAGTTAACATTTTTACATATAAATATTTCTCATCTGGAAACTTTTTAAAGATAATTTTTTGGTTAACTACTAAAATGTCAATGATTACTATTTCAATTTGATGTTCTTTATTTTACTTAAATTTTCCCCAAGGAACATTCGTTTGGAAATTTTTAAAGTCTCATTGCATTTACTGTTTATATGTCATTTAAGTTTTCTAATTTGGCATACTTATGAGTTTCATTTTTCTTTTTGTGAGGTATCTTAAATATTTGTCTCTACGTTTCCTGTCTTCTCTGCGTCCACCAAGAATTAGTTATGTGACTTATCTAATCTCCTTTCTGTCTTGTGGTTTGATTATTTTTATACTTGTAGAATAAATCTTAAGGTGTTCCATATTGTGCTGTGCCATTAACTCAATTTGTAAGGTGTCTATTTCCAGTCATACTGTGAACCTGTCTTGGGGCAGGCTGCTATGAAGTGTTGTATCTTCTAATCACAAATTTCATCAATTAGAAAAGTCATTATAACCTCCGTATAAGCTACTGACATTTTTATAACCTACTTTTAAAATTTTGTTTATGTTTCAGAAAACAACCTACTAACTAGATCTGGTCTCAGAAAGTTAGAAAACTTTTTTTTTTCCAAAAGACATTCACTGCCCTAGTGTTTCAGACTAATTCTCAGCATTGTATTAGCCATACACTTCAAAATAAATGATTTTTGAGGGAAGAAACAAAATGGAATGAAGAAAAAAATTAAATGCTGGGAACTATAATGTTTATATAATGTAAATATAAACGAGTTAACCTTATTGAAATTAGGAAAAAATACAGTTCAGAAGCCACGTTCTTTTTCTAGGAATGATAATCTGATTGTGGCAAAACTCAATATTTGTGTAACTGTTATTCATG